>NC_052619.1:27621977-28221977 GCF_016545825.1 Eucalyptus grandis
TTCAGTAAAACTGTTTTCCTGATGGAAAAGATTTCATCAGAAAGCTTTTCATGAAGACTGATTTAAGATATGACACTTTCTAGCGTTTGGCATGTACAAAAGTGAATTTGATTCTTGAAATACTAGAGGAAATAATTTGTTGCCCGCCAACAACAATTAAAGGGTGTTTGGACAATGGTGGTAGGGGGAATCTTAGGTTGAGTTAGTAAAGGAAAATGATTATTTGGTTTTGAAAGGGTAAGTCATTCTTCAAAATCTAAATGAGCATTTTTTTTAACTATGAAAACATTTTCCAATGCTTTTTAAGCTATGTTATGATTGGAAGATTAGATTTCAAAACTCGTTTTTCTACAAAACAAACAAAGCCTTAAGACTTTATTTGCTCCGGAGATTTGTTCAGTGTATGAATTAATCTTTCTCTGATATTTTTGCAGATGCCACAATTGAAAGTCTTGAATCTTACAGGTTGTGCTGACCTATTGATAAGCCCTGACCTGTCCTCTTTCACAGCCTTGGAGATATTGATTCTAGAACGATGTTCTCAACTAATGAAGTTAGATCCTTCCATCCGTCATCTAAAATACCTGGCTTCCTTAAATTTGAGGTTCTGCAATGAACTCAGTATGCTGCCAATTGAATTGAGTCACCTAAAAGCTCTTAAGGAGCTCCTTATTGATGGGACTTCAGTACAAGAAATTCCCGTGTCAATGGGTTACATGGAGCGACTCGAGATTTTTAGTGCCTCCAACTGTCTCCAATTAAGTCACCTGCCTGATTCGCTTTGTCACTTGACAGCTCTTTCAGTACTGTTGCTAGAACATGCAGAAATTACACGAATCCCTGACTCAGCTGGAACGCTGGTGAAACTTCGAGACTTGTCTCTAAAGGATTGTCGTTGGATAGAAAGACTTCCGGATTCAATTCAAAAGTTGAAAAGGTTAGAGCAGTTAGATATAACAGGGACAGGGATATCTAAATTGCCCAATTCAATTACTTGCTTGAGGTGTTTAAAAGTGTTGAAAATGGATTCTTGTTTCATTAGAGAATTGCCTAGAGAAATTGGAAATCTAGCCAACCTTGAAGAATTACATGCTTCGTACTGTAGGAGTTTGAAGGGAGCCATTCCCAAGGCTATTAAGAGTCTAGATCATCTGAAGATACTGAGATTGGGACATTCCAGTATTTCTGGCCTACCTTCGGAAATTGTTAGTCTTTCTTGTCTTCAGACGCTTGATTTACTTCGGTGCAACAAGATTCAAGCACTGCCAGAGCTTCCCTCCAGTTTAACTTGTCTGCGTGTGAGTTCTGAAAGGATGAAGGCCTTGCCAGATCTTAAGTTTATGGTGAAGTTGGAGGAGATATGCCTGGGTGATACAGATCCTAAGGAGCTCATATGTGCCTCAACATGGAAGAAGCCAAGATCTAGGTTGAGAGATACCTTGGTTGTGCCTGTAGGACTCCCAAAACTGAAGATATTAGAGTTGTCTCATTCTAAAATCAGTAGCCTTTCCCTGTCATGTACACATCTGAAGAAACTAGTTCTATCTGGCGTAAATCTTCAAGTCTCAGTACTTCCCGTATCATTGTCTGTTTTATCTATTCAGCGTTGTTTTTCTTTGAAAGGATTGCCAGCGGTTGGAAATTTGAGGACGCTATCAGAAATAAATCTCATCCAATCAGCAGTAGAAGAGATCAAGGGGCTTGAAGGACTAATTGCTCTGGAGGTCCTGAATATAGCGTACTGTGAAATACGAAATCTCAATGGGCTGGGACAATTAAGTGCTTTACGAAGATTGATTTTGTCAGACTGTGATTCACTTGATGAATTACCGGATATATCGGACTTGAAGATGTTGAATGTCCTAGAAGTCCAAAGATGCAAGATCCATGATATTGAAGGCCTTAAAGAGTTAACCTCCTTAGAAGTGCTGCATGTTAGTGAATGCGAGGCAGAAAAAACACAGCAAGTACAGGATGCATTAAAGCGTGTGATGGCATGATCAATAAACTCTTGATGTTCTGTGCTTTTGAGTGCATATTCTATAATTCAGATGGCTCTTCAGACCCAATCAAAAGCATACAGCTGTGGGGGGGGCGCAACATCATTGAAGTCCAACCTGAAATTGAGTTGGCAAAGTGGCACCACAATTGCAGGAGCTGCAATTTGAAATGTGGCACCAAAAGCCTTTCGAGTCCTTCATCTGTCAAAAGCGAACCAAGTGCCATAAACAACCACCCTTGCTCAACCTCACAGGTCATCAGATCCTTCATATACCTTCCTGTCTCACCAATTCATCTTTTCATCTGGTTTCTCTCTTGACTGGTGACTAAGTCGTTTGCTGTAAATTCAGAATTATCCAACTACAAAGAGATTTGGAAAATCAGAGGCGGAATTTTCTTGTCTCAGAGGCATCTCCAATTCTAAGACGGTACACATGAACATGATGCAGGGGCACAGTCGGTAGCTCTCACATGGGATCGGACCCCCCATGCAACTGGTTGTCTGGCATGTCATATGCAGGAGATGTAGATCAGATACTACGTTTAGGGTAAGACATGCTCAGACGAGGTAATAATAATGATTTCTTCCTTGACCAAAATTTATGATTTGATTGACTGTTAGAAACTCTCCTCTTTTGCTCAAGCTCAGTGAGTGGTTATGAAATACACCTATTTTCCAGGGTTCTGTTACTCTTTACCTGTGAAGAAAGACTTATTAGCCTCGGATTGATGGAGACTCTTCCTCATGGAATGATATTGTTTCTCAGGTTAATAGTTATCTGAGAGGCAACACTATGCGGATTATAGTCTTTAAACTAGGCCAAAATGCGTCAGTTTACTACACTTGGAGAACCAGAAATCAAAGTTCAATCGTCCTGGTAATCACATTTGTATTGAGAACATTTCAATTGTTTTTATGCTGATTAAATGCGAATGACACGCCCCAGATTACTGCCCCTCTACTCAAATGAAAGCATCCTCCCAATAACTACCAAGAGGAACATTAATGTCAAAACACGGACGGCAGGGTGGGGAGCTAGTTACCAAAGATCTAGTAATGATTGTAAGTGGTTATTGCTTTCGACATCTTTCCTCATCTAGGTTAAAGATCGCAAATAGGTTGTTCTAGGTATCTTTTGTTCAGTTTGAGCTTTTTGAGTAGATATTGACATCGGTGCCTAATTCTTTTGATCCTTGGTCTGCTTCTCACCTTTAAGCTAATATGGCTTAACCCAATCCAATCACTTCTGAATGCTGGCTGCTTTGGCAAAATCTTTGTTGACATTTAAATTTTGGTGACCTGTCTAATTATGGATCAATTTTTAGCCCCTAAACAAAATTAAGTTTCATTTCATAACATATAGATATTATGAATATCTGCATTACTAGTATGAATTATTAAAATTTTCTTTATTTAAAAAAGGTAGTGGGGAGGGCTTGATCTGGGCCGACCGGGCCCCTTATTCTTTTTCTCCTTTTTCTTCTTTTCTTTCCCCGCGCGGGCCGGCCCATCTTTCCTTCTTTCCGGCTCGGCCCGCCCATTTCTTCTCTTGTCCGTCTCCTCTTGTCTCTGTTTTGGCTGCTGGCATTACGACAAAGAGCATAAGCACGGAGAAGGACGGTACTGTACACGGACAAGGACCGGGCGAGCGTCTCGCGAGAGACGGGGGTCGGGGACGCTGGCTTTGAAGCGGGGTTCGAGAGAGAGCAAGTCAGAGCGAGAGCGAATCCGAGAGGAGAGAGTGAGAAGCCGGGAGGGAGCAGAATAAGAGGAGGGCCGAAATCGGCGGAGCGACGTTAGGCCATTTTCACGCGAACCGACGACGCCTGCTCGGCGCCGCCGAACCTGCGCCTCCCCTTCCACGGCGCTCGATTTTTCCGAGGAATTGTGAGAACGACAGAGAGGGAAGCCGAGAGTGAGATCGGAGAGCCACGCTCAGCCTCACCCCATCGACCTGACTACGCGTCCCCGCTGCATCCCAATGACCTCTGACCGGCGTCCCCAAAACCACCACTCCCCGGCGTCCGATTTCCGGTGAGTCGCTGTTCTTGGTTCCAGAACCCATACCCAAGTATCTCGGCTCGGAGGCGTTGAGGCGGTCGGCCGTGGCTCAATTTGTATCGCCCACATCCCTCAACCGCCGTCCCCGAGCCGGGTAGGGACCCACAATTAAACGCTCGCTCCGCCGCCATTGACTCGCCCCGTTTTGGCAGAACTGTAAAACCCACTCGTTTCTCCTCTCTTTTTTTTTTTCCGCGGAAGGGGGGGGAGGGTGTCCAATAGGCGTGCATAGTTTGGGAGAGCCAATGTGGTTGCTTTGGCTTGTCTTCTGATGGTTTCTAAGATGTCCAATATCTCCCTCTCCGGCCCATGGTTGCCACGTGCTTGAAGAAATGCCTAAACCAAATCCGTTAGAATTAATATCTGATTCCGAGTTGTCAAAAGGAGTATGTGCACATATGTTGTGCGGTATAGGCTCTCTGTTGATAACTAGGTATATGTTCAGCTGGATTTCATTTCTACCAAAGTCCAAATCTCTTCAATTTTGGCTGCCTTTGCTTTGTGTTTTGGCCATATTCCGGCTAATGTCGTCTATGCTTATGACGTGGCTATGAGCATAAGTCTTGCACGGATGATGTCACACCCCGAACCCCAAGCGTGCAAACATCCTTTAGCGATAGATTAAATTGCGACATCCCAAAACGCGTCGCCGACCCGCTATTTTTATCTTTTGATTAACGCATGCAGAAGCACTTAATATACACACCCAGTCAATCAACAAAATAGGGATAGTAAAACACAATAAACTATTTCCAAAAGCGGCACCTTTATTTATCTACTTGTTAACCCTAGGAAATTTGATATTTACAAGTTTACCTCAAATGATAACTTCCTAACGACCAATAGGTAAAAAGGTCAGAGAGGGTCAGGGTTAGCTTAAACTTCACTAATGATGAGGCCAACCAAAAGTAACACTAGACACGCCCGTGTCTTGGTCCATCAAGACCCCAAACCGCACGTGATGATTCTCTATACTACGAATCTGAAAATATTTAACAACAGAATGAGATATAAATCTCAATGAGTTAACAACTTAAACCTTGATTAAGAAGTAAATTCATCTCGAAGGCAGCCTAAACACGCACCACATACAAACTTACATCGCCTTAGCACACCCATGCATATTAGCACATCTCACATGACAATAATAGTGCAAAATACATAAATAATAATCAACAAACATACTAAAATTCCTTCACCAAAAAAAAAAAAAATACTAAAATTCCATGTGCATTGTCAACACACGTAATTCAATTATTATGACCCATCGGGTCACGGCCAACACAAGAGTCAGCGGTCTTCCGGTATGACCAGGTATTGTCCCGTCTGACCGAGCATTGTCCCGTTCTATCGAACACAGTATCATCTAGATACCTCGCTTAGACGGCAATCCAAAAATGAGTATCGGTCCGGCTTCAACTGTGATTTGGCATCCAAACCCTTGCCGGACGTTCAACAAAAATCAGGCATCACCCCTAGATTCTGTGGGTGGCGAGTTCGATTAAATGACCATTCAGCACACCAACAATCAAACCAATTCTTATTGCCATTAATTAGTCCAAAACAAAAAAGAGTTCATTTTTAAGTAATTAATTTTGGCAAATTTTCACCTTTAAAAATGCCAATAAAATATCTATACATGGTTACGTATTTGAAATCAACCCGTTAAATTTTACATACTTTTATTTTAAAACTCCATGGTTTTATTTAGCATGTAAAATTTGGCATTTAAACCCGACACCTCAAAATTCTCTATTTTCTTGCCCATAAACCCTTTTTATGAAAAAATAAAAATAAAATCTATAATAAGGCAATAAATAACATAGCATCACATGTGTAAACAGTAAAAATTATGCACAAACTCATCCAGAAAAATGAGCATAAAATTCCACTAATGGCTAATACATCATTAATTACACTAATCACGATTAATTAAGTTAATCGTGATTAATTATACTGATTACGATTAATTATGATAATTATAATTAATTAAACTAAAATCAATTAATTAGCCTAACTATAATTAATTAAAAATTAATTGACGTTAACTAAAATAATTACAATTAAATAAATAAATCACGATTAATTAATCTAATCATAATTAATTAAAATAATCGCACTTAAATTTACTCTAAATCATCCTTAATCGCAATTAAGACTAAACTAAAATTAACTAATACTAGCCGCCATTAATATTAAACTAACTACTCCATAAACGTAATTAACATCCTAATCCATGATTAGGAAATTAACTCACGGATTTCTGGCAATGCTGGTGCGACGGTGTCAAGAACGTGATGCTTGCGACTCTAACGGAGGCTCAATGGTGGTGGCAGTGGCGGCTCAAGCTCACGGCTCAAGCTTGGGTGGCTCAAGCGACAAAGAACTTGCGGCTACATCGATGGCGTCAAGGGTGCCGGTGGTGGTGATCTATGAAGCACGGACACGCCGTCCGTGCTCACGTATCGTGTCCGACACGTGTCGGCGTGTCGGACACCTCGACACGGTCGGACACGCGGTCAACGTGTGTCGGATTTTTCGACACGTGGTCAACCTTTTCCGACACGTTTCGACACGCGTGTCCGGGAGGGAGCAGACCACGAGCGACGGCGAGAGACAGCCGAGCTTAGACTAAGGCGAGGGCCGGCCCCGTGATGCTGCGATGGATCCGACGAGGCTGCAGCTGCGAGGGAGAAAGGACCAAAGGTGAGAGGAAGAGGAGAGGAAGGCGGTCGTGCGGCGGCGGCGAGGAAGGGTCGTGCGTGCGGCGAGGAGCGGCGACCAGCGAGGAAGGAGGTCGTGCGGCGAGCGGCAAGGAGGGAGGAGGAGAAGAGGAAGGGTGGCGAGCGGCGAGGAGGAGGAGTAAAGGAGCTAGGGTTTCTGAGAAACTCAAAAGTAATTAAAAAATGGGAGTCTATGGGTACCTATTTTGGGGGAGGGAAAGTGATGGATAGATGGGGAAATGGACGATTGTGGGAGGGAAAGGAAAAAAAAAAATTGGGTGGGGGAATGGACGATGGTGGGGACTGGGGAGGGAAAGGAAAATAAATTTGGGAGTGGGGGAAATGGATAAGGAAAAGAAGAGAGTGGGGAATTTTTTTAATCAGAAAAATAAATAAATAAGATTAAAAAATAAAAGTAAATTTGGGGAGGGGGATTTCGAAAATAAATATAAATTTGGGATAATGAAATAAAAAAAGTGTAAGATTTATTAATATTATTAGTATAAATTCATTGTAAACTCTTTATTTATTTATTTGTGAATTTGAATTAAATTAATTAAAAATAAATAAATTATTTAATATTTAACGTGTCGAAACGTGTCGAAATTCTCTACTTTTTGAGAAATGACGTGTCGCGTGTCATGTTGTGTTGTCAGTATCGTGTGTCCGTCTTTACATAGGTGGTGATGGTGGTGGCACGTGTGGCTCGATGGATAGGCGGCTTGAGCAGCAGCGACTTGGAAACTTGGCTGTGGAGTTGATGGTGCGGGTGTGGTGGCACAGGTGGTGGTGAACGATGGTAGTGATTCGGTGAGGGTGAACGGTGGCAATCAAGGTGGTGAGTGGTTATGAGGGCTGTGGTGGTAGACGGCCCAAGAAGGAAGAGGCGGTCTTGGAGAGGCCAAGTGAAGAGGATGAAGAAGATGAACGGGAGAGAAATGGAAGGAAAAGAAAATGAAGGGGGAAGGGGTTGGCAGCAGAAGAAAAACGAAAAAGAAAGGGAAGAGAATGATTTTTGTCAAAAATCCCATCAATCTTCACACCAACCCCCTAAAACCCTCATCGCCATGCATATTGTTTAGGAGTGTAAAAAAAAACCGACCCGATCCAATCCGTACACGAAATAAATATAATACATGTTTCGGGTCTTGATACTGTTCAAGTAACAAATATAAAACAAGCAACGAAATATATTTTGGATCGGGTCAGAAATGGAACATTGTTCAGACCCGAAACACGTTAAGACCCTGTTCCAAACAAGCCAACCAAACACAAACAGTCAAAACACATCGCTGAAAAGTGAAAACCCCTCCCCTTCGGCTTCTTCTCCGAGGATTGCGCCTTCTCGTGGATTCCGCTGCTGCCCTCCGATCGACGCGCCTCTTCCTCTCCGTCATCGTCGCCACCCTCGTCTCAGCGCCGGAACCCTAGCTGCCGCCGAATCAGTCGATCGTCGCCGTCCGTCGCCGAAAACCCCTCCCCTTCCCCTTCCCAAATCCCTTCCGGGTCTTCTCCGAACTCGCTCCTCCTCTCGTTCGCGCCGACCGTCGAGCACTTGACCCGCAACGCCCGGCAGAGGTGCTCCTCCGGGCAGCCACGTACCCGAGGCCCCAGGAGATCTAGTGGAGGAAGGAGCTCACCAACTCCATCCAGCTCATCGGGATCGTCTCGACGCCCGTCGAGGCCAAGGACTTGCCCTCTGGGAAGGTCGTCGCTTGGACCCGCCTCACCGTCCGGAAGTCCCCCACCGACACGACGTGGTAAATGCGTTTTTTTGCCCCCCCTCCTTTTTTCTCTTGTGGCAAAGGATGGGTGTTTTGGGCATTTGTTTTTCGTTAAAATTGGAATGTGGCTTTCGTTTTTGCGGATAATGTGGTGGGTTTTAAGTGGAAATTGGCTTCTTGCCTTGTATTCCTGTGGGAGTCCACTGCATCCGCGGTAGGTTCCGATCGCTTTGCTTCGTAATCGGCCCCAAATTGAATCGCGGCTCGGTGCTGCCGGGAGTGATTCCCAAGTAGATATCTTGTCTGGATGCGTTGAATAGCTTAGTGGTGTCTGAATTTCTGTTGTCGCGCTGATGTCGGAGTAGGCGACCGATTTGTCTTGCTTCGGAGGCGATGCGAAATGCCGTTGGCAATTTGAAATGCGAGGAAAGTGCGGAAATTTTTGTCTAGGAGACCAGTGCAAGTAGATCGATATGGGATGCTCGTTCTTTGGTGCTTTCTTAGGCTGAAATGCTGAGTTGCCATGGCTTATAGTGAGTGATTGTAGTTAAAATATCTTACAAGTGTGGACGGACAGGTGCTTTCGGTGGATGTTGTGACTGAACCTCAATCGCCGTGAATTATGAATTTTCTGGTTTAGTTGTCCTGAGCTATCGTCAGTGATCTTTCTTTTTTGTCTTTTAGATTCGAAAGCTGATTTGGGGTCGAATTTTCTGCATCTACAGGGGATGTTGCGCGCAAAGCTGACATCGAAAGATCTCTGCGCGGTGCTGACTGTGTTTTCCACCTTGCTTCGTATGGCATGTCTGGCAAAGAGATGTTGCAATTCGGTCGAGTCGATGAGGTGAACATAAACGGCACCTGCCATGTGCTGGAAGCTTGCGTTGAGTTGGGGATTCGAAGGCTCGTCTATGTTAGCACATATAATGTTGTGTATGGAGGGAAGGAGATCGTGAATGGCAATGAAAGCTTGCCTTATTTCCCTTTAGACGAGCATGTAGATCATTACAGTCGTAGTAAGTCAATTGCAGAACAATTGGTTTTGAAGAGCAACGGTCGTCCTCTGAAGTAAGTGATACTGATTCCTCGACGTGCAAGACCTTGGTTTAACTGTGTCTTGTATGTGCTTTTTACTACTTTTACCGTGGATGTTGAGTTCTTCCAACTTCCTTATGGGTGAGTTTGATAAAAAAAAAACTCAGTTTTCTTTTGGATATGGAACCTGCCCAACAGGTTGAAGTGCCAAAGCTTTAGGTTTCTTGGGATTTTTTCTTCGCTGCCCTTTGTTCTTCTACTTGGTGCTCTGCTATTGAGTTTTTATCAGTTAAAAAGACTTAGATTGATCACTCGCAAGAATAGATGTTAAATAATAATCTGTTCGCATAAGAATGGGATCAGGATGGGATGATTGCTGCAGAGTTTTAACCTGAACCCTAGAGAAAAGAAAGGTGAAAAAGAAAAAAGAAAAAAAGGCAAGAAACCCATCAACCCGACCCAACCCGACCCGAACCGACCCAAAACACATTAGATGGTCTAATGTGTTTGGTCGGGTCACAGTGTGTGACCCTTGTGTTTGACCTGACCCGACCCATTGACACCCCTTTTATTGTCCCCATAATATCTTCTTATATCTATTTTCCTTTAAAACAAAAATCTTGACTCATAAATTATCATTTTCCATAATTCTCTCGTCCCACAATTCATTTTTCGAAAATTTCGAACATGTCAATAATTCAACGGATATAAGACGACATTCAATAATTTAATCTCGAAACCCTCGAAAGTTTGATACCCAAAATTAAATTAAATTTCTTGATTAAAAATCAATCGAATGCAACTTTAGTACGATCTAATCTATCATGTGACTTTTAGGGGTTTTCGCACAGTGACCTGCGGTCGATAATTATCGATCCATGTTTGTGCATCTTCAAATCACGGACGACCCTCAGTTGTTATGTAATCACGATGGTTTAATTACGTACCATGAATATAAGATCAATCGAAAATCAGTTTATCATTGTTTGACACAAATACGATAATCGTACGGAATCATCCACAAACTGACTACATACTTTCGTTGAATCGATTTGTATCCATTCGCTAGTTGGCTTATAACGGTGTAATATTGACCGTTGTCGATCCTTTTGGTTGAGCGGTCGATTTCTGATTGAATATTATAGTCTTTCACATTTTAACCCTTTACGATCATATCTAATAGATTAGTTAACTCATAAGTAATCAATTCAGAGTAAAGTAATCATAAGTACATCAATGAAATAACAATTTCATATATTTCGAAATAGAGCCAAATTTCATAGGATGATGGAGATGGATGTCGGCCAACGCCTATCTAGTGGTCAGAAGCAGTCGGTCCGACGATGGTTCTTTTTGATTGGGCAGATAGTGTTGCAGGAGCTTTGACGTTCTGGCCTTCAGGTCCTGGTTTTTGGGCAAGGGAGGAAGAATTCAAGAATGAAAAAAAAAAAAAAAAGTACAAGAATAGGATAGTTTGATGAAAGATAGAAAAAGAGAAATGGAGGCTAAGTAGTCTCCATCGAGAATGGGTTGATTGTTGTTTTAACAAAAGTGGGCTTGTCATGACCAAAATGAGCTGAGTTTCGGTTATAAGGCCACCGAGTGTTGGGCCTATGTTTTAGTTTGGTAATTTGGGCTTTGTTAGGTTACCCAATTGTGGGCTTAGTTTTGTTTGGGTTATGTTTGTACTTTAGTAAATTAGGTTTTGCTCGAGTGGACTTGACATGGGAAAATTGTCAAAAAGTCCTAAACCTATCATGACTTTTATCAATTCATCATAAACCTTTAATTTCTGCCAATTAAGTCCTAAATATTTTTACTTCTGGCGATTTAGTCCATCCGGCCAATTTTGGCGGGAAAATCCGACGTGGGCGTCAACGGTGACATGTGGGACTATTGGTGCCGACGTGGATAATTTTTAATAATAATTTAATATGTTTTTATATATTTTTTGAATTTTTATTATTTTTATGGTTTTTCCCTTTTTCATTTTTTTTTTTTTTTTTTTGTTTTTTGGCTTTTTCCGTGATTGGCCACCGGCCATAAGCAACGGCCGGCCACTAGCCACAACTAGCTAGCTAGCCTCACTCGTCACAGGCAAGGCTTAGCCGGGCGAGGAGGAGCCCCGGCAAGGGGAGTCCTCGCTTAAGCGCGGCTCGGCCAGGGTTGCTTGGGCGAGGCCAACCCTCCCCCAAGCCAGGGTGAGGGCTGGCCTCACCAAATTTGGCGAGGGGAGCCCTCACCCTTGCCCAGGCGAGCATTGGCCTCACCTAGACCAAATCTGGCAAGCTCAAACATTGAAAATATTAGGATTTCGATCTTTTTTGGGAACAGGCCAAGAAAAAAGCCAAAAATATTCGAGAGTTATGGAAAATCAACCATACTTGAAGCCTCGTATGGAGCCAACTTTCATTATAAACACAAGACACCCTTTTACAAAGAAATGCTAGATTAAATTGACCTCTCAAGAATTTGATTACAAAGTGTATACAAGAAGGATTTTGCAAGTAGTGGTAGTGCAAAAAAAAAAAAAAAAAACAGTTGATAAAAAAGAGTCACCGATCACCTGATTCCCCAACAAGGAATTACCAACACTTTCATAAAATATATGACATATTTTCTTCCAAAATAATGTGTATAACTTATTCAAATAAATGGAATGTAATAAATGAACGGAATGATTACACACGTTGGACCTTCATACATTCACGGGCGCCACTAGCGATTTGAGTGTGGACAGTGGGAGTCCCCACCACCCATTGAATAGAACGACATGTGAATGGAAGTGCTGTCCATTAATTCAAGTTTTGTCATTTCACCACTCCTTTTTCTTGTGTGTGGAAGTAAAGCGTCGGTACAAGGACAGCTTTCTCAATCAAACAGCCTTTTTCAACCAAAAAAAAAGAAAAGATCGAACAGCCTTTGTCCTGTTGTGACGTGGGGGAATATAATGTGGGACACTGGCCGATGTTACTGAATTTGCTGAAGTTTTATATAAATAAGACCAAGAAAAAGAGCTAAACAAAGAATGTTGATGGACATATCTAATAGAGAAGTACACGAATGAAAGAAAGGAAAGAGATGTAACCCAAAAAATGAAGGAAGAAAAAAAGAAGGAGAAAGAAATGAGACTTCCAAAGCACAATGCTGACTCATATGACATAAATGTCAATCGTTATGTTGAGATGGGGAGATTCCAGCCATTGAATTTGAGCCAATTGCAATTGCTTATGCACAAGGTTCGACCTTCCACCTGCTATAAAATGGAAGGGAAATTTACAAAACTCTACGCACTAGCAAATGGAATCCAACACAGTAAAAGTCATATTTAATGACGTTTTACAGTGTCAAGTTTTTTATTACGATAGTGTATTGCAAATCTTTGTAAACTGTCATAAAAAAATAAGGAAAAAACCTTTAAACTTGCGGCCTTAAGCTATTGATTACGATCGAACATTGTAGACCTTTAAATGCCGAAGCATACAGCTAAAGTTACGGTGGGGGTCTAGCCTCCAATCATTGTACGAAATCATATCGATTTTTGTGTTGGGTTATCCAGGTAATATTTTTTCCTAATACTGATTCCATCACTTGTAAAAGGCTTTCTTTCCCCAAGCCGATCAATAAACCAATCAGAAATCTAGCCTCCAATCACGATTGTACGAAATCATAGTCATAGAATTTATGTTACGTTGACTTGTCAGATTCATTAATAATTTAGTCAACACTAAATCAATATTAAACAACTATTTGTATTGATCACATGTCTAAATATCACGGTAAATGTGATCTTTAGTAAAGAAAAGTTTCATGTGCAAATCATTAACTTTTTTAGGTACAAACACGATACCATTACTAAAAGATTTTGTAGTATTATGTGTTTTAGGGCAAGGCGGTCTTTTTTACCCTTTCAAAATCCTTAGAAAAAATGCTCAAGAACAACAAATATAATTTAAAATTATAAGTAGCATGTTTGAGTGAGCTTTATAACCATCAAAATTGAATTAGGGTCAACATAGAGATAGTTCTATAATTTTTTAGGATAGTCGTGAAACTTCTTTCATGTGAATATAACGTGTAAGTCTTTGAAACAGGCTTCGGTCGAAATCACGGGTTAAAAAAGTCATGTGACTTTTACTTCACCAGAAAAAGTGAAAGAATTGATGTCGAAGGACACCACTTGAAATAATCAAGCACATGGCTAGAATCTTCCTTACATGTCACATGTAAGTAACAGATGAATTTGGTGCGTGAATGCAGTTGGATCAATGTAGGCAATGTTAGTGTGCATGGAAAAAGAGAGACAAGAAGATTTTCAAATCTGGCATGTGAACGCACTTGGATCAATGTAGGCAAAGTTAGAGTGTGCGTGGAAAAAGAGAGCCAAGAAGATTTTCAAATCTGGTATGTGAACGCACTTGGATCGATGTAGCCAAAGTTAGAACACGCATGGAAAACATAAATACTGACATTGTTAAATAAGATCACCGTGAATAGGATCCACCAATTAGAGACGCATTAAAAGCACTTTTAATTAGCAATTTTCGTAATTTCACATGTTCATTGCAAAGATGATCCACCGCTGCAACTGTGACTCAACAGGTAATAGCTATTGAAGTGATCATAAGAACCATATCACACAAGGTACGAGAAAAATACGGTACGAATCAGGTTAAGTTTTGTTCTAGAAAACAATGTCAACTTAGGACAAGCAATTTGAACTTCCCAATGTACTACCATCAGCAAATTGAGTTTCTTAAATAAAAACCTTGCGGCTGCAAAAAAAAGCCTTAAAAATAGAGTTAAGAGTCAACTGACAATACAAGAAATGTATGTTACTCAACTGAAGGTCTACACAGATGAGCTAACAATAAGAACAGAGAATTACGACTCCAAGCACGGGAAAAAGAAGGAGCTATAGAAAATTATCATTAACTCAAGGTGTAGTTAACACGAACTTGTTTCAACGTTTGAGCTCTCTAGTGAATTATCTTCCTTTGTTTTTCACTCAAGATCTGGCGATCTCAAATGTATAGTCGAGAACTAAGTGTTACACAACTGCGTGACTTCGTGGGAGCCACCTCTAGTACCTCGTACTATGACTGATTGTGGTCAAGGACTAAGTGCCACGTGATGTCGAAACTTTGTGGGGAGAGGGTACCTCTAGAACCTTGAGCTTGGTATTGAGTATTGAGTCGAAATATTGAGTGGAAATGTTGAGGTTAGATTGGGAATTTGAATATTGAGAGGGAATATCGAGACCCCTGTAAGTGATTGTTTGCTTGAATGATAGATTGATTGTATTGAATGATCGATTGACTAAGATTGACATGAGGCGTTTCGAATGCTCGAGTGTTGTTACTGCACTTATGTGATATATGAATTGTGCTAACAGGCAAGAGAGAATTGGAGAGATGTAAGTCTTCTATATTATGTGCATAGACTGCCTCTAGGTGTATTTCCTTCTTAGTTAGGGTTTAGGGGGTGAACTTGTTAAGACATTGTCTCACTCCGTCGTGGGCTTAACTTTTCAGGTCCTTAGTGTAAAGAACCCGGAGCTGGAGACGGAAGGGTCAAGAGCATGGGTGGCTCAAAAGTTTTTTTGGAGATAAACTTCATGTACTTAGACCCTAAAGTTGGCCCCTATTTGTAAACCAAATTGTGGTTTCTAATAATGTGTCGATTTGAAATTTGTTGTCCTACTTTTCTATCCCATGTCTGTTGTTGTTAGGGGATTAGTTTATACGCTTCCGCATGTGCATTAAAATGAATGGGTTGACAATGCGTCCTAGGATGTCGCAATTTTTATCGACCACTGAGGGATGGGCACGCGCTTGAGGTTCAAAGCGTGACATCCCCACCCGAAGTGGTATCAGAGTGAGCCAGTGTTTGGAGTGATAAGGTGCGATGGGTTAATGGGATAGTTAGTCAAAAATGCATTTTTATCATGCTGAGGCATGCGATTGATAATTGATTAATAGATTGTTTCGTGTGGGTCGCTTAGTTTTCATGTATGTGTGAAATTGGAAAGCAGGTCTGTAGAGATCCCATAAGATGAGCGATCCGGAGCCGAAGACTCCTCAGAAGAGGAGTGTCACGTTAGCCTCTCAGGGTAGGACGTCGACCAAGGTCGATACCCGAGGTGGTCAAGGTAGAGCGCAGGCTTAGGCCAGCGCGAGTGAGAGAGTACCGTCGCAAGCTGGTACTAGTGTAGCAACGCTTAACGATCCTAGAATCAATGGGATTGTATAAGCGCTCAAGACTTTGGGAAATTTGATGGAGCGGCAAGTTCAGAATCAAGCTAGCGCTGGCGTTGCTACAGCCGCACCTACTAGAGTTCAACCTGGGATTGTGATCAAGGAGAGATCGATGCACAATTTGTTGAGTAGTTTCTGAAGTTGCAACCACCAAAGTTCATAGGAAAAGGTGATCTCGAGGCTGCAACCCTCTAGATCCAAGAATTAGAGAAGGCCTTCGACTTGCTGAGGTGCTCAGAGGAAGATAAGATAGTCTTTGCGGTCTACCAGTTATAGGGTAATGCAAGTACCTGGTGAAGGGCCACCAGAGGAATAGTGTTCCTAGAAGGCATGGTTTCGGTGTGGAACGCCTTCCTCAGAGCCTTTAACAACTACTTTTATGACAGTGCTAGAGAGTAGAAGATGGAGGAATTCCAGCGCCTCCATCAAGGAATGCTGACAGTATATCGGTATGAGGCTAAATTCGCAGAGCTATTGCAATACACCCCCAGGCTGATAGAAGATCCAGAAGATAGAGCTAGGAGGTTCAAGAATGGCCTCCGACCAGAGCTGAAAAACCCGCTGGTGCCATTCGACCTGAAAAATTACAATGAGCTATATGGTCGGGCCTAGTTGAGAGAAAGGGACATAATCGAACAAACAACCGCATCTAAGTTGCGCTTTAGGTACAATAGAGATGGTAATCGGTTCAAGAAGAAGCCGATGTCTAAAGGAAGATATCCCATTCCGCCCAACAAAAAGGATGGGATTGGAAAGTCAACGCCCAACTCGAACGATGTATGTCGTTTCTATAGGAAAAGACATGTTTCAATTTCATGTCATCTTAGAACAGGAGCTTGTTTTAAATATGGCCAGCACGACCACCAGTTCAAGGATTATTCGTGTAGGCAAATGGGACCACAGCTACTACTGCCACCAACGATGGGACAAAACAGAGGGAAGGCATCACAAATAGAATGCCACTAGGATGGCAAAGGGGACAAGAACGAGCTGAGCTGAGCTGTGCGTAGGTTGGGAGAAAGAATGTTTATGGGTTAATTTTATCAGTGGCACAACAGAAATTTTGGTTAAGCTTATAAGATTTCAATTTGTTGAAATGAAGTTGTAAAAAGGAGAATCGCTGGCTAGAGTTGTACTCGACTACTTTGCTTATGTGTGACCTCGTTATTGTAATTAAAGTGGGTTGGTTCAAAAAGCAACAAGTTGTATTGAGTGGTTGTTTGGTTCAAGGAGCATTTTGTGGTAATGAATTATTATTGTGAAATAATGCAGTTTAATTCGTTAGCGTGTGGAAGTTTTGAGTTTGTTAGAAATTGAGGAGGACCCTCAATTGCCTTAATCTCATCGTTTAAGGCAACCCATTTGTTAGACGGGGGTTGTCAATGTTACTTGGCAACTATTGTGGATACGACAGTTGAGGAGCTGAAGATCGAGGATATTGTAGTGGTTCAAGAGTTTCCATACATGTTTCCGAAGGAATTGCCGGGTCTACCGCCAGAAAGTGAGATAGAGTTCGTGATTGAGTTAGCCTCAGGACGGAGCCAATCTCCAAGGCTTCTTACCGAATGGCATTGTCAAAATTGAAGGGACTGAAGGTGCAGACGCATGAGTTGTTAGATAAGGGATTTATACGCCCTAGTGTATCACTTTGGGGAGCATCAGCTCTGTTTGTGAGGAAGAATGATGGGTCGTTGCGACTTTGCATCGACTACCGAAAACTCAACCAAGCGACGGTCAAGAATAAGCATCCGTTGCCGAGGCTTGGCAATCTATTTGGTCGGTTATAAGTAGCGTCGATATTCTCGCGGGTTGACCTGAAGACGGGTTATCATCAATTGAGGATTAAGAAAGAGTTGAACACGAGACAGTGTTGTGGGGAGGAAATTCTCAAGGATTAGGATGACGACACTCAGTATTGCCCCGAAAAAAGCTAATAAAGTTACAAATGCGTTGAGTCGAAAGTCATCAATTGTGCAGATGGTGATTCAGGGGTGGATCTTACTCAAGAGAGCTCGAGATTCGATTTTCAAATTTGAGGTAGGTCACATTTCAAATCTTATGGTCATTCTCAGAATTGAACCGAGGTGCAGATAAGAATCAAGATGTTGCAATTGATAGATCCAAAGATCTAGAAGATTTTGCAGAAAGATATGGAAAAGAGGAAGGCTGATTTTCAAATTTCTGATGACAGGACACTAAGGTTCCGAGGACGATTATGTGTATCAGACAGTGCAGAACCTAAAGAAGAGATTTTATCTGAAGCTCATCGTAGTAGATATAGCCTTCATCCTAGCAATAAGAAAATGTGCCGGAATCTATGTCAATACGATTGGTGGACTGGTATGAAGATAGATATTGCTGGACAGGTTGCCAAGTGTCTAATGTGCTAGTGAGTTAAAGCACAACATTGCAAACATGGGGGGTGTTTGCAATCTCTCGAGACTCCTGAGTGGAAATGGGAACACATCACTATAGATTTTGTGATGGACTTACTAAAGAGTCAGAGGGATAATGATTTCATTTGGGTAGTGGTCGACAGACTGACGAAGTTGGCTCATTTCATCACAGTACGAAAGGACCTTGATTTGGATAGGCATGTAAAATTGTACGTGCGTCAGATTGTTCATTTGTATTGAGTGCCGGTGACGATTATATCAGACCCAGACCTGAGGTTCACAGCTACTAGCAAAGCATTCAGATGGCTCCTTTCGAAGCATTGTATGGTAGGGCGTACAGCTAGTGTGTTGGGATAAAGTTGGAGAACGAAAGATCACAAGCCCAGAGTTAGTCCAACAGTCAGTAGATGCAGTTGTCATTATCAGAGACAGATTCAAAACTGCTCAAAGCCGCCAGAAAAGTTATGCTGATAAGCGTCAAAGACCATTGAAATCCCAAGTTGATAATCACGTCTTTCTGAAGGTGTCACCAATGAGGGGTACTTCACACTTCGGCAAGAAGGGAAAGTTGAGTCCAAGGTACGTAGGTCCTTTTGAGATTTTGGCGAAAATTGGGACTTTTGCGTATCGTCTTACATTGCTGCTAAGGTTGACACAAGTACGTGACGTCTTTTACGTGTTGATGTTGAGGACGTATGAGCCTGACCTAACTCACGTGCTAAATCTTGAAGAATTAGATGTGAACAATAGAGTGTCGTACATAGAAAGCCCAGTTCAGATTGTGGATCAGAAAGATCGGGTTTTGCGTACCAAGACGATCCCATTGGTTAAAGTGGTCTGACAACACCACGGGACAGAACGAGCAACATGGGAAAGTGAAGACTTGATGAGACGACGATACCCTTACCTTTTTGTTAACTTATAATAGTTTAAATTTCGAGGACAAAAATTTTATAAGAGGAGAAGAGTTGTGACATCAAGATTTTTGAACCTATTTTTGACTAAATAAAATGGGTTTTTCATTGACACGCCTATAGTTCTCTTTTCTGAGTTGGCCATTCACGAGATACTAGCCTATGAGGTGAAGCCATTAAAGAATCTAAATGCGACTAACTTGAAAATTCAATCAGAAATCGATTGCTCGACCGTGTTTATCTGCAAGGGCCATTATGGCACAGTTCAAAATCGATTGGAGACCGAAGATAAGTCGATTCCACGGAGATATGTGATTAAGTGTGGGTGATTCCACATAAGTGTAAAATTCTTGTCAATTGGCACTAAATCGATTTTTCTGTCATTTTGGTATCCTGTCGATTTGAAATCTCGATATTTTCATGACAACCGAGAGTTGCCAATGTATCGAAAATGTACAATGTGGTTCGAAAATAATCGACCACAGGTCAATTGCTCTAAAACTTCCTAAAAGTTACCCGGTAGGTTAGGTAACATTAAAATCACATCGATTGAAATTAACCGCGAATTTGAACCCGATTTCAAAATTGAAAGTTCTATCATATCACGATTTATTTTAGGAATGTCGATTCATCCTTCGAGAAATTTTCAGTGAGCTCGGAATTTTTATGGAAAATCAATTCGGATGATTCGGAAAAGAAAAGAAATTTGGAGAGGCCAAATTGAATGAATTTTGGCCTCCAAAGTGAGTTACTTAATGAAGGGAAATTGTAGAAATTGTGTGAGCTTCATCCTCAGCAAAATTGGACATTAAATTGGAGAGATTCGTTAAGAAATTGAATTTTGGATAAATCGGAAAATAAAAGTAAATTCGGATGGAGGAAGAAATTGCCATTTTTATTGTCCAAATTGAGTTATTTGGGGATTTATCTTTCAAGAAAGTAATAGGGGGACCAAGCTTTAATTGAAAATATAACTTTTGTTGACTTTCCCCCTACTGGCAGCTTCCTCCTCACGCTTGCCAGCTGCTCCCTTTCTTCTTTACGTGACTTCTCTCCACCAAGGTAGCTGCTCAGTCTTCATTTCTTTTTCTTCTTCTTTCGGAAGCTACCCACTCACACCAGCGCCCCCATCCTGCAGCAACATCTTTGCGCCAGCTACCTCCTCCAATTTATCACCACACCACCACTCCATCTCCACCAATCTCTCTCTCTCTCTCTTTCTTGCTTGCCGCAACGCCAACAACCTTTTCCTGTCTCCTTATTTGGCCAGAGTCACGATAACTGCACGTCCTTTTTCCTTCCATCTTCACGGGCGGCACTCCTCCACTGAATCAACCCCACCTGCCACCAATTTTCCCTTCAGCCGATTTGTTGACTGCCCATCGTCAACTCTGCTAGCGCCTCCACCTTTTCGTATGAAGTCAGCCCGCCTTCACGCCATCAATGACCCATCTGCTCCAGCATTCTAGCGAGCCTAGCAGCCGTAACTTAGCCCTGTCTACTTGGCCATTCCAGTCACGGGCTGCATTGACACCTGTGGCACCTCAGCCCAGCCCAAACCAAGCCGGGGCCAGCCCACTCGAAGTTGCGACCAGCAACCCCCCTTTAAGTCCAGCAGCAACCATGAGCTTTGCGGACTCTTTTTACCCTGGTTCGAACCTCTTGTTGGTGTCGCCGCAAGCTCAAGTTTTGGCCGCTGTCGCGCAACCGTCGCCGTGAATTGGTTTTCGCTCTAAACGGATGAGTTTATTCACTAAACTCTGCTTAGAGAATTAATGACGTTTAAGGGGTGATTAGTTTAGGTTAAGCATGATTTAGGTAGTTAGTTAAAACAGATTAGCGATTTAAATATTCGTTTATGCATGTTAGGTGGTTAAAACGGCTTAATTAGATAAGTTTGGAAATTTTCCGGGCCCATTTCAGTATTTAATTAGACTTTTTTGGCCTAAGTTCATATTTATGGTATTTAATTGTATTTATTTAATTAATTTTGGTATTTATTTAATTATTTATTATTTTTCGAAAATTATACTTGGAATAGCCGATGATCGGAATTTCGTGCTGATTACAACGGTGTGCCCGATTTATTTAATCGGATGCTATTTTGTGCAAATTGGGTAATGATTGTAATTTTTGGGTATTTATCCCAAAATTATGTAATTTCGATATTTAATCGAAAATACTAGGGCGTCGGTTTTTAATGCAAAAAATGTTTTTAAGCACTATATTAAATAGTGAGATTTTTTAAAAGAAAGATATAGCATTTTAGCTCAGACCGACCGTGTACTCGCATACGATTATTTTTATAGGATATTTTTAACACGATGAAGTAGGCCAAGTTCGTTATTTTAATTGAGAAATTGGTATACAAAGCACAATATCCTTAGTCGGTATTAGACAATCGTGTGATGGTTTATTATCATGGCAAGGTGACTAGTGAGAGATGAAGTGACATGTGTTGTGTTGAGGGAATCCAATGTTGTGAGCTAGTAAAGAACTAAGTGCTATGCGATAATGAGAATTCATGAGCCATCTCTAGTACCTCTTACCCTAGCTTATTTGTAATTAAGGTTTAAGTGTTACATGATGAATTGAGTCACATGGGAGCCACCTTTAAAAGTCTTGCGATACTGTCATGCATAGTCAAGAACTAAGTGCCACATCATAGCGAGACTTCGTGTGAGTTACCTCTAGAATCTTGTAATAGTGCTTTTTATAGTCAAAAACTAAGTGTTACACGACAGCATGACTTCGTAGAAGCCATCTCTAGTATCTTGTTTAGTATAGCCGAGAACTAAGTGTTACACGACTATGTGACTTCGTGGGAGCCACCTCTAGTACCTCGTACTATGACTGATTGTGGTCAAGGATTAAGTGCCACGCGATGTCGGAACTTCGTGGGGAGATGACACCTTTAGAACCTTGAGCCTGGTATTGAGTATTGAGTCGGAATATTGAGTGGGAATGTTGAGGTTGGATAGGGAATTTGAATATTGAGAGAAAATATCGAGACCCCTATGAGCGATTGTTTGCTTGAATGATAGATTGATTGTATTGAATGATCGATTGACTAAGATTGACATGAGGCGTTCCAAATGCTCGAGTGTTGTTACTGCACTTATGTCATATATGAATTGTGCTAACATGCAAGAAGGAACTAAGGAGAGGTAAGTCTTTTGTATTGTGCACATAGACTGCCTTTAGGCATATTTCCTTCCTAGTCGGGGTTTAGGGGGTGAACTTGCTGAGATATTGTCTCACCCCATCGTGTGCTTAACTTTTCAGGTCCCTAGTGTGAAGAACTCGGAACTGGAGGCAGAAGGGCCAGGAGCATGGGTGGCTCAAAAGTTCTTTTGGAGATAGACCTCTAGTACTTAGATTCTAGAGTTAACATTTGTTTGTGAACCAGATTGTGGTTTTTAATAATGTGTTGATTTGAAATTTGTTATCCTACTTTTCCATCCCATGTCTGTTGTTGTCAGGGGATTATTTTATACGCTTCCGCATGTACATTAGAATGAATGGGTTGGCGACGCGTCCTAGGACATCGCAATTTTTATCGACCACCAGGGGATAGGCATGCACTTGAAGTTCGGGGTGTGACACCAAAGTCGAATCGAAATGAGTTCAGCAATTACTTAACTTCTCTCTTGAAATTTCACCTTAAATGTATTAAAGTTGCGTATATGAAAAGAGAAGAAGAGAGTTCCAAAGATGAAGCATTTTTTTTTTTTGGAACAATTGTAGTTATTTTAAATAATATGTGAATTGGTCTTTATTAATAAACAACCAATCAACACATATCTTGAAAATAGGTACCTTATCACAATTATCACCACTCTTCACATCAAGAATAACTTTTTTCATAACTACTAAGAGTCATGTCTTTTCATAATCAAGAGTCATGTCTTTTCTTAATTAAGAGATATATCTCTTATGATAACAAACTATTTCAACACTTATGGCATTGGTAAATAAAAAGTGGGTTGATTTGGCTTATTAATATCTGGTATAGGAACGGGAAAAACCAGAGTCAACAAAAAATGGAACAAACAATTAAGGGATTTTGTGCTTTTGCTAATAGACAATAGGTTGAATCTGAAAGAAGGCACATGTAAAACGTGATCCAAACGCCAGTGAGGATGAAACTCAAGAACCCCGGTATAGGACATAGGTACAGTACACCATTTGGCACTGATTTCTCGACCATTATGATGATTACAATTTTCTTGGGAATTCAAACATGGATCATATGATCATTACAACCAAAGTCTATTACCCAAAGAATTTTTTTTCGGTAGAATAGCAAGAAAATTTCTTCCAGCATTACATAATTAACTTTGGAAATTATCATTACTTGGTGCGATTAGAGTTGAGAGATGCTGCTACACTTGCTCATGAGAGAAGGGAAAGCTATGTGGAGAATTAGGCTCGTTTCATTTTATTGAAAATTTTATGGAAAATGAACTAATCAAAGAAAACATTTTCCACTATTGGAAAAGACACATTCAAATATGGGGAAAATATTTTCCACTTTTCAAAAAGAAGAAAACATTTTCCATAACTTCTTCCATCTTATTTTCTTTCACCAATCACATTTTCATTTTGTTTTTATGTTTTCTTTTTCTTTTGTAAAAAATTGAGTTTTTAAATTTTTTTTACCTTTTTTTTTTTTCTAGCGGCCAACGATGGGCCAAAGCCAAGGAAGAAGATGAAAAGAAAAATAAAGAAAAGAAAAAAAAGGAAAGGAAGGAAAAAAATTAAATAATAAAAAAATTGAAAATGAGTGTGTGCAACGAAAAGATTTTCCTTACCAAACGATAGAAAAATATTTTTAGTTCATTTTCAAATTTCAACGTAACACTAAAAATATGATTATTTTCCTAAAAAATGGATTTCTGGAAAATATTTTATAGAAATGCATATTTTCCGAAAACGAATAGAGTCTTAAAAGTTCCATGCTCCATTGTTGCTACAAAAAGCTTGTCTTTTGTCTTAGCTTTGTTGGTCTCGTCATGGTTGGATTGAAAAATTTGTATTGGGGATGGTGATTTCTCTGTGAAGGATCAATAGGTAATATCGAAATGCTTTGATACCATTTCACAACTACAAAAGTGAATGGCAAAAAAAGTTCACACTTTTCATTAGTAATAGCATATTTATGCAAGAGGATGGAAAATACAAAGAAAAAAAAAAGTAAAGCATAAATATGGCACATACAGACTTAGTCACTAAGGAAAAAATAATCTAAATATAATAAAAAAGGGAAAATTGCTACAAATGTCCTAAACCTATTATATTGATACAAATTCAGTCATAAATCTTTCGATTTGATTAATTTAGTCCTAAACATTTTCATATTGGTACTAATTCGTTCATCCGACCAATTTTGACCTGCGATCTTTGCTTGGACATCGGTGATAGTCGAACATTGATGTGACATTTCTAAAAAAAAAATTAAATTAAATTTTTTTTTTTAAATTTTCCCTTTTTCTTTTCTTTTCTTTTCCTTCTTCTTCCTCCTTGGACTTTCTCATAGTGGTCGGCGATCCTCGCGATTAATAAAAAAATTATAAAAAAGTATTTAAAAATTACCACATCAACGTCGGCCATCAACTAGTGTCCACATTAGCGCTCGTACGACAGCCAATAAAAATTGAATTGAATTTGTATTAATGTGAAAAATTTTAGGATCAAATTGGTCCAATTAAAAGGTTTAGAATTGAATTGGCATAAATGCAGTAGGTTTATGACTTTGTGGTACTTTTTCCTTTAAAAAAATCCAAAGATATTTAGAAATATGAAAGTGACCATAGGTTATTTGATTATAATTATGGAATATCTTCCATTCAAGGTTAATCCGTTAGTCACAACAATACCCTTTTTAATTTCCTTTACACAGAAATTGAAGAAAGTTACTTTTTTAACACTAAAAACACATACATCACACATGTTAATGGGGAAATAAAAACATATGGAGGTCAACAGGTTGTAAAAGTGAAATTTGAGGAGAATTTGCAGTTACTAGTTAGGGATAATTGTTTAAAAATTAAACATATTGTATGGTTGTCAATTTAGTCTAAAATCTTTCATTTTTGCTAATTTAGTTATAAATCTTTTAGTGGTTTGTTGATATAATCCTCTTGCAAAATTTAGCTAGAAATCTCTAATGTAGACACTGGCCGTCATATGTGCATGTTAGCGTTGACTTGATTGGCATCTATATTAATAGTTTATACCCAAAATTGACTAGAATGATGTACATTAGCAAATCATTAAAAAATAAAGATTAAATTGAAAAATTGAAAAATTAGGACCGAACTTACCATTATAAAATAGTTTTAAGAATTTTTTAATAATAAGCCCTTTGTAGTTGTGTACCCCCAATGGTTTGCGGGATTGTGCAATTTTTCACCTCATTTCAAGGAGAGTCTTGAAACACTAGTTAAATATATTTTCTAAAGAAATAATTACTTTTTTAGTCATGAATCGCATGTAAGTCAATTAAAGAAACAGAATGAGCACGACATTAAATCTGGTCAGCGTGCTTTTTATCCCAATTTTTATGACCCTTACCAATTTTACTAATCAAAGTATGGGTCCAAACATTTACGCATTCACAACCCATCATCTAGTCACTATGATTAAGCATACTTTCATTCAAGCCTCTCCAGAAATCATGCAATTAAGCCGTAACTTAAATCTGCACAGTAATTGTAACTGGTCAAATTTGCACAATCTTGCAATCTAATTGTCAATTTGTAGTGTAATTATGCATATAATGGTTTTGTAGCATATGCTATTACAGCCCAAGGCACATCAATCCCTAAATCTCGAGAGCACGTAATTAACAAATTAAATTGAACAAGGCTAAATCATAAACCTGTTACCCTGTTTACCAAAGGGAGCAGGACAAAGGGAGTGACAATTTAATACGAAAAAGGGAGCAACAGTGGTCGAACCAGCGTGTCGTGCAGCAAAAGTGACAGTGACAACACGACAGGAGACGCGCAGGTGACAGAAGAGCCAGTGTCGCCACGTGAAAGAAGAAATGTTTTTCCGCTCCCCATTTTCCTTCGTCTTTTTAATAAAGTCGAGAGAATATTCAGGCTGGGAAGAAGACCTCGTGCATTTATATTCTCCCGTGATTTAGGTCCGGCGTAAGCTCTAATTTCAAGACCTTGTCTCCCAAACCTCTAGCCAATCAGTTTTCGACACGTCTTAAACAATTCCGCTAATTAAATCGATTGATGTGTATTAGCATGAACCAACTCAGTTATTATGATGACAAGATCATGGATAGGTTTCATGAATTCGGCAGCCACCAAATTTAAACAGGAATTGTGTCAGAAATAGGATTCATCGTCTTGACCCCTTAACTGTATGTGCACATTTAAAATAACCTATGAATCTCTAAATTCAAAAGTGCATAAAAGACGGGCTAAACAGACAATAATATTACCCACCCGTCTATAATGCAATTGGTTGAGAGCTCTCATTCCTTCGATGGAGGTCGAGACTTCAAAACCCTGTGCTGGTAACGATTGAAGTGGGGTGCCTCAGCGGTGGGTTGCTTGGCCAGTCTCCCCTGAGATATAGTCACTGTGGGCCTCTTAGAGGCTTGTGGACTCCAAATCGGCGTAAGCTGACAAGGGTGCCCGATGGATCCTTGCTTAACCCAAAAAAAAAAAAAAAAAACGGACGATAATATTTGTTTAATATTTTTTTCCTTCCTTTTTTGGGCTTGGGGGAATTTCTAGAATTGAAGTCCTGATTCTTTCAATTGGGGTTTCAAAGAAACAAATGTTGCCTTGATCCTAACTAGAGTTAGCATGAAACTTGAAGGTTTGAAGGAAAAAGTACTGCAATTAAAAAGAAAATATTTAAGCAGTGGTATAGGCACGATCAACCTATATCATGTCAATATTTTAAATGCCAGTCTATTCGTAGGGAAATTGAGCGAAAACTCACGAGAAAATTCAAAAGAGGGCTTGAAATACTCTTATTTTCTCAAATAAGGGCATGGAGTGAATCTTGTTTCAAATAAAGATTTGAAGTGACCATGATTATTTCAAATGGCCTTATCTCATCGGTCATCGGGCGACTAAATTTTCTAACTAATCAAAAGCGTTTTCGTCCAAATTTTCTTTTCTTTTTTCTCTTTTTTTTTTCTTTTTTGGTGTCAGCCAACGACTATTGGCAAAAGTTGGTGAGGGCTCGATGACCCTTGTCGGCCATTAAGAAGGGCCGATGAGGGCTTGTAAGAACTCGTTTTAGCCACGGATGAGGCCACCCTCGCCAAATCTAGCGAGGGTCAGCCTCACTTGGGACCGACGAGAACCGACAAGCCCTCATCCTGAAGTGATCATGGTTGTTTCAAATAAGGGCTTTACCTCGCCAGTCACTAATCGCTTAAATTTTTCGATCGATCAAGGGTGTTTTTGTCCAAATTTTATTTTTTTTCTTCTTTTTTCTTTTCCGATATCGATCAGCAAGGGCTCAACGACCCTCGTTGACCACCAAGAAGGGCTGGCGAGGGCTTGTAACTAGTCACTCACAACCAACGAGACCTGCAAGCCCTCGTCGGCCACAAACGAGGCCTCCCTCGCCATATCTAGCAAAGGTCAGCCTCGCCTAGGGCCAACAAGGGCTGACCTCACTCATGATTGTGAGGGGCTGCTTCTCCTAGGGCAAAGGTTGCCTCACCCAGGCGAGGTCATCCCCTGCCTATGGCTGGCAATAGTGGCCCTCACTAGATCGAGCGAGGGTGACTCTCGCCTTACCCTCTACAACATCGTCAGTGGTTGGTCGGCCACTAGCGAAGAAGGAAGAAAAACCAGAAAAAAAATTAAAGAAAATAAAGAAAAAGGACAAATGAAGAAAATGCCCTTAATTGTCAGAAAGTGAGGCCCTTATTTGAAACAGGGAAAAATTCTAAAAAGGGACCCAAAGCACCCTCATTTTCTCAAATAAGAGCTCAAAATTGACCTTATTTCAAATAAGGACCTGAAGTACCACCACTTTCTTAAATAAATGCTTGAAACGGATCTTGTTTCAAATAATGACTTAAAGTGGTTATATCTATTTCAAATTGGAGCCTGAAGTGGTTATGTTTATTTCAAATAAGAGCCTAACTTTTCAACAAACTAGGGCATTTTCATCATTTAACATTTTCCTCTTTTTTTTGCCTTCTTAGACATACATACATACATACATACATACATACATACATACATACATACATACATATATATATATACATACGTATGTATGTATGTATATATATATATATATATATATATATATGTATGTATGTATGTATGTATGTATGTATGTATGTATGTATGTATATATATATATATATATATATATATATATATATATATATATATATTATGGTTCTTCTTCATCCTCTTCGTCGATGGCCGTTGGCTACCAATGTTGCCCACAACGGGCTGGACAAGGGTTGCCCTCGCTAGCAAGGGCCACCCATGCCGGCCACAGGTGAGAGGTAGCCTCCCCAAGGGCGAGGCCGGCAGGGCCTTCACTTGCTGCCGGTGAGTGCTTGTAGGCCCTTGTCAGCCCTTTCTAGCAATTGGCAAGGGTCACCAAGCCCTCGCCAGGCTTTGCTAATGGCCATCGATCGACACTAAAAAAGATAAAAGAAGAAAAAAGGAAAAAGGAAAAGAAAATTTGGATGAAAATGCCATTGGCTGGTTGAAAAATTTAGCTGGCCAGCGACCTGTGAGGTTAGTGCCTTACTTGAAACAACCAAGGCCACTTCAGACTTTTATTTGAAACAAACAAAGCCACTTCAGGTTCTTATTTGAAATAAAGTTTACTTCGAGTTCTTATTTGAGAAAAATGATGATATTTCGGGTCATTTTTTGAATTTTTCATTTTGAAAAAAACTTAGTGACTTTAAGCCCTTATTTGAAACAAATATAACCATTTCAGGTTTTTATTTGAAACAAGATTTACTCTAGGCTTTTATTTAAGAAAGTAATTACACTTCAGATTCTTATTTAAAATAAGGTCCACTTTGGCCCATTATTTGAGAAAATATGGCACCTCAGGTCTTTTTTTGAAATTTTCTCAAAATTCGCATCCTTTATGGTGGGAAGATTCGAAAATGGAATTGGAATACATTGGAGAAGCTGGAAAACAGTGGTGAGGCATAATATATGAAGGGGGTACACGGGGTTGGAGGATCTGCTGAGCTTTAACAAAACTATGTTTGCTAAGCACATCTTGGAGAATAGCTTCCTGTACCAACAGTTTTTTTTTTTTTTTTTTTTTTGCTTTTGTCAAACCGGTCCCAATACTCCATGCAACAAGAATTTAAGTAGAATGTATTTCCTCATACAGACTTTTGGCACGAAGCAAAAAGGGCATCGAGCGATGGGAAAGCCCACCACGGGCAGAGTCTTTTCGTCCCTTTGTTAGGTGGAGGGTCGGGAATGGAGAGCAAATTCCAATCAAAGCAGACACTTGACTGCACGAGCGTCTTTTTTTAAGGACCTCTAAAGGAGGATGATCCTGAATTTGCTTCTGAGTTAATTAATCAGATGCAACACGCTTTGGAGGATAGTATCGTGGTGGAAATTCTAGCTATTCCCCTTGGTCCACGTTACGGGAATGATACCTCAATCTGGATTCCTGGTAGAAATGGAGTATTTTCAGGGAAAAATGGGGGCAATACTTGAAGGAAAAGCCTGTTCACGATTTTAACATAGCCAACATATATGCTAATATATGTAGATAAATGTTAAACATATGTTTACATTACATTGAATTTTCAAAAATAAAAATTGAAATACTAAAGAGCAAAGGTGGAGCCCCAGAAACTAGTGTATGAAAAATTTTTCCTTTTTCTTTGAAACGTCATCTCAAGCGGATCTGTTGAGCCTACCTAGCCGTATGATTCATGATTACTCGCCTCTCGGCTCATCAATGGGTGAATTCTTTCTTTTAATTAGTTTCACTTTCACTGGATTAAACTTGCAGCTAAAGATTGTATAGGACCTAAGGATAGAATTTGTGAGCGGTTGAGATCTGGTTGGATGATTACTCGAAATCGACTCCCAAATTTTGAGTTGACCTCAAGCATGGGTTACTCAAGTTTCATATTGATTCATATTGATTTGAGCTTGAGCTCACCTCGCCAATGTTTAGCTACAAATGCTTGTGCACGGAAGTGAGGTTCGTTTAATTTTTTTATAAAATATATATATATATAGTTGTCATCAATAAAAGGACGCAGAAATGTTTACATTTAATTGCATAATAGAATTTCGTGTATAAATGTGAGGATCATATTCAAATTATTAAGCTTGAACTCAAGTTACATTTATGACTTTATCACAGTCGAGTCTGGTAAAGTCTCGCTCGAGCATCTTGGTTTTTTATTGAAGTCAAACTTGAACAGAAATTTCAGTACTCACTCAAGCTCGAGCCAAGTTTTGAGCATTGAGTTTGCAAACCGAGTCACGCTCGAGCATCTTCTAAGACTAATTAACTCACAAGAGTATACTGTCTTTTTAGTGGAAATTTATTTTATCGAGCATCTTCTAAAATTGATATTGATAAGTATACTGTCTCTTGGTACTCATACTATAAGATTTCTGTTATCGAGCATCTTCTAAGACTAATTAACTCACAAGAGTTGGGAAGAGAGTACTTAGTAAAGATGTACAGCACTGCCCATCTATGCTATGTCAGTATTTAAATTCCCAAACTCTATTTGTAGGGCAAATGAGCGAAAAATAACATCTTTTTAGTGGAAAATTTCTAAAATGGAAATGGATATAGTGGAAAAGCCGGGAGGTGCTGCTGAGGCAAAAATAGGAATAGTGAATGGGTCATAATCGGCTTGGATGGGCTATATTTGGGTCATGTCAAAAAAATCCAATCCAAATCCATACTAATTTATTTTTATGCGATAAAATTTTAACAACTCATATTCGATTCAAACTAAACCAAACTTTACCAAAGCTTCAATTTTTTTTTTTTTTTTTAAAAAATCTCCTTAAATTGTTACCTCTAAAGAATGAGTGACTTCATGAACTGGCACGTCGAAACGGTAAGGAAGTTGTGTTGCTAAGTTGAGTTGTGTGCATATAACCCTCAAACGTGATGGAGCTTACGCTTCACATAGACTTTCTTAAGACATGCTGACTGTAACTTTACTCATTGATTTTTAAACTAGAGTCTCCACTAACCTATTCTAGGCCATAACAAGTAAATCACAAGTGCCTGCCTTATTGTAAACTAGAGATTCAAGTGCTTGGTTATGCTAGTTATTTTTCCTAATGAGATTTTTTATAAATGCATGTAAATCTATGTTATCGTGCAAAAGTGTCCGAGCAATAAAATTTGGTAATGTAAAATGTTTAAATTTATGTGATGATAAGTAAATTCTAAACGCAACTAGCAAATGAAAAAGTTAATCTAATCCTATCATTTAATGCAAGAAAAGCCTAAATGCAATCTAAAAGGTTAATTAAATAAGTTCATCCAAAAAAAGAAAAGAGAAAAGACTAAACTATTTATTTGTCCAAAAGCATTTAAGAGATTTAATAAATCCAAAAAAAATAAACGAAATACCAAAATATTGATTAGTAGTTAAAAGAAAAACAAAGAAAGTAAAAAAAGGAAAACAAATGAAATTGTCATTGCAGACTTGGAGATTCCAAATTTGCAGCAAGCACTACAAGTCTGCAGCTGCAACGATCCAGACAAGATCGTGGCAGATCGCACCACCAGCGGCTCCCACGGTAGTGGCCCCAAGTAGCGAACACTGGGCACGTGATAGTTGCTAGTTGGTGATGGGGGCGGACCCAGAACCACCTTTGATGGTGGTTTGGTTCTAGAGATCAATCTATCTATGTGTCTATCTCTCTCATTCTTTAAGCGCTCACTTAGCAATAGCAACTAAGCCATCGCCATCTCCAACGATGGTGGGCAGATCCTTCTCAAACGATGCAAAGCGGTGGTCGAAGCGGGTGATACTCACTCTCTCTCGACTGATTTTTTTCGTATGTGTTTTCTTAATTTTACTATTTTGATTAAATGAGTTTATTACAGATCCACTAAAAATTCATCTTTTTTAGGTTATTTTAAAATCAATTATGACTTATATTTGAAATTTGAGGGGATTCATAAATAAAAATTCCAATCGATTTGAGTTAAACTATGGATTTCCAACCCATATTAACATTCTTAGTCATGATTTTGCACGTCACAAAGATAACAATGCACTAAAAATGGTTGTTTAACAGTATTAAGTAATTTGAATTTTAACATGGGGCAATAGATTTTTTTTTTTTTGGTCGGCACATGGGGTTATAATTTACAAAGTGCCTTTGTATGCTCGGCTGAGATGCTGAGTGGGGGTGACACGGAACGGAATTAAGTACCCTCCTTTGAAGCAAGACATGACCAGTTACCACGATTGGAAGGAGGCGTGGAGTCTATTTCGTTTGTGTAATTTTATTACAAATATATTAATTAATTTTTTTATAATTAAAATATTAATTCGGAATGAATTTGCTAAAAAGTCGTGTTGCTCCGTACAAGAGAAAAGAAAAAGTTCTTCCGCTCCCCCATTTTCCTTCGTCACTTTAATAAAGTTGAGAGAATATTCGGAATGGGAAGAAGATCTCGTGGATTTTGATCCTTCCGTGATGTAGGTCCAGTTTAAGCTCTAATTTCAAAACCTTGTCTCCCTAGCCAATTAGTTTCGACACTGATCAAATCGAACGAAGTTCACAACCATGAATCAACTCAGTTATCAAGGGGATAAGATCATACACAGCGTTCATGGATTCGGCAACCACCAAATTCAAATACGAATCATGTTAAAGATGGATTCATCATCTTGGCCTCTTAACTAAATGTACATATTTAAAATGACCTACGAATCTCTAAATTTTATAGGAAATTCACTGCCATTCAGCACATGTACGTAACTATAAAAAACTAGTTTCGAGTAAGTTATAAATCGCTACATAACACGCTAAGTTATCAATCTCTTGTAATCATTTGGCTTAATAACTCCTAAATTTTAATCCATCAACTTAGAAATCACAAAAGTCCAAAAGTAGGGCTCGATTTCAAAATATCTTTTTTGATTAGATGAATGAATGGTGCGAGACCGAGCTTCGCAAGACAGAGGGAATCGACTTGTCGGAGCACCCGACATGAGGACGCGCAAAAGTCCTCTTTCCCACCATTTCCTTTCTTTCTTTCTTTTCTTTTCCTTTCTTACCTTCACGCGTTTGTCAGAGCAGAGTCTACTTTTTTTCTTTCTTTGTTGGCGACTCAAAATTTTCCTTTTTTTTTTTTTGCCTAGACTTTGACCAAGTCAAAGTCCACCCATTTTAAACGACTTATTATTTTCATCTATGTTCTCTTAACTTTAATATTTTGATTAAATGGATTTATTACCGACTTATTTTTTTTTGTCGGTCCTACTATAATCCTAATTTAACACTCATTTTCAGACTTTTGCCTTATTTCCTTGCAGGGCATGGGAGTCGAAACCCACTCCTGAAATGAAATCGTCCCCACCCCAATCCCTCCTAAAAATGTGGGGATTTGAACCCCCACTCCCCCTTTCCAACTTGGAAAGGGCGAACCCTAATAGTTTATTACCGACTCATTAAAAATCATCTTTTTGGGGTTTTTTAACCCATGATGACTTACCCGACCAAAAAAAACTCATAATGATTATATTTGAAATTTGACGTGGCTGTGTTTAGATTTGTGACCCATGTTACTGTTCCTAGTCATCATTCTGCATGTCAAAAAGAAAACAATGCATTAAAAATGGTCGTATAACATCATTAAGTTGTTTGACATGTTTACTTTTTAACATGGGGCAATAATTTAACTTGTCTTTGTATGCTTGGCTGAGCGCGTGCGTGGGGGCGGACGCGAAATGGAAATAAGTTACCCTCCTTCGAAGCAAGACAAGACCAGTTGCCACAATTTCTTCATGCGAGGGTCGGGAGGTGATGGAGTCCACCCCGTTTGTGTTGGCTCTTGCGTTTTGCTTCATCGCATTCACTTCCAGGTCGCCTACACAGCCCGTAATTTTTGTTGCTACGATTGCTCTTGCAGTTATTGTTAGTGCCAGTACACGGAAGAGGATAAAGCCGGTTAGTTTTACTTCACATTTTTTGCGCGTTTCTTCTTTTTTTCTTTTTTTAAGTTATGTCTCTGTGAGGACTTTTGATTTAGCTGGATTATGCTTAGCTCTGAATCTCAGCAAATTTTTTCTTCGAGGACTGATATAATGGATTTACTCGAACGTTTCTTGATCTTGATTTGGTCTTCAAAGCGGCTGGATCTCATTTCTTTTTAAGGTCAATAAGCCTAGATCTAACCAGGTCAACTCTTGTTTTTTTTTTTTTTTCCTCTGAAAAACTTAATTGTCTCAGATCAGAACATCCTAGTCGAACCAGTCAGCCTTATGCCTCACTTCTGCTGAAATTATCTAACACGCAGTAGCAGCTTGTGATATAGTTAGCCTCTTTCATTTTACAGGGGCTGGTCTCTTCACCACCACCGTCGCCACCATCACCGTCACCATCGCCGTCGTCATCATCGTCACCGAATTCATCATCTACCTCATCAAGAACCGATTATGACGTGTTCTTGAGTTTTAGAGGTCCCGATACTCGCAAAGGATTTATAGATTTCCTCTACCACAAACTGAGGGATGCAGGGATCAATGTTTTCAGAGATGATAATGATCTTCGTCCTGGAGAAAAGATTGATGATGCATTAATTGAATCCATAAAGCAATCCAAGATGTCAATACCAATTATATCCGAGGGTTATGCATCCAGTCGGAGTTGTCTCATGGAATTGGCACAGATGTTGGATTGCCAAAAAGCAAACAATCAATGGATCATGCCCATTTTCTACGATATTGATCTCGCTGAGTTAAAACACCCACGTGAGTGTGTTTTCCGTAAGCACGAGAAGCGTGGAGTTAACCACAACGACATTGCTAAGTGGAGGCAGGCTCTCCAAGACATTGCTAAGACGAAGGGGTATGATCTGCGGAATACAAAGAATGGGTAATCAACTGAAAAAATTTACTGTCCTTTTAATGTTATTAGCTTTAACTTTATGAGGATTTTTCCGAGCACAATGCTTTTGAAATCATTTAGATGAGACTAAATTTGATTATGGGGCAAATGTATTTTCCATGCCCTTCCCATTGCCATTGCTTCGTCCTTGTTGGTCAATTTAGTAGTTTAACCGGATAATTTCTTCTGGAAATTTCATGGGTTGTTGCTAATTATATTTAATCTGATCATGATTCCTCATTTTCAACATTCACATTTGGCAGGCATCAAGCTGAACTCATAGAGAAAGTTGTTTCGGATGTTCTGCAAGTCCTTAAGACGAATGATTTAGTTGTGACTGACGAATTAGTGGGCATTGAATTCCATGCACGAGAGGTTATGAGAAAGCTTGGCATCATCTATGTCAATGAGCAAGCAATGGAAATATGTGGCAAAGATGTACATGTACTTGGAATATGTGGCATGCCGGGGGTTGGCAAGACTACTCTTGCAAAGTTCGTGTTCAACAAAATTCATCATCTCTTTGAAGGTTGTAGTTTCTTAGAAATTCCAAAAAATATAGAATCAAATGGACTCATGTGCCTGCAAAAAAAGTTGATCTCAGATCTCCGAAAGCAAGAATGTAGAACGCTAAGTACTCCTGATAAAATAACTAAAGTCATAGCAAATTCATTTGAAAAAAAGACAGTTCTCATTTTTATTGATGATGTGCACCATTTTGACCAAATCAAGCATCTAGTTGGAAATTGCAGCTGGTTTGGCCCACGAAGCAGGATTATCATGACGGTCAGAAGAAAAGATGTTCTTAAGAATTACCCGTTTAAAGTGGCTGATGAATATCAGGTTGAACCAATGGAGTATCCTGAAGCTCTTCTACTATTCCAAAAGCGTGCTTTTGTTGAGGATCCTCTCGAGGAGCAGTGTGAGTATGGTTCTCTGTCCAGAGACATTGTTCACATTATTAAAGGGCTACCATTAGCTATTGAGATAACAGCTTCCTACTTAAGGGAAAAAAGGGGGCAAATAGATATATGGGTTGAAACATTGCGTAAATTAGAAAGCAAGCCAGAAGATGGAGTCAAAATAGCATTCAAAGTAAGCTACGACTCTCTAGGGCAAGAAACACAACAGATATTTCTTGATATAGCATGTTTCTTCATTGGAATGGATAAAAGAATTCCTTCATGTATGTGGACTGCATGTCAGTATTTTCCTTCAACAGGAGTCGACCGTCTATGTGACCTGTGTTTGGTCAAAATAGGAGAGAACCATGAACTACGGATGCATAGTCAACTAAGAGAGTTTGGCAGAGAAATTGTAATGATGGAACATAAGTGGCCTTGGAAGCGCAGTAGGATATGGAATCACACTGATGCACTTTCTGCGCTTAAAAGAAAGGAGGTATACTTTTCAAACATAAAATCTTTTAGTATAAACAACCAAACATAGTCAACAATCGTTGAATTTGCTTCCTTTTCTCAAATTTTCTTTCCCAAAACGAAGAGTTAAAGGCCATTTTTATTTATCTTTCTATTTATACCATTCCCTTGATTTGCAGAGCGCAGAAAATGTGGAAGCCCTTGCTCTTCCGTTTGATGAGGGACAAAGCGAATGTTTTAGATGTGAAGGCTTTGGCCATTATTGGAGCTTGAGGTTCTTGAGATTGGAGTACGCTACTATTGGAGGGAGTTCCCAGGATGCTCTTTCAAATTTAAGGTGGCTTGATTGGCAAGCGTGCAGCAAGATCTCTGAACTACTTATTTTGGATTTAAAGAACTTGGCCATTCTTGATCTATCTCGCAGTTCGGTCACTGAAAATGCCCAAGAATGGGGACAAATTCTGGAGGTAAAGTGTATATTTGCTTTTATATTCTGGGAATATTAGAATAGCTAGCACCAACTGAGCCTTTTCTGTCCTCTATTCTTGCAGAAGGCAAAGAAATTGGAAGTTTTGAAATTAAGTGGCTGTCGTCACCTGCATGCATCTCCTAACTTCCATTCTTCAAAGCATTTAAAGAGATTAATCCTGGAACGTTGTTCTCTATTATCAAGGATCGATCGATCACTAGGTAACCTAGAGAAGTTAATCTCCTTAAATCTAAATTTCTGCAAATATATCAAAACGTTGCCAGAGGAACTTTGCAGTATGAAAGATTTGCAAGAACTTCTTATTGATGGAACTTCCATTCAAAAGATTCATTTCAGAGAAACAGCCTCTACGAAGCAACTTCAGATTTTGAGCGCTCGCCAGTGTAAAAGTTTGGCTCATATATCAGCCTCCATTGGTCAATTGGAATCTCTAACGTATCTTGGACTAGATGGTGCCGCTATTGATAGCCTCCCAGATTCTATTGGATCCTTGAAGAAACTTCAGAGCCTCCTTTTAGGAAATTGTCAGAAGTTACCCGAACTTCCTTATTCAATTGGGAAGCTTGAGTTGTTGGAAGTCATGGATCTATCAAGCACTGTGATCGCTAGATTACCTAGGTCCGTTAAGAATCTGAAAGAGTTGAAAGTGCTGAAGATGGAGAATACCCGCTTAAGAGAGTTCCCCAGAGATATAAAAGATCTAGAAAAGCTGGAAGAGATAAATCTTTCGCGATGCAAGCATCTGAAGGGGCCAATTCGCTGTGATATCAAAGGACTTTCCTCTCTGAAAGTCTTGAGACTATCATCTACCAAGACATCTGGCCTGCCCTGGAGCGATGGCAGGTTTTCTGACCGCCAAACACTTTCCTTACTTTCTCATCTCCAACGACTAGACCTAAGTGAATGTGACCAAATTCGGGTTCTGCCAACACTTCCATCTAATTTAAGCAGTCTTCGCTGGGGATCCAAAAAAATGAGGACTGTGCCAAACCTTTGTTACCTGAAATATTTGAGAGAGCTGTACTTGGGTGATATCACTGATCCAAGGCAGAAATCTTCCTCCAAGCCACCGGAAATTGGATGGGTAACAAGTCTAGAGTATCTAGAAATCTTAGAATTGCGCCTCTCAAAGGTAACGCTACCCGAAAATTTCAGTGCACTTCAACTTAGAAAACTTGTTTTGCACTACGCAGACTCACTTGACCTCCGAGGGCTACCTTCTAGCTTATCAACATTGTGTCTTCAGCACTGCAAGATTCAAGTTCCACAATTTTCTGAGGTGAGACATCTGTCTGAATTAGAGCTCGAACACTGTGACTTGGGCAAAAATGTCACTTAAAGATTTGAATAGATTGGAACTTCTGAAGATATCCCACTGCACCGTGCAAACACTCGATGGGCTGGAAAATATGCTTCGTCTTAGAAAGCTCACTTTAATCAAGTGCCCTTCACTGTCTGAATTGCCAGATCGAACAAAGTATGAGTTCGAAATAGATATGTGAAATTACTGAGGAAAACAAGGTCGGCAATTTTACTACTCTCATCTATGGTCAGAACATTGTGGAGGTCGATTCAAGAATGATTCTGATTTGTGAGTGAAGATCTTGCCGCCCAACAGACATTCCATCTGTCTTCCCAAAAACGGTTCAAGGCAACTTTTAAAGGTAAATATTGCTACTTTTGGCTTTCCTCGACCCGAACATATGTACAACTCCATGATGCACCAGTCTGTCCTTTTATTTTCCCCCTCAGGATGTGCTAATGGCTAAAATAATCACGCGCTGGGACCTTTGTTAAAGACAGTGCCTGTTGCAGCGTCCTCTCCACCTCTTTTTACTGCCATATCGCCTCATTTAATTAGAGGGCGAGCCTTCGTGTTCTGGGTAAAAGGTTACTCCATCGTGGATGGAGGTCATGGGGTCGAGTCGCGGAAACAGCCTCTTCGGGAAACCGGGGGTAATACTGCATCCAGCTACCCCTTCCCAGCGGATGCGGACCAGCTATTCCTCCCATGATGGCATAATCTAATCTGCTGGCATCATGCAAGGAGGTACTGACACGTGTCTTCAGAATTTTCTTTGGGCTCCCCTTCATTCTGTATGCAAGTGTCAAACTTTTCTGTCGGTGGGGCAGACCTTGTGGGCTTGGAACTTTTCTGTTGGTGGGCCTGATCTTGTGGGCTTGGACCAGCAAATTTGTGCTTTTCAAGGCTTTTCCGTAGTGGTGTGAAAAGGAATCGGGGACCGCCCGGACCATCTGGAACCAGACTAAACCGGCCCAAAATCGACAATTCCCATGGGAATCGATATGGTTCCTGGTTTCAGTTTACTAGAATCAATGGGTACCAGTCCGATTATAGGTCCAACCGAACTAGTGTATACTTTCTTTCACGTCTTTTGTCAACTACTAGTGTTTGTTTAGTTGACCACGGAGATGCAACTCTCGTGTCCACTTCTTAAGTTGCTCTGCTTTTTGTCTTGTTCATATGATGCAAAGGACCATGTCAAATACCTCTGTACAGCTTTGGACATATTGAACCTTTAGTTTAAGTTATCAGATGAAAGGCTGAAAGATGCATCCAACAATGTAGTCTTTGCTTGCATCAATAGTTAGTCCCTAATTCTAATGGTGGTTCTTTATTATTCAAACTTTGGCATGTACTCTTTTGTTAGATGAGTTATGCAGTTCCCTTTGGTTCCATGCACCCACCTAGGAACCAAATGAAACATCTAGTCTAGTTCCCAAGTAGGTTCAAGGAACCAATGGGCGATTCCCAATTCCACGGTGGGAACCACCCACCAAGACCATGCTCATCCCCACTTTTACTAGCTTTTGATTTTAATTTCTTAATTCTTTTTTTCCTTTGGTCTTTTTAGTGAAAATGCTTCTGGTGGTAAACTAAAACATCAAAGTTATGTAAAGACTACAAAAACGAATATTGATATAAGATAATATCAATACCAAATCCTTGAGTATACCGGATAGTAATTCTGTGCATCAAAACTTAGTAAAAGGACAAGCACTGTATGAATAAACGTCACTGGGAATACTACATTGCCCGCCAAAAAAAAAAGAGGCTATTTTGTGCTCATCCACGATGTGAAGTGGTTGATATCCAAAAGAACCAAAACATCAGTGCCTTCTCTGACTGTTATGACCTTGTCCTCAACCATTCCTCATACGCGGTGCTGAATTTGCCGGTGCTTTCTGCACGAATTCATGAAACTTTCTTGGCATTTTGATTTTTTGTTGCTCACTCGGTTTTGTCATTTCAGAAGTAGTTTGGGACAGATTATTTAGCAATATACCGGCTGGGTGGATACTCAATATCAGAATGAGGATTGGGCAAGACCACTTGGTGCAGGCGGAGTGATGGCTTGCTTTTCCGTTTGATTGGGAGATTTGTAGCCTTGAAGTCCATTGGACGCATGTAGAGAAGACAAGGCGATGGGACTTGAGTGCGGACGCATCAGGTTATGGATTTGTGATGAGGTTTGTGATGTTCTGTCGGGGACATTGTAAGATTTGTCGGTATAGACACTGATTTACTCTCTTATTCTCTAGTTTTCTAGATTGATTGCAATGCAAATTCTATAAATACAGGGATCAAATGCAGTGAAAGCCATAGTTTTGGACTTACTCGAGCCAGAAGAGAAACATACGTCCCAATGCTTTGACAAGCTCTGAAATTCGCCAAAAGCAGCTTGGAGGACAGAGCAGCTGTTCCATTTTTGTGGAGGCATATCAGAGAGTCAGATAGACTGCAGAAGCAACGTGGTCTGTTTGTGGAAATCCTCTACTTTGTCCATAGACTCTGCTCTGATCGCACGAAGGCCAGATAAGGAAAATCAAACAATTCCTTCGACACTGAGATAGGTTCCAACGTACGCATTAAAGATTGGAAGTCCATTTGAACATACCAAACATGGCTGTGAAGTTTGGTGGAAATCAAGAACTCTCATGCATCATACTCTCTAGCTTTTGCTTGTGCAAAGCTAGTTGTTTTCTAATTATTATTTTCTGTTGAGACTGAATTCTTATAATCTGGAAAAAGAGGGAGCTATTGGGTTGTGAGAGTTGCTTGTGTTTGTAGAATCATCTATTTAGCTTTGTGTAAAAGCAACACTGTGCAAACTATAAAATCTCGAGGATTTTTTAGTGGATTGCAGCTTTGTATGTGGCTATTAGAGATGGGTGAATGGAGCAGGCCAAGTGAAAGGCCGAACCACTACAAATCTGTTTTTGGATATATCACTTTAGCCTCTTTATTATCTGTTTGATAGAAGTAATTGGCTCTGTATTATACAACACATTATGCATGTCCTTCACCAAAAAGTTTTCAATTTTCCTAAAGCAACCAATTCATTCCCTCTTGGTCGTTGTAATGTCATTTCAATAGGTGTCAGAGCAAGTTGGTCAGGTTTTTGAAGTGTTATATTTCAATATCAGTATGGCTAATATTCTAGGAGCACATTAAAGTGAAGGACAATCCATTTCAGACCACCCATGTTTGAAGGAACTGACTGTATTTACTGGAAATGAAGGATGAAGGTCTTCGTGCAATCCATGGATTATGATCTGTGGAATGTCATCGACAATGGATCCAATATGTTGACGCCAGAATTCCAGTGCCTCCCTTGTCTGCGGAAACAGATGATTCAGCAGCTTCACCTCTAATGACTATTTCGAGAAGAGCAAAAAGGGAAGACTCGCTTTAAATGCTAAAGCTATTCATGCTCATGTACTTCGCCCTGTCCTTCAGAATTTAATCGAGTCTTTTTTGGTAAAACAGCAAAAGAGATCTGGGGCAGACTAAAAGTTGTCTATGGAGGAACAAAATGAGGGAGAGAGACCAAAATGAATATCTTGCTGGGAAACTATAAGGTGTTCAAGATGAAGGCTGACCAGAACATCACCCAAATGTACACTTATTATACTGACATCAACAATGGTCTCGCCAGCCAAAAGAAGACCTACACCAACGTTGAAATAGTGAACAAATTACTTCGAGTTCCATCTAATGAATGGAGTCACATAAAGACTCCAATCTAAGAGAGCCTCAGAATCCTCCCTCTGACAATGGATGAACTTGTAGGAACGGTCACGGCCTACGTGGTTGAATTGGGAACGAAGAGCACAATTACAGGGTTAAGAAAGATATTGCCTTTAACGCTCACATATCTGATGCCAAAGATTCATCTTTGAATTAAGATTATGACAAAGAAGTGGCCCTACTCACGAAGCGATTTAAAAGCTTCGTGAGAAAAAGAGAGAACTTCAATTGAGAGAAGAGTTTCAGACATACAACTAGAACAGAGCAAAGGCTCGAAACATCAAGATAAATTAAACGGTAAGGAAATTATCTGCTTCGAATGTAAGAAGGCAGGACACATTAAGCCACACTGTCCCCAATAAAAGAAAAGGAATGGCAAATTCGAAAAAATAAAAATAAAAATAAAAATAGAAAGGCACTCAAGGCCTAAACCCGAAGAGACACTGAATGCGAGTCCAGCAGCGATGAAAAAGCATAGGAAGCCAACCTCTATTTAATGGCTGACACTGGTTCAGAACAAGATGAGGTGGAATCCTCTCTTATGATGAAATGCATGAGATGCCAAAGGAAATGTTTAAAGAGTTATGGAAAGCATTTAAACAGAATATTGAGCTGAAAAAGGAACTCTCTCCGTTAAAACAACAGGAAATCTTACAAAAAGAACTCCAAGTTCTGCAGAAGGAAGTGGATTCTACAAAAGCATAACGTGACCTTCTATGAAAAGGGAATTTGCTGAGGTTTGTGAACAATTCTCTTTAGGCTCAGAATTTTTGAAAAAGATTCTAGCTTGTCAAATCCCTTATTACATGAAATATGGATTGGGCTCCAATTCTGATAAAAATCAAGAGCCATTTTGCAAAGCAAAAAGACACCACAGCATGAATATAGATCTCGTTGCAGAGGAGATCATCGTCTTCCACAGGAAAGGCATGACGACCGTGACTATGGTAAACTATGAGTTCAGATGCACCAACTATTATACTAGTGTTGGCTCACAACGGTCATCTTTGTTAAATTGATCGCGGCTTCTTAAGGAAGTAATTCTGAGGGAAACGAGCTGGCCAGTTTTGATTTTCATGCCTCCTCGTTTTTCCTTTTCATTTTTCATTTTCGTCCCTAGAAGAACTTGTACCTGCCTGCTCGCTCAATTCCAATCCGAAGTCCGTGCCAAGAGAATGTTTGTGTGAAAGCATTTCAGAGTGAGTTATCATGGCTCAAAACTGGCAATAAAAAAACATGGAATATGGTTCTACCTTAACTTAAGATATCACAAAAATCAGTGTACTAGACCTAACTTTGGTGATAGCTCTTCGAATTTTCTTTTCTGCATACAGTGCATAGACTTCTCTTACCACGGCTAGTAAATTTTCTTAGAGCATGCATAGATAGGCTTCTTCTTATTACTGTTTGCTTAATTTAAATCTCGTAGGGATGCATTTTGACCTTTTCTCTGTAACGCCCGAAATTTTCACAAAAAAATAATTATTAACACATGAAATCATGTATAATTTATCAGAAATCTTTTGAATCGAGAAAATATTTTAGTGGCGGGAAAGCAAAAATTTGCATTTTACTTTTTAAATTCATTACAATGTTCGTTATATTCAAACTATACGAGTAAAATTTCGAAGTGGAGATGATGATAAATTCTTTATAGGTTTGTATTTTATTAATCAGTTTTGGCAAAATTTCAAGGAAATTGGTAAGTTATCAATCCAATAAATTGTTTGGTAAACTTATTATAGTGTAGCTAAATTACTATCCACACTTTTAAATGTCAAATAAGTTGGTGATTAGCAATTCATTTGAATGTTTGTAAAATCCCGATAACGTTGGTAACCTACCGATGAGTTACCTGATAAGCAAGTTAATCAAATTTTTTTACCAATAGTATGAAAAATTGTCAGTAACTGCGGAAACATACAGACACGGGAAATCTTCAGAGTTTAGGCTATGGGACGCTAGCATTTTGCGCCTTCTATGATGATCTAAAGGAATACTGCGAGAGCGGATCATCCACAGCGTAACGAAAAGCGTAATGAACTTTTCTTTCACGTTGGAAAACCTAGAGTCTGAGAAGTACCCTGAAAAGTTAATGCGCTCAACTTATGCTGTACAATAATTAGTTCGCCTCGTCATCTGATGATGGTCGTCATTTCAGCATCCTGAATGTCTAAAATATTTAGCCTCTTCCCGGTCTAAAAAACAGGATATTGTACCCGGATGAGGAACACGTCTCTCGTTTTTCTTTTTTTCCTTTTTTTTTTGGCAGGCATTAGATGTTTTTTCCTCTTTCTCTGGGAATGTGGCGTGCATATACCACTCCTACCAAAGATAGAGCCTGTTATAGTTGACATGTCTCCCTCAAAATTCGAGTTAGGAACAATATTTCATTGACAAGTAATTGTTTGAGGGCAACTGGGGAGTTTCCTTCAGAAGCGAAGCCCGAGAAAAGAAGCAACAGAGACTCTTGGCTTGTAATCTGTTGTTGGGTCACTACATCACCAATCCCTCGCCACTAATCTATCTTTTCAGTCCTAAAACGGGTCCACTCCACATAACCTTGAATGAAGTTCATGCCCCATTAGTCTCCATTGATAAGAAAGACTAACAACAACACCGTACGATAGCGTTAGATCAAAGCATTTTATCAATTTTAAAGAAATATTTAAATCTCTTTGCATGAATTTATTAGTAGGAGATTTTGTTCATTTGTAGTTCAAAAAAGTAGTATTGTAACTGTAGTATGATACGGGCGCACAAAATAAAAAATTCAAAAAGGAAAATAGAACGCTGTGGCTAATATAATGTGTTTCAATAGTAATAATGAGCCTATCCAATATTTTCTATCATAGATTATATTATATGTCACGATGGTGATTCGTTTCTTTAAAATTCCGTTTACCTACAGTCCCTTTTTACTCCTTTAAAGGAGCTAAGAGGTCTCGGCCTCATTTAAGTTCAGGATCTTCAAGTTTACCAGAGGAGGGTAACTCTCTCTCTCTCTCTCTCTCTCAGCAAAATGAAGAATGTCAACAACAGCAACACAAGACTCATCCTCCTCCACCCTTACATCCAGAAGCAAGGAAGCTCCAACCGCCTATGGCTCCTCGCCTTCATCTCCTTCTTGACCACGGCCTTCGTCGTCACCCTCATTTACACCAGAGAGTATTCCACAACTGCTGTCGCCTCCGCTGCCACCACCACCTTTTCCCCCACCACGACGGCCTATAGCAACGCGCCTCTGCCATCAACCGTCATCAACACCCTCCTTCACTATGCATCCAAGTCCAACGACTCTTTCCGCATGTCCTACCCCGAGCTCAAGCCCATCTCAGACGTCCTGAGGAAATGCTCCTCCCCTTGCAACTTCCTAGTATTTGGCCTCACTCACGAGACCTTCCTCTGGAAAGCCCTCAACCACAACGGCAGGACCGTCTTCATCGACGAGAACCGCTACTACGCCGCATACGTCGAGCAGAAGCATCCCGAGATCGATGCCTACGACGTCCAGTACACGACAAAGATGAGCGAGATGCAGGAGCTCATGGCCTCCACAAGGGAGCAGGTGCGTAACGAGTGCAGGCCCGTGCAGAATCTCCTGTTCTCCGAGTGTAAGCTGGCGATCAACGATCTCCCCAATCATGCCTACGAGGTGGACTGGGACGTCATTCTCGTGGACGGGCCCCGCGAGGAGTGGCCCAACGGACCGGGCCGGATGTCGGCGATATTCACGGCAGGGGTCCTGGCGAGGAGCAAGAAGGGCGGTAACCCGAAGACGCATGTGTTTGTGCATGACTTCTGCGGGGAGGTGGAGAGGGCGTACAGTGAGGAGTTCTTGTGCAGAGAGAACTTGGTGGAGTCGACTGAGAAGCTTGGTCACTTCGTGTTGGAGAGGATGGATCCTAGCAGCTTCCAATTCTGTGGTAACCGCACTCAACGGCTCCATCACCCAGCTCACTAGTACATCATCCTAAGTTCGCCGTAATCAAAACGATGTAAGAAAGTCAATAATTTATCCCACAAAGCCTTAGTTTTCCTGGATGCAAAATAAATTTTGCCAAGCAAATTGCACCAGTCATTGGAAATCTCCAGTTGTTCACTTTGAAGGATTTTCTAATCTCTTCGAAAGTCTGCTAAGGTATTGAGAATTATCAATGAAGATTTTTAGCGTTTTCATCGTGACATGAGCTTTGAGCATTCGTAGCATATCGCTTTGCGAACTTCAGTACCATTTTTCCAAATGCAACCACAGACCACCATGTGATGTGCTAAATATATGTCCTGGCTATATGGTTGAATGAGGTTCACTTGCATGTACACGTCAGTAAGAGCTTAATTCTTCCGAGCATTTCATTTCTCATTACGTAGAAAGCCAGAAAGTTGCGGAATTTTAAGGAATGAATGTATAACTGTAGATGCCTGGAGAGATTAAAAATCCAAGGACCTAAAGTCTACCTTAAAAATAGTATGACGTGCTTAAAAAGCAAGACAGGTTTCTTTTATTGGATGCTAAGCATCAGCTGGACCATATCCATTTCAGAATGAATTGCAGCATCAACCAAAATCAAGTAAAGCAGTCCGTCATGAACAAAATATTAATGTGCACTCGTTGCTTAGCCCTCTTCCAAACCACTAGCAAAGATACCCAGGATTCGCCAGGAAGTAAGAGAAATGGTCTCAGTCTCCTTACTCATGCTTGAAGGAGCATCCGAAGATCGAATAATCAAAACAATAAGAGAAAACCCAATCTATCAAAAAGTGACAAGAAAACTCTCGCTAGAAGTGCACCTATAGCATGGAACAGAGATGAACCCATTAAAGCTCATAAAGCTTGAGAAAATAATTATCGCATTAATTTACCCAGAGAAACACCACAAGCAGCCTGCACTTAATACAAGGTAAAGTTCAACTAAAAAATAAACACTACAGTAAAATATTCTACAACAAAACTTTCTCCACATGACATGCTCACTTCACTGTGAAAGAAAGAGGGAACTCTATTTTCCATGTGTGCTTGTGACCTCGAAAAACATTTTGGCCAGCATAGCACAAAAAGAATCAGACAAAGAAGCACTACAGTAAACTTAATAAACCAGGCCCATCTTTGGTGCCTGCTACAGCTTAATATTCAAACAAATGATCAAGTGGCAGAACCATTGGCTGAGATCCTTACTACATCCTCATCTTTAACATATAATGGAATTCTTAGTCCCAAGTCCTTAAGCTTATCGACCAGACCATAAAGAAACTCAAAGGTCAGTTTCGACTGTGCATTGAGCTCATCTCTCACCTGCGGATGAATCTTGAACCAATCTCCCAGCATCTTGTGCATGTGAGAACGAATCATCCTCCATGGGACAGGGTATTTTTCGCAAAACTTGAGATACTCCACCAGTAACTGAGCCTGGTCCAGATGTCCATCTTTGTGGCTTTCTTCACTTCCAACTATCCAGTCAGCAGTTTGATACCCTGCAAAGAGAGCTGGATTCTCTAGAAGAGTCTCTGCCGAAAGCACGCCATCAGCACCAGTTTCTTGTAAGCAGCTCTCTACATCATCCATGTGCCGTATGTTTCCATTGGCGAGGACTGGTATATTTAGAGCATTTTTTACAGCCTTTATTGCTGACCAGTCCGCACGAATTTTCTTCCCATCTTTCTCATCTCTTGTTCGTCCATGGACAGCTAAAAGAGAGCATCCAGCTTCCTCTAGCATCCGGGCATAGTTAAGGGTATCCTCCAATTTTGGGAAGACTCTGATTTTGCAAGAAACAGGGACATTCAAGTTGAGGGCTAGCTTCTGTACTAGGGATTTTACCAAAGGAAGGTTATCCATCAAGAATGCCCCATAGTTTCCTCGCCTAGCAATACGCTGAGGGCACCTGTAGAGTGCAAAATTACCAACTCAATTTTATGATATAACACAAGATATCAGTTGCTCCTTGTCACATAATAGCCTACAGGATGTACAATCTAAAACAAGCCCCACTTCATCTGAGTCTTAGATGATCTTCCAAAACCGTTCAAAAGTTTTTCACGATCAAGCAAGTATCGCATCCTATTGGATCATGACTATGGTGCAACACTCAATAAGGGCTATGACAGTTTGCAATATATTGAGCAAAAGACCCCCGGAAAAAAAAAAACGCTTCAGAAGACGAGTTAGTCAATAAAATCAGTCAAATATCTTATGTATTATATGCAATCAGAGAAAAAATCCTTTTCAGTAACAACATATGACATGTTTAATAATTTCAGTGTGTACCAGCCATATAATACATCAACTAATAATATATCATGTTGTGATAAACTGATATATGTAAAAATGTTCAAGATGATGGATCAAATGTTACCCCAAATTTATATCAACATAATCACAATAAGGTTCCACTCTTCGTGCAGCTTCCAACAAAATGTCTGGATCATTGGCACAAAATTGAACAAATAATGGGCGATCCTCCTGCCAATTCAAAAAAATTACAGAAAAATTACATTAAAATTACATTAAAAAGAGGAATGACAAATTAACAATATATGCTTTTTCATTCTAGAAGAATTGTATGAATCATCCAAGTCATCTATAGTCAGTCACAACTAAAACACCTCGCTCTACTTGCATGAAACACACTGAATATAATAAATCAAAACAAATTACCATGCGACTTTAACATTCATCCGAAGTGATATCCACAAGTGCTAGAACAGAATAAAAATAACAGCAGATTCCAAGATGCAGATGAATGTCAAAACTAGACAGAATGCTCCAATACAAATCAGCAGCAAAAGCCATTTTTTCACCTTGGCAATAAAATGTAATATATCTTTTGTTCACATGAACTACATTACAATGTCAGATCAGTTTCTGGGAAAAAGATATCAAATGAGTTTTCAGATTTTTACGAAGTGAATTAAGGCCCAAAACAAATCAGAGGGTGCGAATTGATAGATCTAAGCATTAGACATCCAATAATACATTTTCGGGGCAGGATAGGATATGATGTACAGATAATTAAGCTGATTATGTTGGAAACCTTCAAGTATGTCACACTAGGAAATAAGACTCTTAGATCCAACTCTTCATTACTAAGAAATCCCAAAAATATTCCAAAAATCCAGACAATTTGGAACATTATCTGCAGGACGAGTCCACTGGACATTTGCCAATAACATAGAGATATCTTCTCCAATACACAATAAATACTGGCAGTATAGCAAATTCCAAAGAACATGTCCCATGCGCATACATTTTTTTAATAGAAATTAAAAGCCTAAAAGTTTATCAAGGCCAAAGAACTTCAGAATGAAGCTCATAGTAACAATATCTGTATATTGATGGTTCAGCCAACAAAATAGATTGAAGCGTACAAACAATGGCTCCTGAATGATTTGCCTGGTTCTTTAACCCCAAGTGCCACCCATTAAGCTAATCCTAGTAAAAAGAAGACAAGTAAGGGAAGGAACAATGTCTCAAATATACTATTTTAATAGCCAGAATCTGCATGCGAAACAATGTTGGTCTTGTTTTAAATTGGATCATCATTCTTAGAAAAAATGCTGGCCAATGAATAAAGACTTAACGACACGATGAAGTTCTACTTTGCATGGGTTGCCACGTTGAGCAGAGGAGGCGGTCGTGGATGAGGGTCTCTTGGACATGGATTTGTGAAAGAGTAGGAAGAATAGGGTTTTAAGACTTCTGTCAGTGTCTATCTTTTCCATGTAAACTTCAGTTGCTTCTGCATTTTGAAAATCCTTCTTTTTGCGATAACCCTCTGCCAGCATGGTAACAGGGGGAACAAGACAAAATGATATTAGGAATATCCTTGTTCGGAATTGGACCATCATTCTTAAGCAAAATGATGGTCGATGACCTGAAGATTTAACATACTGCTCACTGATGGTAAAAAAAAGTGAGCACACTTAACACAGTCTCGACACATGTTATGATGGGCCGGCCCCCTGTGGATAAACAGAGGTTAAGACTAAAAGGGCTGTGAACACCCTATCTGCTTTTACATTTCTCAAAAGAAAACAAGATCTCCTCAGCGACAATTTAGTTGGCTACATTGAGCACATCATGATAGAGATTCTCACAGAAAGGAAGCACCTCTTTAATCGTATTTCTAGTTGCCTATTCCAAGAGCCATGTCAATTTTAGTCAAGTTGATTGCAGCTTTCTAGCACCAGAGCTAACAGCTCTTACCAACACAACACAAAACATCTACATGAATGCTCCACCATGTTACCATCACCTCAATCAGCCTCCACCCAGTCACCAACTTAAGCCAGCTAAAGCAAGTCTAAACTGCAATCAATGGTGGTATGTAACATTCTCTCCCGAGGACAGAATCATGCTCCTTACACAGAGCAATGGCGCAGCAAGAAACCGCCCCATCACAACCCAAAAACAAAAGATAAAAAAGAAAGTAACTTTGACAAGATTTACCTTGCAGGTAGTGAATTCCGCGCTCCTGTACTTCTCAGTCTCGGTGAAGATCCTGGAATGGAGCATCGGCGTGTAGGCCGCCTCGGCGCCATACTTGCGACACAGCATCCGGAACGGGAGCTCGGAGTTGTCCACCATCGGGGCCACTATCAGCCTCGGCCGCCCGAGCCCCGCCCAGTGAGCCCACGCGCGCTCGGCCCTCGACCCAGCGCTCAGGCACCGGCTCGGCGACCCATCGGGAAGCGGCGGGGCACCGTCGGCCGGTTCGCGGTCTCGGGCTCGTGGGTCGGAGCAGAGGAGGTCGTCGTCGAGGTCTTGGGGCGGCGGCGGCGGCTCGGGAGGGGCGGAGGAGGTGTGGAAATCGGCGGAGGTCCGAGCGAGAGGGAGGCGGCCATGGCGGGTTTCGGAGGGGCTTTGGCGGCGGAGGAGAGAGAGAGGATGAAGCCGTAGGGTTTGAGTCTCATGGGCCGGCGACGGGAGCGGAGAAGAGGCGGCCGCCCATCGCCGCCGCATGCCTGCGGCGCTCCGTAAGGCTGTCGCGGAAGGGTTTCCTTCGTACAACGAATCTGAAAAGTTGCGTTCGAGGGAGATGGGAAACCGAGTTATTTTTACGAAAGATACAGAACGAATTTTCAACGAATTACCCTTTTTTTTTTGGTGTCATATGTGAAGGTATGATAGAAAATAAAATTTAAGGAATATGTCAATCGGTGTTTCTCGGACATTTCTTAATTATCCTTTGAAAATATAAGATGCTTTTTAAAATTAAAAGTCTTGTGACATGGATTGTTTATCGGCGGTCCGCTTTAAAACAAAGCGAATCTATACCGAAAAAGCAAATAGAATTTGGAGATAATTGGGTAGTTTTTTAAAAAAGTCAAATCATCATCAATTGAATAATCTGTACTATCTTATGAAATGAAAATAATCTCTCGTTTTTTTCAAGAATGTCAACCATGATTTTTCTTCCCCTAACGTCCTCTATACACATATTAAATCAATGGACAAACATTTAAGTTTTAACAATTTTGTATAGTCTTACCCAAGTTTTGGTATTGTGGTATGCATATTTTGTTTGCTACAACAACCTTTGTAAAATATTTTAAATCTTAAAATAAATGGATGTTTCCTCTTATATTTTTACATTTCTTTTGTAGGTAGTGTGTTCTGTCAATATTTTCTTTTCATAGTTAAATGGTTCTTTAGTGATAAGGTGGTTTTCCTCAATCTTTCAAATATGGATTTTTCCATATTCGCAACAAGTATGCGTAAATACTGCAGATTAATTGTAGGGATAGAATGGCAATTTCCTAAGTAAAATAGTAATAATCGTATGATTTTTTTTAATTCTTTTATATTTTCAGCGAAGGCAAATAAGAAGAGGCAATTTCTATGATCCCTTGAAAATTCTATCAACCGTCCCAAAATGTCGTCCCCCTCAGGTGCATTTTATTGTACTTCCCGTATAAAATGTAGTAACCCAGAATATTAATTATACTGTAGGATTCGATCTTTGAAAATTCATGCAAGTACCTCATGAGATGAAGATCAATTGACAACATTTAGTTGGGAGGACTTTTTCTTATTATTTAGGATTTGACTAATGAACTGTCTCGATTACAATGTTCGGAATGAAGCAGGATACTCGGTCCGACCTCTATGATGAATAGACCGTGCATCAAACCTCCTCATTGAGTTCTGCTAATTTCTTAAATTATTTGGCAATTCATGTCATGACATCATGTATATACTGATTATTTGTATCCATTCTATATCATCCAAATATTTGAACATGATTATGAGGTGTTTCCCAATTAAAATGAGCGAAAAACGAGCCAATTACCATCGATTTCGAGTCAGATCATATCGTGTGATGATGAGTTTACCGTAGGTTTCAAGAACGGAAATGTTTCTAATGATTCTGATTCGCACCAAACGGCATCGAGAGCGCGACCTCTCATCTTCCCCGTCCGAGAGCCGCCGCCGCCGCCGCCGAGCCAATCATCTCTTCCACGCCGACCTCGCCGTCTCCTCTTCCTTTCCGCTTCCGCAGTTGGTAAGAACCGCGAAAAAACTAATATTTTTAAGGACTTCGGTGCAGTTGCTTCTTCAACCCAAAGATTCCTTCCATTGATGGACATCTACGGGGAGGATGTTGATGGCAACATCACCTCCAACCACCGTCTCCGTCACCCGTCGCCATCGGCCCCCCACCTCGCCTCCCAACTCCAACCTTCCTCCTCCGCCCCTTAATACGAATCAGCTTGCACTGTAGAGGGACGGAGAAAGAGGAGAGAATGAAGCTCTTGGCAATGCAGCAGGGCCACCCCGCCGACGGCCAGAGCAGCGCCGCCCTCCGGGGGCTGGCCCCGCTCGACTCCTCCAAGTCGCCGGCCACCGTGTTCTGGCTGGCGGTTCACGCCCTGTGCTGCCTCGGCAGCCTCGTGCTCGGCTTCCGTTTCTCTCAGCTGCTCGTCTTCCTCCTCTTCTCCACGTCGCCGATGTTTCGTGCTGCCGATGAAACGGCCTCCGACAATCCTGTCCTCCTCCTCTCGAACCCAAGCCCGACGACGGTCAACCAGTCCTTGACGCGCGTGGCTGTGGGCCGGCACGGAATCCTGGTCCGGCCGTGGCCGCACCCCGACCCCGTCGAGGTCATGAAGGCGCACCGGATCATAGAGAGTGCAGAGAGAACAGAGGGCTCAGTTCAGCGCTAAGAATCCTAGCCCGAGGTCTTTGATTGTGATCACCCCGACTTACGTGCGGGCATTCCAGGCGATGCATCTGACGGCGCTGATGCACTCCCTGATGCTCGTGCCGTACGAGGTGGTGTGGATCGTGGTGGAGGCCGGCGGAGCGAGCAACGAGACGGCATCGCTGATCGAGAGGTCGGGTTTGAGGACCGTCCATGTCGGGTTCGAGCAGGAGATGCCCGAAGCCTGGCAGGATCGGCGCAGTTTGGAGGTGAAGATGAGAGTTCATGCATTGAGGTGAGTGGCTTCTCTTGGAGTGTTTTCCTGCTCTTTTCGTTATTGGTTAGTAAAGGATTGGCAATTGAACTTCTTGAATATTAGTGTGAGCCATAGATCTTATTTAATGTTTCAAAAACTACTAGGATTGATCCACCGACTAGCTCGAGTCCTTGATAGTTTTCCAGAAACTTGTTCAATCTTTTATTTTCCGTTCGGATAATGTCAGTCAGAAATCAAGTTTTCCAGTAGTCGCATTTCTTCTGAATTGTCATTCTTGTTTTGATTTGAAGTTCATCATCTGGAATAAAATTATAAGTCTTGACTGTTCTCGTGGTTTGAAAAGAGTTTTCTTTGTAGTCTGTGAAGTAGAAAACGCGAAGGCCTACTGATTTCCAAGCAAATTGTGCTTGTTTTCACTGATTATGGAAGCATAAACTGGAAATCCACCGTAACAGATGCCTCCAGTAAGGTCGCATCCGTTAGCCTGCTGATATAGAAATGGAAACTGATTCTAACGTGGAGAATTTCGATGTATCAGAATCGTGAGAGAGAAGAATCTGGACGGCATTGTGATGTTCGCCGATGACGGTAACGTTCACAGCATGGAGCTCTTTGACAAGATCCAGGCTGTGAAATGGATCGGGCGCTGTTTCTTTAGGAATCCTTCCGCATTCGACTGTGGATGAATCGGACCAAGCCGTTTCGAAAATCTTGAATGAAAGCAATTCGCCACTTACTATCCAAGGTCCAGTTTGTGATTCAGCCAATCAGCTCATTGGCTGGCGCACCGATAATAGGTCACATAACATGCACAGGGAGCGAGTCACCTAGATGATCAGGGTTCGCTTTTGCCAGAAAAGCTGGAATGGGCCGGTTTTGTGCTAAATTCTAGGATGCTGCGGAAGGATGCTGAAGATAATCCGGAATGGGTGAAGGACTTGGACTCACTCAATTGGGATCAAGATGTTGACAGTCCCCTGTCTTTGCTCAAAGACCTATCGGTGTTGGAGCCACTAGGAAACTGCAGCCGCCGGCTTATGGTCTGGCAGCTTCGTGTCGAAGCCCGTCCCGGTAGCGAATTCCCTAAAGGGTGAGTGTCTTGCCTTTAGAAGCTCATCACTTCAAATATATCCCCAATGCTTTGGATAATCGAGTCTTTGCTGTCATTGAAAATGGAGTTTCTCTCTTCCCCATGTGATGCAGATGGCTTATCAACCCTCCTTGGGGATCACGGTACCCTCGAAGCGTCCTCCATGGCCCAATGCTCCTCCAGAACTCCCATCTATAGAAAATGCAAGCAGCGAAGAAGAGGAGACCGACCAGCACCCGGCTGAAAATCAAAGGCACGAACGAAGTTTTGGGATTAAGAGAAGGCACGAGACCGAGACAGTCGAACCCGAACTGCTCAGAAGGGAACCTGTAGAAAAGTGACGGCTTATCTTAAGAACAGGAGAAGATGCACAGCCTCAGAATTCAACAAGCTTCGGCTTCAAGGTATTTATATATTGCCTCAGCCAAGGCGAACTTCGAAATTAGCCATTTTGTTCGATCTGGATTACGAGGACATCAGACCACACTCTGTTTCATTGGTTTTTATGCTGGTCGGGGGTCCTAAAATCTAGGAATCACAGGAATTTTCTTGCTTACACTTCCTTACTGCTCGCATATTCAGAAATTCAAACACCGGACAGACATACGAAAAGTACATCTTCATCTTCTTCATTTGGTCTTTGCACGTTACAGAAGTTGTACATGGTATAACGCAACTTTATGGGACATTTGTTTGATTGTAAGAAAAATTGCACGAGTTCTTTCGACATCTATGTGAAATCATGGTTCACGCCTTGGTGTCAATCAAAATGCCAGACCGCTAGGCGCTGCGAGGTATGATCATAGTTAATCAGGAGGGCCGGTGATTCCATTATTCCATTAACGCCGAGTGGTTAGCAGGTTTTGTTCATGCAGGATTCAAGGATCTGTTTCTATGCTAGGCGGTTAAACTCTGCTTTTTCCAGCTAGAATCGTCGAAGGGTCTTCAATCTTGAATCGCAAAATCGAATGGTAAAATCTAATAAACTTGGACAAAAGTTCGCAATATAGCGCTACTCTCATTTACTAAAATTCAAAGTATGCAAGCAAGATCGCTATGCTTATCCCCACAAATCGCATTTCATCAATTACCTCGTATTGAAATTCATGTGCTAAACTACAAATATGAAGAACAGAAAATGAACAAAACACAAAAATCAACGTTTATTGAAAAAGAAAATGGGCACTCAACTAGTATTGTTCCTAGTCCAGATATATACCCAGCAGCCCCAGAAACAAAGATTGGCGAAATGCTTTAGATGCAATTTCACTAATTTTAGCAACCCGACATGTGATGTACCTCCGGTTCCAAGTTTCCGGCAGACTTCTGATCCTTCAGCAATCTGCATTATCTCTTGTCGTTACATCCAGGTAGTTTCCATTGAAGTGGTGAGATTTTCTAACAAATGTTCTTGCTCATGCTTAGCATAGGATTTCATTTCCGAAGTATATAATACCAGTATAAGGTCATGAAAGTTCTCTGTCGTGCTTAATAAGCCAATTGTGAAGTACACAATCGCGATTCATTCAACAATTTTCCTGTCTCTGGACAGCTTGAGACAACGTTGCAAATGGAATCATTCGGTAGTCGAAGTTGCTTTCTCATCTCCTTCAGCTCGTCATCGTCAAAATTATTCCATGCATACATTCTTGAGAATTTTTCTGGAAGAGCGGAGGATAGGAACTTGAAAATTCTAGTTTAACTGGCTCATTGATAACTCCAAATTATGATGGACACGTGCAATTTTATACATAGATTTTTTAACTGTCTTTGCTATTATTGCTTTAAATATGTTGTTGGTATATAAGATTTAGCTGTTTGATTAAAAAAAAAATCAGTGGGTCCCTGAGGATAATGAAAAAAATTGTTCAGACTTCCTTAGTTTTATGTGATTTCCAATTTATCATAAGGTAGATTTCAAGTTCAAAAAGATTCGAGCATCGTTTCCTGCATGGTAACGTTTCAAGAGCTCCACCGTACAATGTGATACATGGTGAGTTTGTCTGAAGTTGATGGATGTGTATGATGGAATGAACAGAAGTGTTTGTTGTGTTTGAGGGAAAAGAACTCTAGGATATTAGAGTTCACCACCAAAGTATAAGGGAATGTTCCATCAATCAAGAATAAAGAATTCTAAAGTTCATCATCAATTGGATAGAGAATCAAAAGATTCACTCTTTCGAGAGAAACTCTCATGTATTGTTGACTCAATTCTAAATGCATACGATCAAGAACGTGCCCCTCTCCATAGAGGAATTAGGAGACACTATGAAGGAAATATTAAAGATACGAGGAAAAAGGTAACGGTAAAGACATTTGAATTATAAAAGATTATGCAGGAAATGATTAGGAAACAGCCCTCTAGCCTTGATCAAGTCAGATCTACCTTTATTCTTCAACTTCAGGAATTTCCAATCTTGAATGCTTTCTTTTCATTAGATTCATTGGATCATGTTATGGCCGCAATCTACTCGTTGCTTGTGAAGAAGTTTATGCGCAGAGAAGAAAAATGGGATGAAGAATCTGTAGAGAGATCTTGAGATGAAGAACTTCCTTCTATTCTGTTTTTCATTGATTTACATTCAATCGAGAGTTAGCCTTTTATATACAAGGACTAACTCTGAAAAACTGTTTTTACAGGTATTGAATCGTTGAAGAAAAAGTAACTAACCAAGCAAATGTTGACTAACTTCCGTAACTAAACTACACTAGACTAACTGCCGAGACTAGTCAAGACTTGCAGCATTATACGTAGTGTTCACAACAGGTTTCTTCTCATTCTTCTTAGCAAAGATGTACATATTCTACTTCCTCTTCTACATATGTTTTCTCTTTATCGCTCTTGTATGTCTTGCTTCCTCTCGTTCTTAGCTTCCCCGTTCTTCCCGGTATCATTGATAGCATTAGCTGAGAAGCCTCTGTTTCCTCGCTCGTTCTTCCGTTTTCTTAACAGCCCCCTCAAATTGGGAATGGGTGAGAAACCGATTCCTAATTTGATTCGTAGCTAATAATGTGTAGTACGAGAGAGGGGTTTTGTAAATATATCAACGATTTGATAGTTACTTGGAACATATTTCACTTGTAGTGACCCTGATGATACTTTCTCCCTAACAAAATGAAAATCTATCTCAATGTGTTTGGTGCGAGCATGAAGAACAGGATTGATAGTGAGAGAGATGGCTGATTTATTGTCACAAAAGAGCTATGTTGGACGAGTCAATGAGCATCCTATATCACGCAAGACAAAGCCGATCCAGTAAGTTCAAAATGTAGAAGCAAGAGCACGATACTCAGCTTCAGAGGATCGACTGACCGTGGATTGTTTCTTTGCTGCCCAAGATATGAGATTGGAGCCAAGGTATGTACAAAAACCTGTTGTTGATCTTCTTGTTTCAACACATCCCGCCCAATCCGCATCCGAGAACCCATACAGGATGGAGAGAGCTTCGAGAGTGAATAAAGACTCTAAGGTGTATAGTGCCTTTGACATATCTTAACACTCTCTTGAGTTTATGTAAATCTGCAATGGGGTTTCGTAATTTCGACACAGCTTGATTTGTGGCGTATGCAATCGTGTCTTGTTAAAGTTAGATACTGAAGGCCACCCACTAAGCTTCGATACTCGACAAGATTGGAGAGTAGAGCAGAGTCATTTATCAAAACAGTTGGTTTTAATGCTATAGGAGTAGTAATTGGTTTGCACTCAAGGATATGAGCTCGAGTCAGAAGATCTCTTGCATATTTAGTCTGGCAAAGAAATAGATGATCAGAAGTATTTTTGACTTCAATGCCAAGAAAGTAGTGTAGAGGGCCAAGATCTTTCATATAGAACTCAAGACTTAGAGAATGGATGAGGTTGGAAAGTAAGTGAGAGGAGCTTCAAATGTGATAATTTCATCAACGTATAGTAGTAGAAGAATAGTATCTCATCATTATGATAGATGAACAAGGATGGATCGGTTGAGCTGCAAAAGAACCCATATTCAAGCGAAAGTTGCTGAATTTGTCAAACCAGGCCGAGGAGCTTGTCGGAGTCCATAGAGAGACTTCCTAAGTAGACATACATGATGGGGTTTCTTGAATCTTGAAAACCAGGAGGTTGCTCCATGTAAACTAACTCATTCAATGTACCATGTAAGAATGCATTTTTGACATCTAATTGATGGATTAGCCAGTGTTTTATCATGGCAACAGATAGAACTATACGAATTGTAGCATGTTTGATGACTGGACTAAATGTTTCTATAAAGTCAATGCCCTCTTCTTGATGAAATCCTTTAGCAACCAAATGAGCCTTAAGTCTATCAAGACTACCATCAGCTGCAAGCTTTGTTTTAAATACCCACTTACAGCCAATTACATTCATTTGACTTGTTCGAGGAATTAATTCCCAAGTTCTGTTCTGATAAAGAGCATCCATCTCTTCGTCATTGCCTTATACCAGCCTTTATGTGCTAAGGCTGATTTGATTGTTTTTGGTTCAAGAGGGTACTTCATATATAGCAAGACATGCATACTGAGGATTGGTCTTAATAATGCCAGACTTAGACCTAGTCTGCATAGGGTGAGTAGGTAATGTACCTTGAGAATATGTCTGATTATTTGAAGGGAGTTGTTCCATATTTGATTCATCTGATATCTCAGTTATGGAAACAGGTACTTCAACTTGTTCTGGACTATCTTGAGTAGTGGTGGATACTTGATCCATAGTAATTTCAGCTGGTGAGACAGAAACCGCTTGTTCCATGTATCTGTGAGATTACTCCATTTGTTTGATTCGCCGTGGCTTCTTGTTCCCAATCCGTATACCGAGAAGTTGAATGTGCTATGTGATTTGTAGTGGAGGAAGCTAGGAATCGTTCTTCTTCCGTCCACAATTTATATAAGTGTGTGTAGGAAGGATAAATTGTTGCTAATTTCTGAGAGAATGGGAAAAAAGTTTCATTAAACACTACATGCCGGCTAATGTAGACATGACCAGTAGTAAGGAGAAGGCATCGATATCCCTTATGGTGATCACTGTATCCAAGAAAGACACAGTTAGTGACCGTGGATCAAGCTTATTCTCAGGCATATGGTCGAAGACAAGGATAGCAAGCACAGCCAAAGGTTCCGAGATGGTCATATCTTGGTTTATGCCGATATAATTTGGCCGAAAGGAGATCGCATCTGTAGTTTTTGAGTAGGAAGAATGTTAACAATATAGTTGGTCAGTTACAAATGCATCTACCCAAAATTTTAGTGGAATTTTTGCATGGTATAGCATAGCCAGACCAAGTTCAACTATATGCCGATGCTTCCTTTCAGGTATCCCATTCTGCTCAGGTGTATATGGATAGGAGATATGCTGTTGAATGCCACGGTTCTATAAGTGAGTTCTGAATTTTTGGCTAATAAACTCTCCTCCACCATCACACTGAAAGGTCTTGATCTTACAGTTATGCTGATTTTCTACTAACTTTTGAAACATGAGAAACATACTATAGAAATCACTTCACTTTAATGGGTATATCCAACTCGAACCGAGAGAAATTGTCAACAAAAATGACATAGTACTTGAAACTCTGAAAAGATTTAACTCGGAGAAGGTCCCCGTGATATCACAATGAATCTGTTCTAGAGGTTTTGTAGCTGAAAACTCGATAATGGAAAAGGTAGAGCGTAAAGATTCTTAGCTATTTGGCAACTTCTACATACGCATCGTGGTTCTTTGTTCTACTAAATCAAATTTTGAGCCTTCAATTGCTTCAAGATATTTCCGATTTGTATGAGCTACCGTTGATGCCGTATACTCTCAAACAATTCTCTCGTCTTTGTGTGAAATAAACTTCGCAGCATGAGGGTCTACTATGTATAACCCTCTAACCTTCCTTCCTAGCTTCATGGTTGTGTTGGTCGTCTTTGTCCTTGAGATACACACCCGCTTTGTCAAAAATAAAGGAACATGGGTAATCATCGGTGAATTTTGACACCGATAGAAGATTTTTCTTAATCTCAGAACAATCAAGACATCATTTAGAGGCAAGGCAATGATTGCAGCATTCAATATTGCATTACTAATGTATTTGATGTAAACACGTACCATTGCCTATCATAATCAAGTTTGAAGATTGTTATTTTTAGAAAGACTATGAAGTATACCAAAAGATTAGAGGTAATATGAGCTGTTGCTCCAATGTCTGGATACCATTCTTGATCATTTGCCTCCTCGATATGTAGTGCTGCTAGTGCTGTTGGTATATCCTCAGCTTGATAGGAGTTATCAAACAGATACCAACAATGTAAGGCATCATGACCAGCCTCTTACATTTGACACTCAAGTCGAAAGTGTGTTCTGCTACTGGTTTCTCCACTTGTACCTTTTGTGAAGAGTTGAATTTGGTGCGGATATGACCCGATATCGTAATACCTTGTGCCGATACATTGTATGGTCTAAACCCTTGAACAGACCCAAGCCGAGGAGGTATTGATTTGTTTGAACCGCTGATTTTCTTGTTCATAGTTCGAGTTATTATTTCGTAACTCATATTTCTTCCCGATAACCAAAGTTTCTATATCTGGCATTATATGTTCTTCCTCTTCCATAATCTCTTCCTCCACGATTACTTACTCTTGATCCTCTAAGAATAGCATTCGGTTGTATATATTCTCTATCAGCCTCTTCTTTATGTATAGCTTCAGTTTTCCTCTAGTCATAGTAAGCTAGGTTAGGTCTCGAACTCGATTTAGAGAATAATTTCAGAACCGGCTTCAATCTTTCTAAGTGTGAGATTACTTCATCATATTCTGGTTGGGGCTTCAAGCAATAGATTGTAGTTTTGAAACTCTCATACTCAGATCCCAAGCCTTCCAGAATTCCAAATAGTTTTGTGATTTCATCCACTGGTTTCCCTATGGCATTCAATTGATCACATATTGAATTGTATTCCCTGAGATATGCTGATAATGTTTGTTTACGTTTCTGGCAAGCCTGCAATTTTCCTCTTAACTCGAACTCCTTAGCTACCGATTTTTGTGTGAACCGATTTAACAGAGCTTGCCAAACTTCATAAGCAAGTGTTTAACCCAATTATCAAGCCGAGTATATTTTCTGATACCGCACCACTAATCCAAGAGGATACAAGTTGATCAGTTTTTATCCAATCATTATAATCGGGATTAGAGATCTCGAAACTTGACCTCCTTCTTCAACCCGTACCGTCTTTGCGGTGTGGTGAAATTTCCCCATTCACAAAACCGAATAGATCTTGGCTTCTTAAGAACCTATAGAATTGAGCTTGCCACAGAGGAAATTATCCTCAGCTAATTTGATGTTAACGAAATTCGAGATATTGACATGAATAGGAAATGGATATCTCAAACTTCTTGCTGTCATTCTATTCTTCCCCGATCTCCGATCAACTTCTAGTTGCAGACACAAATTCTACCGATTTGCAGTAAGATGCAACGAGAATATTGCTGATGAAGATTTAGATGTGGATGAAAAATACCAACTTACAGATCTTGTTGGAAGATACATATATCTTCAGAGATCAAAGAAGCTTCGAATCTAACTTTGATCTGGTGTAGATCTCTACTTTGTTCAAGATCAAGATGATTTCTTCAGGATGCGATGCTCTGATACCATGAAGAAGTTTATGCGCAGAAGAAAAAATGGGATGAAGAATCAGAGAGATCTTGAGATGAAGAACTTCCTTCTATTCTGTTTTTCATTGATTTACATTCAATCGAGAGTTAGCCTTTTATATACAAGGACTAACTCTGAAAAACTGTTTTTACAGGTATTGAATCAGTTGAAGAAAAAGTAACTAACTGAAGCAAATGTTGACTAACTTCCAGAACTAAACTACACTAGACTAACTGCCGAGACTAGTCAAGACTTGCAGCATTATACAGAGTGTTCACAACAGGTTTCCTTCTCATTCTTCTTAGCAGCATGTACATATTCTACTTCCTCTTCTACATATGTTTTCTCTTTATCGCTCTTGTATGTCTTGCTTCCTCTGTTCTTAGCTTCCCCTGTTCTTCCTGGTATTGATGATAGCATTAGTTGAGAAGCCTCTGTTTCCTCGCTTCTGTTCTTCTGGCTTTTCTTAACGGCTTGCATAAATATTAAATGGGCTTAGTTGATTATGAGACTTGAGTTGGGCCTGCGAGACTATTGTATTCAATAAAATTTTATGCTTCCACATTGTAATGAGACACTTGCAGAAGATGTCATTTCTCAGTCGGATTCTGTTAGAAACGCTGACGAATTGGTAACAACCTCACAATTTCACTTCGTGTAAGACCGTTCTTTTTTTTCCAGCAAAAAATAATATTTTCCTTTGTCTCGATACCATTGTTTCAATTAGTAGATTTTGAATATGGACATCACTTAGATTTAATTTAATAAAGCTAACAGTTGAGTAATTTCCACACAAATAGCATAAAAGTTTGATGATCAAAACAAGAACCGTCTTAAGTGCACTCCAAGAGTAATCGCTAACCAATCCCATTTTTAAGGAAATATTTTACTTTCTCTCCATGTATTCATATTGTTTTCGGTAGTTAAGTCCATGTGCTATCGAATTTCAAATCAAATCCTCTGACTTAAACATAATGTCTTGTGAAATCCTCCTGGTACAAAATCCGAACAAATCCAACTTACCTGGCTGTCGGAGGATGCCAGAGAATGACGTGAATAAGCATAGCCTATGAGGACACTCCCATGGAGAGGATGGGCAGGAGAACAAAAAAGTAACTTGAAGAACCTTAATCCATTCACCGTCTGTCTCATGGGGTGTCCACATGAGCATTGTTTAGTCACACTCCAACGTCCTCTAATGGCCACGACAACTGGTTCTAACCAGAATATGAGGACTTGATTGGTAAAATTGAAAGTCCGAGGACTTGATTACAAAAGTATCAAAAGTATATGGACAAAAAGTAGAGTTTTTTCCTAATTTTGTAGCTGAAATGGTCCAAATTGTTGTCCCCTAAATCTGATGGACATGGGCCGGTTAAAGGTCCAAGTGCAGATTCAAGAGAGAGGGGAAAAACAACAAAGCAGGCAGGAGAATCCTGAACACATGATCTCTGGCAAGATCAGAAAGGTTGAAAAGGCAATCATGAAAGACCAACCGACCGAGGAATGGGCGAGGAATGGGGGACGAGGTTGCCTGAAAATTGGATCTCTGAAGAACACGGAGCGGAATGGTAGTTGGATAATGTGTGATCTAACTTTCACAGGTTTTGACCACGCCCATTCAATGAGGTTGCAGGCTTAAAATGGCAGGTTCCAATATAAATATGGAAGGTGGTTGAATCAATTTTCGTGCCAAGAGGATAAGGTGGGGGAACGTTGTGATTGGATGTATTTGCCCGCAAAACTGTTGGGCGGCTCTGGAAGATCTCCATCTTCACTGAGGAAAGCACATGATAAATTAATATCTTTAATCTTTTATGTTTTTATTGCTTTTGCTGATTTTATTTCCTTCTCTCTGATATCTTTGTGATAAATAGGATATACCATCCATTATTTACGATATATTGTTCTTGACATTGGACGCTTCCATGTGGTCATCACTTTTTAGGACTATACCTTAATCTAGTAGAGGACTATATCTGTTAAATGAACGATGCCAAGAAAACTGAACAACCATGCTGATGTTTATCATCAAACGCCCAATAAAGTAATAGAACATCATCACATGGAGTTATGACAACACAATCATTTATTTGTCAAACACGAGATGGAAAATAATCTCTAGTTACATGTCGTCTTAAAGGATTTGAAGCTTGAAATTTATCTCTTTGTTGAATCATGTGAGAGTAAATCCTAATTATCAGAGCATCGTACACAATCTTGCATGCCGATGACTATTTCTGCACTTGCAAACATGGACATCTCATCACATTTTTTCGCCTAGCATTTATATCAAACAATCAAAAGCTACTTTTGCTCTCGATTTCTACTTTTATAGAACCTACAATTTGATATGACATGAAAAACCCATACACGCAAATTCACAAACAAAAAAATCGTTTTCCTCTTCGTTTTTTCTAGTGCTTTTTTATCTTTGAATCTATGAATCATAAGTTCACCCTTTTAAAGTATGAATTAGTTCTCATAAACCCCTTGGTAGAAAATGTAGTTTTTGTAATATATTGAAAAATCTAACCCTTTGAAAAATTATGACTTCCGACAATTGGATCGTAGTTTAAATCTAAGATATCACTTCGGAACACGCATTCCAAAGTCCGGAAAAACTATAACCCTTTGACTACAAAAGGAATAAAACTATATTCAGGAAAATTATAAATTAAATAAAACTATATTCTAAATCTTGCCACTCTCTTCTTGGCGTGAAAGTATAACTTCTGTGGGTAGGGTTTTGATATGTTGACAAGTTGCTGCTGGTCCTAGTTGAACTGATGAAATGTCATCATCTTTAATGCCCTGAACGTGACTTATAAGATTCAGCTTGAAGTGAAGACATAGTTTTTGCATATCCTAGGAATTTACTCTCGTGGATAGGTGTCACGCAAGTCTAGGAGAGAGTTATGCCCGCCGTCTGTAGTGTGTGTGCGGTCCTAATCTAACCCCTTTTCTTCTTCTTCTTCGCTTTTTTTGTTTTTCTGTCCATTTTAATAATAACGACCACATGCAAATCCATAGAACACCGTACGAGCTCCATGAATAGGTTAAATTCAGCCTTTAGCCTACGCAAATGACATTGGCCCAAAATAATTTACATGCAATTGATGAAATTTAAATGTGCAACTTTAAGTTCTTGAACTGAAGGTACTCTAACACTCCAAGTAACACATTCAATCCTGGAGTTCATTTTATATATAGCACAAATTTGATAATTTTTATTTTGCGACTAATCTCCAAATCCTTTTTTTTCTAATGTCATTAGGCTGTCTGGCAACAATTAAAAGCAGAATAATCTCTACCAAGTACGACATTCCTCCCATTTCAGCCACGTCAAATTATTAGAAGACCACACGTTCCCAACTCTTCAGAGTGACCTGCATTTGATTGTCCAAATTTGAATTGAAATAAGATAGAATGAGATTGGATTGGAAATCCTCCGAATATACTTTGAATTGTAGAAAACTCTATCACATGTTTGGTGTAATCTAAGATAAAATAAAAATCTTTGAAAATCTCACTTGCCCAACACGATATGTCACAGCTTGAGCTCCCTCAACAGCTGTATCAAACCTTCTCTCTCTCTCTCTCTCTAGCTCCCTCCAGATCGTCTCCTTTATCGCCATCTCCACCTTTGGACCTTAGTCCTCGCCCAGCTTCACCATATTAGAGACGATTCCATGGGGAGACAAGCCTTAGTCACCAACAGCGCCGCGAAGCAATTAAGGAGGTATTGCCCACGACGATCTAGTAGACAAGGCAACAAAAGTTGACATAGAGGTAAAGGATGGCAATGGGGTGGTGGATGCCACGCATGAAGCTCGGGTGCCACTTGACATCAAAGTCCACAGTCTGGGTAGTGAGGATGGAGAGGAGGTGGATAGAGATCCACTAGTGGACGGCACCGGAGCAATGAGTAAAGAAAGCAAACATGTCTATGGTGTGGATAACGAGATCCTTCGAGCACGCTTATGAAAGGATTTGAGTTTTTCAAAGATGATGGCCATACAACGTATAACTTCTCATTTTCATCATCAGTCATCAAAGCATGATCGGTTGGTCGACAATGATTATCAACGATGATCGAAGGCATGGAGGATTTGTACAGTGGTCAGAATGAATGATAATTGGTGGTCACGTCACTCCATAGTAGGAAGAAAATTGTTAAGTTGTTTTTGTAATTTTCTTTTATAGAATCCGGATTTATCCCACCCCCATTTTATTCAATATATCCTGATTTATTTTATCCTTAAAAATTGTCAAATAATGGATAGGATATTTATTATCCTGCCTGAATTCAAATATGTAGCAAGAATAGGCACGATACTGAGACACGAGCTTTAAACTCCCCGCTTGTCGAAGGGGACCAAGCTCCCAAAAATGGTGGTGTTTTCTCCCTTCGCCCTTCAAGCCCGACAAGGGCATTCAACTAAAGCAGATTCGACGTGATACAGCAATATGAATAATAGAAATATATAACTCATTAACAAGAATTATATAACTATTGCTCTCATGCAATACCGACCCTCTCACGCATCCAGCGGTCGCATGGGAATCATCACCCCCAGCTCCTTCCATCCAAGACATCTTTTTGAGGGTTCCTCTTTCCCCAGAAAGTGAAATTAGCTTATTATATCTTCTGATCTTTTTGCAGTAAAAGTGAGCATGCGAGGTGCGGGGAAACAAACAAGAGTTCGAGTATGGCTTAGGGAAGAAGGAGAGACCCATTAACGCATTAAATGCACGGCCATGACTCATTGGCTTTACTAGAAATCATCGTTCTAGGAGTTCCAAGAATATTGCTCATCCCTATCCCCGCCGTCATAGAAAGTGCGGAATTCAATTTCTTGTTTCAGTGAAGCGGCCTCCTTTTAGGGCAAGACAATGGAGAAGATTCAAAGGGCCCGACGGATTTTTATGGAAAAATTCACTAAGGAATGTTTGCAAGTTATTTTTAAGTTAAGTAATTTGAAGGTGTTATATATGCTTATAATGCATCAATAGTCTTGTGGAAAGTGAACTCAATGTCTTGAAATTAAAGCTCTTCTTACGACGTGTGTTTGACAAAGTATCTCAACGTGTTTATTTTTTTGCCAAACATCAACGGATGAAACATCCATCAGATTCAAAGTATTACACCAAGGAGCATATGTCATGTATATGAAATATAAGATAATATTAGATATACCAAAAGTAGTTTAGTAAACTTGGTACATTAAATAATGCGATAAGCTCATATCAGGTACTAAATGGAGTCTACCGCATCACTAAATATACCAACATATTGAATCACTCCGATCATACACAATATTATTCTTTCGTTCATATCACATAACTTTTTAATAGCATAGCCATTAGCATCACTACTATCATTATCAGGATCACTTGATTTGTATTTTGGAATACTAATGAGACCACTTAAATTTAGTAATATCACGTTAATCTGTTACTAGTAATATTATACGTATTGCATGTAGTTATTTTTTATTTAGTTTTTGAGAAGTTCTTTATTTTTGCACAGGTTTTTGAACCATCAAAGGCATATCTTGTATACATGCAAAATAATCTTTGCTATAAAAAATTACATAAGAAAATGAAATCGAATATATTTTCATACTTGAATCAACAATTTCATGAGCTAGTGAAGACTAAACCAATCCATCTGTAAGTTAACTCTTCAATGAATCTGATTGATCCAAAGGACAAAACACTCTATTATCTATAATAGATAATGTGAAACCGAATTTTGCTAGTTGAATGCAATTAATATTCATTTTCAATTTTATAAATAAAAAATGTCTTTTACTTATTGACTGCAATTAATATTTCCTTTTCTTTTTGTAAGTAAACTATCATTTTGAAAATTTTGATTACAAATATCTAACGTGAGTGTAATGGATCATTTGTAATTCACCATAACAAAAGGAAAATAAGCCAAATTTCATCGAAAATGATCATGGCTTAAATCATGTTATACTGAAAAAGCTTTTCAAATTAAGGCATGTACATATATCGTAATTTATATATGACAAAATTGATGATTGCCACAAAAACGTACATAATGGAACACAAAAAATAAGATCATATATTTCTTTTAATTTATGCAATAACTATGCGGTGGAAATAAATATTTTGAAAATTTTAAAGCTGTTGGTATATTTTCCTATTTGTGTCTATTATTAAAGTTCATTTTTGCACAATAACGTCATTTAACGTGAATTGGTTGTTAATAGTAGATAGTCATGTTTGTTGCGAGAGTACCATGTGCTTTGGAAATTTAAGCACATTTTAGATATGTATCTAGATAGGTTCAATATGAATTCATCTTTGCTCAAAGATTGCAAAGGCATTTAAAGAAGGCCACATGAGTGCAACGAGCCACACGTTAACAAATTCATTCACCCTTGGTGAATAAAGAAATAAAAAAAAAAAAGCCCCTTTATAAAATATGGCAGAGTTTTTTTTTTCTCAATTAGGATCTAGAATCAGTTTACAAGCCACGGGACAAAACGCAAATTATAGGGACAAAATTTGAATATGTTATGACATGATCCACTAAACATTATATATCGATGCGGATTGGTATAAATTAAGTGTTTTCATCGTAATTGAATTACATATTAAATCAAAATTACAATGTCACAAGTACGATAAAGACCCAAATTTCCACCCTTGGATGCACCTAAGCAAGGGGCCATTAATTTCTCCCATATTTTTCCACAGTCACTCAGTTTTTTTTCCTTTTTCCCCGAAACACATTGTTTCACTCAGTCCAAAAATTAATAAAACAAATAAAACGATAAATTATCCTAATTTGTAAATAAAACGAAAGAATAAAGAATTCTCATCTGACAAAGTCACCACCCACGCATGAATATTCTAACTATTTCCCTCGCCTTTATAACCATTCTCGCACCAAACCTTCTTCCCTCCTCAAGTCTCTCCCTCTCCCTCTCTGTCCGCGCTCTCCATCTTCCTCTTCCAGCGAAGAAGGAAGTAGAGTGTCACTGAGACGACGGAGAAGAGACTCAGCAGCTCAACCATGGCGATAACAACCGCGCCGACCGTTCTCACCGCCCTCCTCTTCCTCATTCTGGCCTCCGCAGCGCTATCCGACCCCGCGTCCATCATCGACTATGCCGCCAAAGGCCGGACCGCCTCGGCCCCGAGGACCGACGGAGAGGTCGTGGAGATGTACGAGCTCTGGCTCGCGAGGCACGGCAAGGCGTACAACGGCCTCGGCGAGAGGGAGATGAGGTTCGAGGTGTTCAAGGACAACCTGAGGTTCATCGACGAGCACAACAGCTCTCAGAACAGGACGTACACGTTGGGCCTCAACAAGTTCGCCGACCTGACGAACGACGAGTACCGCGCGATGTACTTGGGCACGAGGAGTGAGGCCAAGCGCCGGGTGATGAAGTCCAGGAATGCCAGCAGGCGGTATGCCGTCCGAGCTGGGGACCGGTTGCCTGAGGCGGTGGACTGGCGGTTGAAGGGCGCGGTGAATCCGGTCAAGGATCAAGGAACTTGCGGTAATTCATTTCGTCTTCCCTTGTTGCCATCGGTTCATTTATTTGCAAAGTTGAATTTCGGGTCGAACTATGGTCCAGTGCCAAAACCCACTTCATAACTTAGTACTAAGAATTTCGACCAAAAAAAAAAAAAAACTTAGTACAAGAAGATACAAACTTTTCACACTAACCCAAATCTGTTCTTAGCTTGGAATGTTGCAAATTTATGTTTTGGCGAAGCGTCGTGATCTCAAAGTTACCATTCCTACACCGAGAGGTCCGAATCCGTAAGGAAGAAAACTTGCTCTTTGTAGCTTACTTCTAAGTACGGAGAGCTTTTCAAATGTTTTTCACCGTCTTGAAGAGGCACCCGAACTGATGTCTTGAAATGTTTGTTTACCAAGAAAGAAACAAAAGATGCAAATCTTGGGTCCCAAGAGTGGGGACAGCACTTGTCGAACGAGGGTTTTGGAACGCTACGTTTCCTCTTTAAAGAAAGGTGGGTGGTTTAGTGCCTTGGACCAACAAGTTTGGACTGATCAGCTGAGGGGTGAATACCTAACCTTCTATGCTTTCAACTGGTAACTTCAATTCACGTTCGTCTGTTTGTGTCTGCGGAAAGTCGGTAAGGAGTGTCCACTGAAAGTCGGCAACCTTCACTACTGTCAGCATATTCCGAAACATTTGGCAATTTACTTTGTACCTACTACTCCATCTGGTTTCTGGTTCTGAGTTTCCAGGACATCAGGAAGAGCCAAACATAGATGAAATTGAAATACTTATTACCACGTCCACTATGGTAATGAAGAGAGAAACAAGAATTAACGGGGGACTGTGATATTCCGATGCTATCTAAGAGATTGTTGAGCAATTGGACTTTTTGATCTTCACCGTTTCTTGGTCCCTCTTATAGATATGTGTGCAACAGGAGGATCCTCTGCAATGGACTGCATTAAAAACTACTGTCATCGCACAGTCGATGTAAATCTTGGTTAATGCATTTTCTAGCGAATGGAAACAAGAATACTCTTGTCGAGGGCAAGGCTAACTATATACAATATCCTCTTTATCACCAGGAAGTTGCTGGGCGTTTTCAACAGTGGCGGCTGTGGAAGGAATAAATCAAATTGTGACGGGTGAATTGATTTCTCTATCAGAGCAAGAGCTGGTGGACTGCGATCGGAAGCACAATTCGGGCTGCAATGGAGGTCTCATGGACTATGCATTCGAATTCATCATCAAGAACGGAGGGATGGACACTGAGCAGGACTACCCTTACAATGGCATCGGCGGAAAGTGTGACGCTTCTAGGGTATGGAATACTGCATATGATTTCAATGACCATTCTTTCTCTGTTCTTTCATTAAGATCTTGAGGTTCCATCGATCAGATTCTCGACTGATTGAAGTTGCTTTGGAGTTTTTCAGGTGAATTCAAAGGTTGTCACGATCGATGGGTATGAAGATGTTCCGCCCTATGAGAGTGCGCTTAAAAAGGCTGTGGCACATCAACCAGTTAGCATCGCCATTGAGGCCAGTGGCAGGGCCTTCCAACTTTACCAATCTGTAAGTATAAGTTTCCACAGTTCAGTTGCAGCTACACCGAGAAGAAAAAGGTTTTGAATTTCATTTTAGTAAACAAACGATCTGTATCATTGACGTGGTTCTTTCAAGTTCCTTAATTATAGAGATCGAATTACAAACAGAATTAGAAAGCAGAAAATATGAAGTTGTGTATAAGAGCATTTAAAACCACATGATGCATAACGCAAGTGGGGATAGTGCTCTTCGAATGTTAACTTGGTCAACTGAACCATAGTTTTAGTCCTAGTATTCTCTAATTATGACGGGGATTCAACTAGCTTTGTATTTTCTCCGAAAGAAAGCATGCCATTTCGAAGGGAAACTAGATTGAGAAAAAGCTTAGTTTGACTGAAGCATCGCTCTTGATCCGAGCAGGGGGTATTCACTGGCGAATGTGGCATTTCCCTTGACCACGGAGTGATCGTTGTTGGGTATGGAAGCGAAAACGGAGTGGATTACTGGATAGTGAGGAACTCATGGGGCACCAACTGGGGCGAGGACGGTTACATCAGGATGGAACGCAACGTCGTCGACAACTTCTTTGGTAAGTGCGGCATTGTGATGGAACCCTCATACCCCACCAAGACCAGCCAAAACCCCGCGAAACCAGAGTCGAGGACAATGACTACATTAGAAGTCCTTGAAGAGTCTGTTCTGGCTGCTCTAAGCTAAGGGAAGAGGAAGAACTTGGAGAACGGTGGGAAGCGCTCTTTTTATATTTCTCCAATCCTGATTTGGAGATTGTGTTTTCAGATGATCTGTTCCTTTTAGGCCTGAAGTTAGAGGAAGGAGCAGGCTTTCATTCTTAGAATTCAGTTGTCATCGTTGTGCATACCTAAGTGTCGAAGTCGAGCTGCACCAAACAAATGGATCCTGGTCGCAGTTTTATGTTACCTTTCGCAATGCTCATCAGAATGAATGTCTTCATGTAGTGTTTATTAAAAAGGACTTTCGCTATGAAAGCGTCTTTCTTAGCATCCATTATGTTTGCCCATTAGTCGATGGCGCGAGCTTGAAATTTATACGACTTCAATCGAGGAAATCAATATTGCCTGCAGAAACTTGTCATTCCATAGAAACAGTGGGCAAAAACAAATTCTAACTTTCTTGGACTTTTCAGTCTCATACGCAGAGCTTGCTTACCTCGCTGTCTTGTGTAGCATTCAACTTGTAAGGTGAAGCATCTGCTGTCCAAAAAGGGAGAAAAACTAGTGAAGAACAGACAGAACTAATTGTTTATGATAAGAACCAAAAGGCGCGCGGCATGTAGAAATCTGCAGACATCGGAAGCTCCATGTCTTCTTTTCATTCATTTGTTATGTCCAGTCCGAATGTTCTTTCCCATGCCTAGATCAGGTCTAGAGAAACAATAAACAAGCAAGGGCAATTGAACCTCAAAGACTTCCCAAGTCGATAAAATGATCAGACTTTACACCTAAGAAAAACTTGTTTAAAGTCTTTAGTTTGATTCTTTCTAAACATCTGAGATCGAGCCGCAATAAAGTAATCGCTCACGAATTTTCGATTACAACACGGATGACTCGTCTTTGATCAAAACAAAGATCTAAGCCTAGTCAAAACTTATCCGAAATGCCACTCGACTACAAACCCACAAAAGAGAAGAACTAAAAAATGGCGTCTAGCATCATGAATAGGACATCTGAATTCTTGATTTGTTCAAACACAGACTGATTCAACAAGGAAATTCTCACATCTGCTGTGCTGTTCAATAAGGCAAAACTACCACGTGAGAAAATCAGGAACCAAAATACAGAGGAAGATTGGAAACCAGGTATTGCAAATTCACCAGACAGTATCAACGAGTCAGGAGATCTTGAATGTATTTAGGCCCGGGACTGTCAAGAACGAGACGGGTTCTCATGCTCTAGAAAGGAAGAATCTATCGGACCGATCTAGCACGGGTGAGACCGGGAAAAGGGACAAGTTAGAAACGGGACAAAACCGAAGCTTGGTCGTAAGGGACAGCTTTTGACTCTCTCAAAGTAATCGCAAAAGAAAGAGACTAGACTCCAATGAACGAGAAAAGGCGGAAAAAAGAGGAAAGTCGAAAGTATTCTGAAAAGCTGCTTTGGTGACCGAAGGATGGAGGATGCAGATTCGAGAGCTTTATCGCCAGTCCCCCCATCTTTACTCTTTTCCACCAAACTGCGACACCTGGAACTCCGGAGGAAAGTTGTGTTTTGACAATGGCAATTTAATTGCAACCATAGCAGATATGCAGAGTTCCAAGATTGCTGATGACTCGAAATGCTGTATTCAACCATAAAGTAGCTAAAGTACCCCAAAAGCAAAAGAAAGATTGAGAATGGCTATGTTCATCTTCATTTTGAAGCAGCATCTATGAAGATTAGGACAAGAGGGTAACAAAAAAAAAAAAAAAAGCAGAAGCATGCATAAAGCAAAGGGTCACTAACCCAGTACGAGCCTCGCACATGAACTGTACACAGAAGACCGAAAAGGACTCGAGTTTCATTTGCATTTGGAAGCAGCATCTGTCCGGACAATTCATAATCGAAAGGAATCGGGAAGATCAGCACAAAGTGGGAAACGAAATTATGCAGAAGCGTGCACAAAACAAAGGGTTGCTAACACAATAGCAGACTCACGCTCGACTGTACAGAGAAACCTGAAAGAGATAACGTTTCATTTCCACGAAAAGTTGCACTAGGCAAAAGGGAGAAGCCTCGCGCCTGAACTGTACAAAGAGAAGTAAAAGAACTCGAGTTTCATTTCCAAGAAAAGTTGCACGAGGCAAAAGGGCGATAATAGGTACATCATTGCGAACAAGAATTGCCTAGGGAAGGTCTAAACACAACGAAATGTCAACAAAACAATTTTCAGCGCTTACAACAATTGGAATTCACAAGTTTCCATTGGTGCGATTTTCACCATTTGACCACCTCCTGAAGGTGCAGGCCACTAAATTCCTACCCGCGAAAAGACCTAGCTTCGCCCTAAACAACATTGACCTCTCATTGCTACTCGACGGCGCATCGGAAGTATTCACAGGAGGGAACTCCATAACACTTTCTTGAACTCCTCTGATATCGTCCAATGCTTCGATTCCACAGGCATCCAAATTGAAGACCAGCGACCCTCTCCGCTCCTTCAACAGCTCCACCACTTGCCCGCTCACTCCCCTGCACTTCCTCACCTTAATCTTCACCAGATTGGGACACCCCTGAGCAAGGGATTCGATCCCGACATCAGTAATGGGGCAATTCTAATGCAGAGCTTCTTCAGGGCCTCGCACTTGGCGGCAATGCACGCAATCTCCGCATCACCGACCGTGTCACTCCCACAGAAGGCTAACCTTTCCAATTTCCTGCAATTGGAACCGATTGTGGCCAAGCTAGAATGGGTCACGCTGACGCCGATCAGGACCAGCTCCTGCAACTGGAGGCACTGCTTGGCGACCTCGACCAGACCCTCATCGCCTATCCTGTTTATCCTCCACCCATCAATGTGGAGCTTCCTCAATTGCCTGCAATTCTCAGCAATGCTAGAAAGACCTAAATTCGAACACTCGGGGACCTTCACGACATGCAGACTGTCGATACCCTTGCAGTTCGCGATCCCGCAAAGACCGCCATCGCTCACCTGAATTCTCTCCAAATGAACTTCTAATAGACCTGGATTTGAGCTCCCAATTGTCTGGAGAACATTGTCCCAATCGCCCAGACAGCGAATCAACTTCAAAGTCGAGAGCTTTCTCGCTCCGACCAGGAGAGGACCGAAGCACTGACCATTGATGAGCTCCTTCAAGCAAATGGATCTCAGCGACTTCGCCGCGGCTCCCGGCCCGATGGGCTCGGCGCCGTCGTGGATTCCCCGGAGGCGCTTGATGGACAGCTCCTCCAGATTCACGCAGTGGTCGAGCACCGCATTGATGGCCCTCGCGCCGAACGAGCACGACCCGCAGGAGAGCTTCCTCAGCTGCCGGCAGTTGTCGGCGAAGGCCGCGACCCCGAGATCGGTGACCTCGCGGCAGCCGCGGAGCTTGAGCCGGGCGAGGCCGCGGCACCGGAGGGAGATCAGGACCAGCGCCTCGTCGCCCAGGCTGACCGACTTCCGGTCGCACCGGAGCGCGAGCTTCGTGACGGCGTCGAAGCGGGAGAACACAGAGGGGAGCGACGAGAGCAGGTCGGCCTGCGCGTTCAGCGAGAGCCGGTGCCGGCTCTCCCCGTCGACGCGGCGCCACCGCCGGCACACGACGGAGCACCGCTTCCGGTCCCCGGTGCCGAGGAAGTGGAAAACGTGGGCGAGGCACTCGTCGGGGAGGTCGCCGGTGTAGTCGTACCCAGCGGCGGCCCCCGTCGGCGGCGGCGGCGTCCTCCTCGTCCTCGAACGACGAGACGAACTCGAGGGAGGGGAGGGAGTCGAGGCGGTGGCTGGACGAGATCGCGCCGCCGCGGTGGCTGGGCTCGGGGGAGGAGGAGGCGGAAGACGGGACCTGCCCCATTGCGGCGGCGGGGGAGGAATTCCGGCCGAATTCCGGCGGAATGAGCAAATGGGTACGTGGGGAAAGGACGAAAGATGCGAACTTGGGGGGAGATCTCGGGTCGGGAAAAGGGCGACGGATCGGAGGATTATATGGAGGAGGTGGAGATGGAGATGGGGGAGGAGATTATTCGCGTCAAAAGTGGTGGGGAGGGGGATTTGAAGCGGTGCGTGGCTACGTCGCGGTCGCGGAGCAGACGAATCATCACGCACTCCTCCCCTCCTCCCTTCCTTTCCTTCCCTCCTCCACCTTCCTTTCCTTCTCTTTTCTCATTTACTTTTTTTGTCGTTTTGGTATTCTTTTGATTTTATTTTTTTTTGGAGGGGGACGCGTTTTCGGGAGCGCATGATTGGCGGTGGGGCCCGCGCGGATCCGATCTCGGCCGTTGGATTGGATCGTCCAAATTTGTGGGTTTTTTTTTTTTTTTTGTGGGGAATTATGGGTGATGGGCGGTGATGATGATGAATGCGTATGGCGATGGCCAAACGGCGGAATTTGATGGTGGTGTGGGGGAGAGGAGAGAAGGTTGACTGTAGGTAGGAGGCAGTGAACGATTCCATGTTTTGTTAAACCGTCCTGCCGCTGTGCATCTGGGTCTCCCGAAAAATTAAAGTCCGAATTGACTCCGTGTTTCTTATTGTCATTTTCTTGACGAATTCAAGTTTTTGCACAGGACCCATTTCAATTTCTTTTTAATCCGTCTCCGAAATTTTCGCAATATATAGGTTTTGACTCGTAGGTTTCAGATTTTGAATAGCATTTTCTAATTGTGCCATTATGTTTTTTTCGCTTCCGTTAGGGCATGTTAGAGATGATCGTGAATTTCCTTAATATAATTCTATATGTTATAGATATTTAATAATTTTGTTGATTCTCCGTATCTCTCAAGATTAAGCATACATCTTGATTGATATATTATTTTATATGGCCTTTATATATTTTTTTAATATAGATCATAATATGCATAAGTTCGTCGCACCTATTTTCCACATTCTTATTCTTTGACTGAGCATTGATAACATGTCAAGGGAAGCTTTTGTTTTTGCCATGGTGGAGTTTCGATGGACTTTATTCAATTGATCTTCTGCTTTTGAGTCTAGGTGCATGAATCAAAAGCAAAGAAAACTATAGCCCACGTTACAAGTTTCTAGGCCTTGGTATTCATTAAGCGGCTGGTATGTGCTTGTCTACTGGTTTTAGACCTGTAGCTTTGAAAATCAAAATCTCTCTATAAAATGGACACCGACGAAGAACCCATTAAAGTCAACCCAAAAGAAAATCACCTGTAATGGCTTCTTATATTTTACTTTCCTTCATATATTTAAAATCCCTGATGTGGGAATATCCAACGTAGCTCCATCAACCAATTCAGAACCATCGATGTGTATCCAAGTCAAGAAAGAAATTGGGCATTATGTGCTTTGATTGATAATTTTGAATGAATAATATTAATTAATTATCGGTACTTTATGGTATATCGATAACTATCAATGGGAGGCCATTTGAGTTACTTGCCCCATCACGCATCACTTTGAGGAGTAATGTTCCCATACATCAATGTGGGCTATATCCACATAGGACATAATTAAGGGAACATAGGCTCTTCAATAAAATACTATCACATTCGTCATTAAAGATCGTAAAAATCGCATATGAAATAATTAAATATATTGGGTGGCACCTCCTATAATGTGGTATGAGGTCCACATAGTTTGTGGATTATCATGATCTTTGTATGTCACGCTAGCTTGAAGATCATTCCGTCTTTACTTTTCTTTATAGAGGTACTCAAGTACATAGACTTTTCTCAAGTAAATTTCTACAAATAAAATTAAAATTACACCTATTCAACCTTAACTTTGGATTTTTCTATAATTTCAATAGGGACAACAACTTCCAACACTCAATGACAATGTGGCTTAACATGATATGAAATTTAACGATTTCCATCGCTATTAATCATGATCACATATATCAATCCTTTTGGCACAATTGCTAAATAGAGAGTGTTAGGGCTTTAAGCCATGTAACTCGAAATTGGCCATTCTATCTCGTTTAATAAAATGGGTCATATAAACATGATTAATGACCGACAACTTTGAAGTTCTCCATAAATTAGGGAAAAAAGTTTGTGATGTTTTCTTTAAAAATTCTTACTGTATTTACATAATCATATTCACTTATTAAGTGCATTCCTTTCATAAAAACCCATCAAATTAGAATTTTATATGATCGATGCTTTCGAGTTATTCGAAATATTGATTGATCTAATTTGACCCAACTAACTTTTTTTCTCGTATTAGGAAGAAAGGAATATTTTACGATAAAAAGGCAATGCATTATCTCACCGTAAAAATGGATGCGTTGACACAAAAGAGTTGGGACAAAAAATTACAAGAATATTTGCACTCTTTAAACTTTCTTTTCAAGCTGTTCAAAAAAAAAAACTTTCTTTTCAAGGATTTTGACAGAAAAAGAAAGAAACATACTTTCTTTTGAAAAGGCGAGGCACAAATCCCAGTCTCATCGATTTTTTTCCCCTAGAATTCATGAAAAAAAAAATCATTTTCAAAAGGGGGGTTCCGATTCATCACCCGTCCTCTGCATCTCAAGAAATCTTTTCTTTCTATAAATTTCTTTGTCTATTAATAAAGAAAAAATTGGGGAAGAGCAATTAAAGTAGGCATTACCATAAAAACCAAGGGTGATCATGAGTTTAGGTAGAATTGGAAATGGACAAAATCGGCCATAGGAACCAGTCTAGTTCCAAGTTCCGCAATTACTAATCCAATTCCTAGTTAGGCAGTTTGGTTTCCAATTCTTGGTAAGAACCAAACAGAGGAACCAAAAGCCTTTTTGTGTCACGTGTTCTAAATTTTTTATTATTTATCTTATTTTACATGTTCATCTTTTATAAATTGTTACTATATTGCGTTTACTATTATTTTGCTTAAATAAAAATGAAAATAATTGTTGATTCTAAAGTAGACCCTAGAATCAATTGACAAGAGAGATTCCAAAATATATAAGGCAGGTGAGGAATCAATCCCAACAAAGTAGCTTTCAAATTTTAGGTTGAACTTCTACCGACCCTTGGGACCACTCATTTTTAATACGAACCTCACGTGTTACATAATATTAACTTCGAGCTGCAGTAGCTTGTCCTCGAAGGTCTGGATTTGGGTTGTCAAGGCCTATCGCCAGGCTGCACCGGCGTAATAGAAGCATAAAAGTTTTCGTACGAGTAGGTACAAGAGAGCGGAAGTTTTGATCTGGAGAAAACTAATCCGACCAGGCTTTTACTCGTGAAACCTATGCAAAAACGAAGGTCGTCATATGAAATTCGAATCTCCCTCCAATGGCATCTCCAGAAATAAAGACTCCTAAGCCGTACGGTGTTGCCTTTATGAACCTTTTCCGCCAGGCGTGGACGTCGGGAGGTTTATACGGGGAAGTGTTTCTCCAAGTCGCATGATTGAAAGGAGTGCGCTCCTCTGCGGAATCTTCTTCTTGAATTCGATAGGAGACAGGACAACTACCCCTTCGGCTCCGACGTGGCCCATGCGATTTTGTTCGTCGAAACCCATTTTTTGGCCGTGTCTCATGGGAACGGGGTTAGCTGATGTTATGGCCAAATGGTCCTTTTTTCCCAAAGCAAGTAAATGTGCAAAGGCTTTGGTTTTACATGGAGAAAGGGACACGGGATCATTTTGGTTCCAGTTGCTATCGCATTTATGTCGAGAAAAATTCCAAATTAGTTCGTCGGTAATAAATTTACTCTACAATAGTTTCATTATATTTTACTATTAAATTGAAAAACACATGGTAATTAACGAATGTACTAATTTGTAATTTTTTTTGTTGTATTAACCTAATTTAATCAAAGTTATTTGAAGGTAAATTCGTTGTAAATGTACCGCTTTTGGAGTTTTCAATAATCACAAAATTATTTTAAGATAAATTTATTATAAATATATCAGCTTAAAGATTTTCGTGATGTTAGCTTTTTAAATTTGCATCCGAAGTACAAATTTGACTCCCTTCTCATTCGTTAACCCATCTCACAAAGATCGCATCTAGAGAATTCATAAACAAAGGCCAACTACAAGATATCATTTAGATAATCGAAGGCCTGCATCGATGTCCGTGCCCACGGGGGCGTATGAATTTGATCTTTCCACGTAAAGGGGGGGCATAATATATTCATTTGGATATAAAAAATAATATTTATATGGCCACACGCAAGACCAGGTAATGCTGCCGATCTTGCTGAAATTACGCAAAAGAACCCTAATCTGTCTTTCATCAGTACCGACAAACCCGCGATCAAAAGAGGAGGGCCAAAAATAAGCACAATTACCTAAATGATAACCATCGATCCCATCCGAATCCCAAAAGAGATGGAGACGTGGCGCTTTGACCACAGTTTACTTGTTGATGAAATTTTGAAAACTATATATAATTATGTTCCGTTTCTTTAGCATGACATAAATTATTTAAAAAAGGCTCTCGAAAAGGATTAGCTAATGACAAATTTTTATATTATTGACAATAGTTAGTATCTATATATTTTCACGAATAATAAAAATATTTTTTGCTCATTTATTGTTGTGTTTATATTTTTTAGGAAGATGTTTTTTAATAATTCATTTTCTATGAAAGAAATGTACCCTTAAAATCAGTTTTTCATGTATGCTATTAAGAAAATAAACTACTCATCGTTCTATTTTTTGCCCTCATTTAGTATTAGTTAATGCATGTGCTTTGGATCCGTATCCCCCATTGGCCGACTGAAGAGCGACCACGTAAGTAACTAAAGGCCATGTATGTCCACGTTCTAGATGCTGCTCAACACGAAACATCCACTGAATTTATTGTTATTTTCCTTCTTCTTTTCTCTTTTTTGAGGTTAGGAAAGAAGCGTCAAATTCTAGCGATCCATGCGGAACATGCCACGATAGGTCCAACGATAAAAGGGCGCACTGAGGAGAACAAGTGGCCAATCGACCGTCCAAAATCGATCCTGGAACCCAGTCAAGTACGTTGGGGACGACCGAGGGGCACGGGCCGAAAGTCAAAGAATCGAAGGTTTCCCCCGACGTCTTTTGAGTGGTCCGATCCGAGGGATCGACCGCTTCTCGGTCAAAATGTCCAAAGGGAAGGGGGACCTCTTTGCTGGAGTACAACCTAAGTTCCGGAGTTTGGCCGTTTCAATGCCTTTGACTGGGATCGTCCTCCCCGGGGCGCCTGCTTTCCCGTGCCACGCGAGGGGAGAAAATCATAGCTCGTGTGGATCCTAGCAAAATTCCTAACGCGGTAATAGGAGTAGGAATTGACACGAATTACTCGCTGAACAAGAAGGGAATAATCTTGGGTACGCGCTTGGATTAGGCGCGAAGGAAACTGAGAATGAAAGCGAGAAAGAGAATTCGAGATATAAGATTTTATCATGATTCACCTTTTAATTAGGGCTACTTCCGAGAGATGATTTCACTATAATTAGCATATCGAACCTCTTTATTATGTTCTTCAATTATAAGGTAAGAAGTTTATATATACTCAATAACTATTTATGACTCAAACCCAAACTACCAAACCTTCTAAATGGCTTGGAAGCACTCTCTTTAGACGCCATACCATCTCATTGATGGGGAGTACAAATCACACCCCAATAATATGCCCCAATAATATGTATATAAGATCGGAAATTACCTTACAGAGAAATGTCTTTTATTGTAAGTTCAAGCGCATCCGATCTATAGCATTAGCAAGTTGGGTGGCTTTTTGAAAAAAGGACTTCACGTACATTAAAAGACAAGATTGTGAGGTCCGTACGAGATGCATAAAAAAGGATGATACCTTGGTTGTTGGTTAAGCCATGATGGAATTCCTCTCCCTTACTGGATGTGTTTGGTAATCATATTATTTTCAGAAATATTTTCTGCTCAAAAGTAATATCTCCGATTCCGTTCCCTATGCGAGTTTTTGAGTATTCGAATACGTTTGAACTATACAAAATTTATATTCTCATAATATAAATTTATTTGGTATATCCTCAAATTTTTTTGTGAGTTAAATTTTCTTTTAATTTTTTAATTAATTTTATTACTTTTTCTTTTTCTCTTTTCTTTTTCCTTTCTTTTTTTTTTTTTTTTTTCTTCTTCTTCCTCTACCCGGTTCGCTGGCCTCGGCCGTGGCCCGCAATTAGTCATGTGAGAGTCGGCGACCTCCTAGCCTCGACCATCGCTATGGCTGGCGCACCAATTAGAGGAAGAAGAAGAGGAAGAGAAAAATAGAAAATAAAAGAGCGAAAAAGAAGAAGAAGGTTTGAGCTTGATTCTCGAGTTGTTCTTAAAAATTAAAAAAAACATTTTTCTACTTCTTAAGTTTGTTCAAAATCTATCATTGGAAACAAATTTATTTCCAAGAACAAAAATTTTATCAAATGATTTTTTTTTTTGTTTTCCAGAACAGAAAAATAGAAATAGTTATTGTTTGGCCCGTTACTAAATAAGCCATAAGTGTATGACTCATAATGAGTTGTGAGAAAGTTACTGGACATGTGACGACTTAGTTTGATGAGGGTGAGAAGTGATAGCCTATTCAAAATCGCCCGAGCAAGGTGCACAACTCTTATCAAGCTTTCAAGACGACACATAGGGCATCAATGGACCGAGATACAAACCAAATTTGGGGGCAGGAGTGTTCTTTGTTTATGTATGTGAAATCGGAATTCATTCACAAGAAGCATATTTCAATATAATGACATTATTTAACATTGAAGATTCAATGTGAAGTGCGCTCAATTTAGAGTACTACCAGAATATAGATGTCGTGGGAAAATGTTCACAACTTCATATGTATGTCAAGGGACATAGGAATGATACTCGGCACGTGAGATGGACCAAAGCGAATAATGTTTTGAGCGACCCCAGGGATGAAAGCTAGTTCATCGTGGGTTGTAGTCGTTTGTTCCTTGTACAGTGCCGGTGCATCTCAAGTCATATTGGTTGATTTTCAATTATAGCAAGTCGCTCTCAGGTCAGCACCAGTAGGTTTGCGTGATGGTTTGGCTGCGACTAATGTTGGTCGATCTGGAGTCTCCTTCAAGGGTCTCAATTGATCTGGGGTTGTAGCCTATGCAGCATCATTATATCGTACAGGCTATAATTGATTCGCGTTCTGGGCAAACAGGAAATAATCATCGACCTTCCAGAAATTTTCAGGGATATGATCAAGTACTTTTACTTTTGTTCCGTAGGATATGCTTTCCGTTGCAAACCAGTAACACCGTCGTAGTTACATGCTGCACAAAATAGAAGCGTTTGTCGCCCTTCTTTACCCGAAATGATGTAACATTTCAATATCGGAGGAGTGCGGGGAAACTGGTTTTTCATCAACATACCATCACAACTTCAAGTACAGACATAGAGAGTTCATTATTTTCTCGTATAGGACATTTATAGCAGCTGCCAAAACGACATGAAGAGCAGCTGGGAAAACGATATGGAGAGCAGTAGCGAATCTTCACCCCTTACAGAAGCATACTACTTTTCTTTTATCTGTTCGGAATCCTTATAACTTGCATATGGATTTTTCATCTATTTAAGGAGCTTCATCCATAGCTTCAGTCGCTGCATCATTTTGCCTGAAAAAGAAGAAGAATAAAGCATAAATCAGCATCCAGTCTCTCTTCATAGAATGATTATTTAGAACAAAATGGCTGAAGCAAGTGTACACGGGACAAAGTGCGCCGCATTTATAGAATGTGGAATGATTGATTTTACTTAACCAGAAACCATATGCTTCACTCGGATAAAAATCCGAGGAAAACGATTTTTCTACTGGCGGTTCACGAAACAAAAGTTATAGAAGCAAAAGCAGGGTTTGATCTCAACTTACCTTGGATGCTATGACGCTGGATAGCCAATCCATACCTTCAAAGAGTCCTTGGCCATCGGTCGCGCTAGACGAGTGGATGTACCTGAACCAGCAAGTCACCAAGAAGAAGAATGACTGATCAACTATTTAATAGAACACCAGGGTTTGCTTTTAGCATCTGTGTTACATATCATCAACAAGTGCTAAAGTTGATATTCCTGAAATGAATCCGATGCGATAATCGATCCTTTCAGAAAACGCATGTTGTACCGAAAACAGAATTGACACTGTAATTGAACTGGGACTATCACGTGAATCATGACTTCTTTTCGCTATTCATTCGACCAGGATGCTTTTAAATGAGGTACAAAATTGAGGCCTGCGTCACCCCATGAGAGGATTCATTGTAAGTCAGTTGAGGGGCGAGACGCGTGCAAGATACAGGACTTTTCCCTCGTCAGATAGAAGGTATTCACCAGCGGCCCTGTCGGAGTGAGTGCAGGCCCAACTTATCAGTAATTTCAGAAACACTCATTGCTCTCGAAAGGTCATGCTTATTTGCAAACACGACCAGTGCCGCATCCCGCAACTCATCCTGCAGTTGTTTCAAACATTACTTTTCAGTTTTAGAGACTGCTGCGTTCAGTTGGCAATCATCAGTAGCATGTAATAAGGCAAACCAATGGCGATGAAGAAATGACTTAGACCTCGCTCAGCAGCCGATGAAGCTCGTCCTTAGCTTTCGAAATCCTCTCCCTGTCGATGCTATCCACCACAAAGACGATTCCCTCAGTGTTCTGATAATATTGTCTCCACAGGGCTCGAATCTGCACTTAAGCCGATCCATATGAGGCGACACAAATCTTGGAGGAGGCATTAGCACTTTGCAGAGAACATCACGCTTTCTGAAGGAGATGTGGATCATGTATCGAAGGAGATGCAGTCACAGAGGCATCCAGAATATGCTGAAGTACGTAAACTTCATTCTCTTTCTATGCAAGGAAATGAAAAAGAATAGAGTTGAGAACTGCTTTAGTACCTTGTCCGGACCGCCGACATCCCAGGCGGTGAAGATCACATTATTGTACTCGACAGTTTCGACATTGAATCCTGCTTAACGAAATTCGTCATTAATCAAAATGCTCTGCTGATACTTGCGGTTCAAGTAACTGATTTCCAAAGTATCATGTTCTGTAGTTATTAGTTAACTGATGGTCAACTATTCCTGGCGGATCAGTTTTGACGCAATTTTCAGGTTTCTTCCATAAAAGATTAATTTACTTGCAAGAAAAATAGTTGCCTAGACCTTGCATCCCAAGTCCTAATGCCACTCAAGAACTTAAAGAAACTAATCTGAGTCAGGATTGAACTGCGATATATTTAAGAAAACCGCATATCTGCACATATAGTCAAACGCCTTAAAAAGATTTTTTTTTAAAAAACAATTGGACATAGTACCAACCACTCGCGGGAGTTGTGATGACGACTTCACCAAGCTTCAACTTGTGGAGGATGGTTGTTTTCCCGGCACCATCGAGACCCACGATCAGAATCCTTGTTTGCTTCTTGGCATATAGCATCTTCATGAACCGAGATATCACCAAACCCATCGCGACAACTGATGCGATGAAGAAAACGTTCGATACGATCCTGACAGATCTAATTACATTATGTTACACGATAAGAGAAATTATACATGATCTAAGTAAAAAAAAGGATGAAGCATGGACCTAGTTATATTTACCTATCGCGAAAGATGGAAGTTTCGGATTCAATTGGTTGAGTTTACACAAGGGAGCAGCTAGAGGAAGCAAATATATTCACCCAGTACAAGTACTAGGAACCAAAAGGAAGGTGTTTGGGACTTGCGTGGGAGGCATGAAGACAGCAGAATTAGATTCGGATGGATTCTAGTGGGAGAATACAGTGTAATCCCTCTCTTAATGAAATATCCGCTCACTGTTGAAGTAGAATCTGGTACCTTGGGGTGAGTTGCGTGGGAGTGGAAGAACTCGTCCAAATCTTTTTATTTTTTGTCTAAAGGAGAAAAAAAAAAAAAAAAAAGAAAAAAAAGCAAAGCGTACCTAACTCAGTGGACTTCATTTTTTGACACAAAAAATAAAAAATATTGAAAGCGCAAACTTGATTTCTCAATTCCTCACTAAAGAAGTGTGAAATCTAAAATCTCGAATTCACAGAAAAAAATACTGTGCTAGAAAGTTTTTTGGTCTGGCCCAACCCCGACTAGGGCAATCCCACTAGGACATTATTAGGCATTGGATAATTCCTACTATGTTTGGTCAGGACTTTATGAGGTTTGAGGAGATACTTCAAGTTTGCATCACAAGCATCAGAGCCTCACTTGATTGTAGTTGTAACTTCTCTGTAAATAACGTTGATATCCAAAGTTCGGCTCGAAAATCCTAATGAATACATACTAATTGTCCATCCTTATGTATCATATGAGAATAATTGATTGAAGTTTGAAAAACTCTTCAGTTGTTTTTACTTTCCTAAGTTTTGTTAGGTAATATTTGTACAATAAGTTATAACTTTTGGGAATATTATCTGAAGATATTATTGGTTAATTTTGCAAGTTTAAATGCCAAAATTGTAATTGCAAATAAAAAAAGACAAAAAAACTGTATTACAAAATTTAAAGTTTATGAGCTTTCTCCTTATCAGTACTTTTGAACATAAAATAAAATGCACTTCTTTGTTCACTTTACTAGTTTTTGATGCGTTGAATTGAATTATTGAATAAAATAGCATGCAAATTGTCAAACATTAGTTTGCTTTGCTTTTGTTTAGTTTAATTGAGCGATTTAGAGAAGAAAACACAAATATTCCCATCATGTCACAATTCCAGCGCATTTAATTTAATAAAGAAACTAATGCTATAGAGCAATTTTTCTTTATTTTAATTTAACATAATTTATTCTTTTCTCGGAGAAGAAAACACAAATACTCCACATGATGTCACAATTCCAGTGCATTTGATTTTAATAAATAATCCAATACTATAGAGCAATTTTCTTCTTTTTAATTTAACATAACTGATTCTTTTCTCGGTTAAAGAGATTTTTGTGAATTAAAAAAATTATTTGAGATAAGATTATATCATTGAGCAGTATATGAGAAATTATATTCAAAATAAGACATATCAGTTAAGAGCATATTTGAAAAATCTTTATTTAAGTTATTGATTTTTTTTCAAATTTAATCTCAATAAGAGGTAAAATCTGGATATAAATTTTATTCACGCGTATTCTAGATTTAAATGCAAAAAAAAAAAATTGGAGACATCATATCAATTATATAAAAGCTTATTAATCAAACATGGGTTATTTGGTACAATTAGGTTATGTGTCAAGAGACGTGGTAGTCCCAAAAGCAAATTGAAATATCGTGCGGCGCATATTAAAATTACTGTTTTTTCAACTCTGACATTAACGATATATAATAGTATAAACGTAATATAATAGTGAAAACACAAACATCTAAGATTTTCGCAAGGGGGTAACCAAAACAAATCGCAAAAAGAGATGTCATTATTTCGATGGTGAAAACACATTGAACTGATGGGCATATATCCTAATTTCAGCACGAGGAATCGATTCCGTATGCTCTAGGGGAACCAACGGCACTTTAAAAATTGACTATCTAGAACCCAGAATTCTTGTCGATAAGAGAAACCATCCATCTTCTACGTCCAATAATAATCAAACGATTGGCTTCATTTCCAAGCGATCACATCCTTAGCGGATTGAAGGATAGATGCCACGGGAGCGGCGGCTTCAGCCAATATGCCTCCACTCGACATGGAATCGCCGCCCTTGGTACGAATTTGGTGTAATATCTACACATCCCTCCACTCTTGGCCTTGCCCCGCCGATGAACGATAATCGGTGGTGTCCACGACGATTACCTGTTCCTCTCCTGATGCATTTTCGTCGGCGATTCCTTGAAGAAAACATCCTCGAGTGGAACACGTTAGCGACATCGACGTTGAATTTGAACTGCATAAATAAAAAGAATATCGAGATTGACTCGGTTGGTGAATGAGGAATTACTGTGTTGGTCGAGGTCCATGGTGAATCGGTCACACGACATACCAAGTTGAATTTTGATAAGCTTCTTCCAAAGGAAAGTTCCATAAGCTCTGTTCTATTTGTTCGTTTTATTCAAGCAAAGTTGAATTGTCCATAGCCTTTCAATTCTGAAAGGCGCAATTATTCTAGACGTCTTGTTTGAAAGTAAAACGGGCCACGTGGTTCAGTTCTATTGGTCTGAGCTGGCATAAGCAGTGGCTGTGAATTCATATCGAGTTCAATCTCATGTATCTGTTGGCTCTTTCACTTTTGGATTTTTACTCGACCGGTTGAACCATTGCAAATGGTTGACATCAAAGGCAAATCGCTTGATGTCTTCTCTAGAAGTGATAGCGTGATTTTTGATTAAATTTTGTTCACCGGGTACCGCCTCCATAAACCATTTTGCTAGATGAAAATATTGGTGCTTAGTTCTAGAATAAGTTCATTATTATGTCAAACCAAAGTAGAAGATTAGTGGGCACGAACCTACCCGACGAATTGTTGTGTACATGATCAACTATATTAATAAGAATAACGTATGCTCTTGACATAAGGATGGTCATTGAACTTCAGAAGCCATCAAATGACTCATGAACAAGAATTTATTGCTACTCTAAAGGGACAACAATATATTTTCTCACCATGACCACAAAGTGTTGTTAAGGCCACCCATAAAATTTTTTAACGTATATATGTGTCTACCCAACCCAATTGGGTTAGGTGAATTTTATAATTAGAAAGTCTTATCTAAACCTACCTAAAAGTGCCTTTCGAGCCAACGTCGCTCAAGTGAGCTCAACAACCGCTAGGCACATTATCAAATCTTGCCACCACCTAACATTCAAGTCTACTAGGCCCGCTCATCTTCTCACACCCTCTCTAGCTCATCTACTTTGGGTGTTATTTATGTGCAATGCTTAACCCTTTTGACGCGAGAGAATCTTGGGAGCAAACCTTCTCTACACCATACTTACATGTGAGTTTTTTAAAGTAGTTTTCGCATGAGATAGCTCTTTTCTTGATGTGTCAACAATCCAAATGGCTTCCATAAGAAACCTTTTAGCCCACCCTGCAGTGCCTTATTCCTCGAGAAAGTATTTTATGTGTTGTCTAGACAGTGAACATAAGGTAACCAACGAACATTCACATCAGCCATGCGATATGGATCTCATCCTACATAGCGCTACTATCTTCAAGTCATTGTCACGTAATTTAAAACGGCATATCAAGTCGCTTCTCCATTTCCTCGCCCTTGCAATGCAAGGGAGATGCCACTGAATCACGAGCTCCGGTATGGAGCGATAAAAGAATGAATCGATGACAAAGATGGGCTTGGCGACCATGATGACGATCATTACTTATAAGCCCAGCCCATGCATGCGAACGCAGAATGATGCGAAGATTATCGGTTGTGTCTAGACTGCGAGCTAAATCAAAATTAGCTTACAAGAGATCTCTTTATTGTAAGCACACTCTTTAGCATCACAACTCCAATGCCTAGCGCATTCTGTTTATAGCATTCACAAGTTGGGTGGCCTTGTGAAAAAGAATTTATGATGCAGTAACATAGCATTCTATGGAAAAAATTTCAAATCAGACTCATGTTTTGTTGATTGAACTGGCTCAATCATTGTTCATGCAAGCCAAGGCAAATTTCAGTCACAACTTAATTCGATGGGCCTAAGGTTGAAGATGTTGATTTTGTAAGAGAGTTGTCGACTCAATAGACTATTTATCTACTTCATGATTACCAAACGACTATCAAGATGTTGATTTACAAGTTTATTGTCAACTGTTACTAATCAACCACCTAATGACTACAGACTATTTTGGCCAATTTCTATGGCTGTTTGTTGATCTTCTAAAATGGATATTCGACTTCCAAGGCTGGTGGACAATTTTTGGAGAGTCTAATCCTAATTCAATGCATTTAGTCTTAGTTACTTCGCGTCTTAATTATATGTTATTATGTGTCCCAAATTTGTGTCAATTTCAAGAGTCTTAACTTTTTTTGGTCAAAAGTAAATATTTTATTTATATCTCAAGGTGATACATAAAAGATTCGAAATACAACAAGTCCCAAACAATAAAGTAGAATTTTAATTTACAGACTATGATAAGCACAATCTCATCTCATAGGGATTGATCTATCTCGGCGTCAAAATTAGACGAACAACGTTCGATCACCTAGTCTCGGTGTTGTAATCAATGATAAGCATACACTATAATCTCATTTTCCAATAGCTACAATTTATGATTTTTTTGGTAATTTTCCCTCGTTAGCTGGTGGTGTTCCTTTAAACTTTGGTGGTGAACTTCATCTATCATCACTCGAAACACATTCCCATCACACATCATTTTGTGTATGTCAAAAGACAATATTGTGAGGTTCGGTATGAGATGAGTCAAAAAGAACAACACATTGATAGTAAGTTGGGCTATGATGCCATTAAAGTAGATCAGAGAAAGAATTTTTATAACTATATGTGTGTGGCTCACGGGAAAGTTGGTGGGCTTGTCACGACTTAGTTCAACGAGGGTGAGAAGTGGTATTCTATTAAAAAGTGCTGGAACAAGATGCAACTCCTAACAAGCTTCTAAGACGATACATAAGGCATCAATGTACCTAATTACATACCAAATAGGGGCAATAGTATTTTCTTGTTATGTATATGAAATCGGAATTGACTCACAAAAGGTGCATTTTGATATAAGGATATTGTTTAACATTCCAATGTTAAATGCGCTCAAAGTACTACCAGAATATTGACCTCTAAGCAAATGTTTATTCGTACACCAAATGACAAAACAATAAGACTCGGTACGTGAGATGAGCCAAAGCGAAAAACACTTGGAGTGATTAGGGGATGAAAGCTCGCTCATCATGGGTTGCCGTTTGCTCCTTGGATAGTGCTGGTGCGTCTCCAGTCGGATTGATTGATTTTCAATTATAGCAAGTCGACCACAGGTCGGCACCAATGGGTTTGCATAATGCTCTGTCTGTGACAACTGTTGGTCGATCTGCGGTCACCTTCAGTGGTCTCAAACGATCTCGCGATGTAGTAAATTATAGCCTATACGGCATAATTATATCGTATAGGCTATAATTGACTCACATTCTAGGCAAACAGGTAATAATCATCAACCTTTTAGAAATTTTCAGATTATATGATCATGTACTTTTTTACTTTTGATCTGAAGAATATGCTTTCCATAGCGAGCTAGTGACACTGTTGTAGTTACATGCTACACAAAAGAGAAGTGTTCGTCACCTTTCTTTACCCGAGATGATGTGAACCTTTAAGATTCGATGAGTGTGGAGAAACTGGTTTTTCATCAGCATATCATCACAACTTCAAGTTCAGACATAGAGAGTACTATATTTTCTTGTATAGGATATTAATAGCAGCTTTGAAAAATAAGTGAAGAGCAGTAGCGAATTCTCACTGTTTTATAGAGGTACATGATTTGTCTTTCTTTTATCTGTTCAAGCCTTTATAATTTGATATGCATTTCATCGGACTGGGGCGTTTCATCCATAGCTTCAGCTGCTGCATCAATTATGCCTGGAGAGAAGAATGAAGCATAAATCAGCATCTATCAGTTCCCTCTTCGCAGAATGAAGATTTGTAATAGTAGGGCTGAAGCAAGTGTACATATGAGATGTTTTCAGAACCGGTATTTGCAGGGCGACAAAATGCACATATAATGTGACCTTATAGAATTTGGAGTGATTGATTTTAGTTAATCGGAATCCATGTGTTTCACTTGGATAAGAATCTGTGGAAAATGGTTTTTCTACTGGCAGTTCACGAAATAAAAGTTCTAGAAGAAAAAGGCATGGTTCGATTTTGACTTGCCTTGGTGGTTATGTTGCTGGATAACCAATCGAGACCTTCATAGAGTCCTTGGCCATTCGTTGCACAGGCTGCCTGTATGTACCTGAACCAGCCAGTCACCAAAAACAAGAATGACTGATCAACTAAATAATACACTATCAGGATAAGCATTTAGAATCTATATTACACATCATGGATAAGTGTTAAAGTTGATGTTGCTGAAATCAATCTGATGCAATTATGACTTTCCCTGAGAAAGTGCATGGCGTGCCAAAAACGGAATCGACACCATAATTGAACTGGGATTATTACATGAATCAGGAGTTCTTTCATTTTTAATTCAACAAAGATGCTCTAAATGTGGTGGAAATCGAGGGCTCAAGTCTGTGTCACCCTATGAGAGAAATTATCGAACATCAGTTGAGGTGTGATACGTGTGATGGGGTACAGGACTTTTCTTTCGTCAGATAGTTGGTATTTACCAGCGGCGCTGTCGGAGTGAGTGCAGGCCCAACTTATCAGTAATCTCCGAGACACTCATTGCGTTTGGAAGGTCTTGCTTATTTGCAAACACCAGCAGTGTCGCATCTCGCAACTCATCCTGCAATTGTTTCACATTGAAAGACTACCATGTTAGCTCGCATTCATTGGTAGCATGTAATAAGGCAAACCAGTGACCAGGAAGAAATGAGTTTAACCTCACTCAGCATCCGATGAAGCTCGTCCCTTGCTTCCGATACCCTCTCTCTGTCATTGCTATCCACCACAAAGATAAGTCCTTGGGTGTTCTGAAAGTAGTGTCTCCACAGGGGTCGAATCTGCAGTAAAGCCGACGAGGCAACCGAATCTCGCACGAGGCATTAAGCATTTCGCAAAGACCATCACGCTTTTTGAAGGACATATGGATCATGTATCCGTGGAGATATAGTCACAGACTCGAGATTATGCTGAAGTATGTAAACTTCCATCCTCTTTGTGTACAAAAAAATTAAAATAAAACAAAAAAGAGTCAAGAACTGCTGTAGTACCTTGTCCTGTCCGCCGACATCCCAGACAGTGAAGCTCACATTCTTGTACTCGACAGTTTCGACATTGAATCCTGCTCACAAGGTTCATCATTAATCAAAATGTTCTGCTTACGTTTGAGTATCACTTTTTGCAGTTATTAGTTAGTTGATCGTCAACTATCTTAGGTGGATCACCTTTGACGCAATTTCATGGCTTCTTCAGTGAAAAATTGATGTCCTTGCAGGAAACATTACTGCCTAAACCTTGATCCTTTCATTTCAAGTTTTAACTCCACTCAAGAACTTACAAAAATTGATGTCCTTGCAAGAAAAATCGGAGTCACGATTGTAGTGCATATATATTTAAGAAAACCACACATCTGCACTTATAGTCAAACACCTCAATAAATGGAATTGGACGTGGTACCAACCAATTGTGGGAATTGTGGTGACGATTTCACCGAGCTTCAACTTGTAGAGGATGGTTGTCTTTCCAGCGGCATCAAGACCCACCATCAGAATTCTCATCTCCTTCTTGGCGAAGAGCATTTTCACAAACCGAGATATCGCCAAACCCATCTTGGCAACCGATACTGCAAAGAGAGTGTTTGATACAATCAAGACTCGTTTAAATTTTGTTATTTTTACACAGCTAGAGAGATATTACATTATTTAAGTAGAAAAAGGACAAAGTATGGACCTAGTTATGTTTACATACCGTGAAAGATGGAAGGAGAGGATAGAAGTTTGTGATTCAAATGGTTGAGCTTAAACAGAGAGCAGCAGGAAGAAGTAAATACATTCGCTGAGAATAAGTTCTTGGAACAAAATGGAAGGTGTTGGGGACCTGCATAGGAGGCATAAAGGCGACAGAATCAGATTCGGATGAGCTCTAGGGAGAGAATAGAGTGTAGTCGCTTTCTGAATGAAATATCAGCTCACTGATGAAGTAGAATCTGGCAAGCCATATATTATTCTCTACCAGGTGTGAACTGTGAGGGGATGGAAGAACTAGTCCCGATCTTTTTTTCTTTTTTATTTATAATGCCTTTAATGACTTCTTTCTTTTTCTGTTTTTTTTTTTGCCAAAATGACTCAATATTTTTTTGTCTGAAAAGGAAAAAAGCAAAGTGTACCTAACTCATTTGTAAACTTTGTTTTTTTTTTTTTTTTTGCCAAAAAGGAAGTTTTGTTGCACAAACTTAATTTCTATATTTTTGTCAGTAATGAACCTTAAAACTTGAAATCTCAAGTTCATGGAAAAAAAAAGCATCCCATAGATGTTTGCTCGGCTTATTAAATGCACCAACATGTTGAAGCAATTGCAAGATGAACATCTAAGTGGATCAAGGATGGTGGAAAATATACGAATCAAGCCCGACACCAACTAGGGCTATCCTAGTAGGTTGTTATTTGGCGTTAGATAATTCCAACTATGTTTGGTTAGGACTATGATGTTTGAGGAGAGTTCAAGTACGAATCACAATCATCTGAGCATCACTTGATTGTAATAGTAACTTCTCTTTGGATAACATGGATATCCAATTTTCAGCTCGAAAATGCTAACGACTACATACTGGTTGCCCAACCCTTCAATTGCTTATTTGTACTTCCCTGAGTTTTGTCATTGTGATATTTGTAAGATAAGCTGTATCATTTGGGAACACATTTGAAGATAATTTTTTATTTATTTGGCAAGTTTAAACTCAAATATTGGAATTGCAGATAAAAAAAGACCCAAAAAAAAACTGTATCACAAGACTTAAAGTTTGTGAGCTTTCTCCTTATCAATACTTTTGAAACCTAAAATTAAATGCTTTTCTGTGTTCACTTTCAATTTTTTATGCATTGAATCGAATTATTGAATAAAATGACAAAAAAAAATTACCAAACTTTAGTTGCTTTGCTTTTGTTTACTTTGATTAAGTGGTTTTGATGGAGACAACGCAAATATTCCCATCACGTCACTATACCAGTTCGTTTAATTTACTTTAGAATCTAATACTATAGATCAATTATCTTCATTTTAATTTAATATAATCTATTCTTTGCGTGGTTAAAGAGATTATGATGAATTTATATTATTTGAGTAAAAAATATACCATTGAGTAGTATATTAGAAAAATAAGCCATATAAGTTAAGAGTATGTTTAAAAGACCTTTTTTTTTTTAATTTATCCATTTTTTCAAGTTTAATCTCAATCAGTAAAATCGATGTACATTTTATATATGCATATTGAATTTTAACATAATAATAGATGAAGTTTGGAGATGACATATCAATTATCTAAAAGCTTATCAATCGAACATGGGCTATGTGGTAAAAATACGCAGTGTATCTAGCTACATGGCAGTCTCAAAAGCAAAATAAAGTGTCATGTAGTGCACGTAATAGTGAAGATTCTCTCGACTCCAACTTTGACTATATATTATAGAATAGACCATACAGTAACAATCAACTCCATTAAAGATCATAAATGCAGATACAATTACCAGAATATCAAGACGTCTGAGATTCTCCAAGGACATTACCAAAACAAATCTAAAAAGAGATGCCATTATTTTGGTGATGAAAACAATAAATTGACGGAATATATCCTAAATTCAGAACAAGGAATTGATTCCATACGCTCTGGGGGACCAACGGCATTTTAGAATCAACTTTCAAGATATTAAAATGTATGTTAAGAAGAAAAAACACTCTATCTTCTACATCCAATAATCAAACCATCAGCTTCATTTCCCGGCAATGACATCCTTAGCAGATTGAAGGGTAGATGCCACGGAAGCAGCAGCATCGGCCAATATGCCCCCGCTCGACGTGGAATCCTTGCCCTTGGAACAATTTTGGTGGATGATTTGTACATCCCTTTTTTCTTGGCCTTGTCCTGCCGATGAACGATAATCAATTGTGTCCACGATGCTTACTTGCTCTGCTCCCGATCCAATTTTGTCATTGATTCCCTGAAGAAAACATCCTCAAATGGAGCATGTTAGCGATTTCATCAATGGATTCAAACTGCATAAATAAAATGTTATCAAGATCGACTCAGGTTTATGAATAGGGATTTACCCTGCCGGTCGAGGGATCCATGGTGAATTTGTCACACAAAAAATACCTGGTTCAAGTACAAGCTCTTCCTTCAAAAGAACAGAAAAGTTCAATAAGCTTTTGTTCAAAGAGATTGATGAGTTCTAGGGTTGATAAGCCATTTGTTCCCTTAATTTGTGCAAAAGTTGAATTGGTCCATGGCCTTTTGATTCTGAAAGGCGCAATTATTCTGCCGCATGTCTTGTTTGAAAATGAAGACAAGTGAACGGGAGCCACATGGTTCAATTCTGTTAGTCTGAGCTAGCATAAGTAGTGGTCGTGAATTTATAACGTGTTTAATCTCATGCTTTTCAACAGAGTGCTGTAATAGTGAAAATGGTAGAGATCAACGCTAATTGCTTGGCATCTTCTCTAGAGGTGATAATTATATATCTTAACAAGGGAGGTGATGTTCGCTTAAATTATGTTCATTGGGTACTGCCTTCTTAAACTTTTTTGTTCAACGAAAATCTTGGTGCTTAATTCTACAATAAGCTCAATATTATGTTATACATAAGAACACCGGTGGGCATGAAGGTGCTCAACTAGTAGTCGTATCGATGATCACTTTGAGTGTATGGTGTTAACATAAGGGTGATCACTGGACTTCAACAGCCATCAAATGATTCATGAACAAGAATTTATTGCTAGATTTGTTCATAATGAAATGTTATGTGTAACATTATAAGGCCAGCCTAATCAAGCTGGGTTGGATTTTATAATTAAAAAGTCTTGTCTAAGCCTGCTCAAAAGTGTCTTTCAAGCCAATTTGGTTCAAGATGGCTTCGGGGCTACCAGCTCATTATCAAATTTTAGCCACCACCCAACATTTGAGTCTACTAGGCCCACTCTTCTTCTCACATCCTCTCCACTTCATCCTACTTTGAGTGTTATTTATGCGCAACTTAATCCTTCAGTAAGCAAAACTTCTCTACACCTGAGGTGCTTTAGTAGTTTTAGCATGAGATAGCTCTTTTCTTTATGGGTCAACAATCCAGTGTTTCTATTAAAAAAAAAAAAAAAAAAACCATCTAACTCACCTCATGGTGCCCTGTTTATCGAGTAAGTATTTTGTGTGCATCTCATCCTACGTAGTGCTACCATGTTTAAATTATTCAGTTTTTGTCGACTTGTTAGTCTACCTAAATACATATCCTACTTTCGTAATTTAACCACCGTATCAATTCCCTTTTCATTTTCGTTCCCCTTGTAATACAAGGGAGATGCCACTGAATCACATGCTCTGGCTGAGAGGACTCTTGTGAGAGATAAAATAATGAATTGATAATATATTTAAAAAGAAAAAACAAAAAAAAAAAGGCTTGGCGACTATGACGGTTATCATTACTTATAGCCCAGCCCATGCTTGATGAGAACGTAACCTAATATGAAGATTATCGGTTCCGTCTAGGCTGCGAGCTATATCAAACAAGTTAACGTGGTTTTTCCCCCTTTGTTCTGTCATGACCGGGAGCGGTTTCGACTCCACCCAATTAGTAAGAGCTAATAATCTTACTATAAATCAAGTTCTCTCGGTCCCGATTGGACCAAAGAGAAAAAAGCTCAACACTTCGGAAAGGCTGCACATGTGAGCCCAACTCATGAAGAGAAAACCTGCTGCAGCGATAGCGAGCAAAGGGCAAAAGTTTGATAAGTAGATACATAATTTCAAGTGGGGTCGAACAATCAGGGCGTGGGAAGGAATCGCTACTGCAGTCAATCCATTTGACAGGAGGCAATGCCAAATGCAAATGCTGACATACGGAGTTATCCCTTTGGCTACGGGGTCGGGTCACCATCTTTTCCATGATCCAACTTGGCAATGAACCGTACAATCGTATAGTTCTACACCATCAAGGAGGAATTGGGATCGGTAGCATAAGAGACTCGCACAATGACATTTGTATTCAGCTAGAGGTGAGCGCTGCTTTTGTTCTCCTGTGAAGATTGCAGACCTCACATGGTTCGAGGAGGTAGCCCCGCTTGATTTAAAGGTTCATATAAGTCGCGAGGATTATGGAAGACTTGCTCCTCTTCTTTTATAAGTGTGAAAGACTATAGCATTGGTAGCTAGCTAGAAATAAAAACAATTTACCCAAAAATTATTTTGTAATATTTGAGAAGGTCGTATTAACGAGCACTTGCACGACACTGATTAAGTACACTTCACATGAAATATTTTAATTTTTAGGCAGCTGATTATGCATAACACGAGAGCAGTTAATGCAATGAAAATCATACAATTTCCTTAATCAGCTACTTAACAAGTGCCTTGCAGCACTTGCTAACAAAATCCTGTCTGAAATACAAACCATTCAATTTCTACCACAAGGTCTTGAACTCCAGATCAGGCTACCGGTTTGATAATGAATCACTTTAATAACCAATTGATCTTATACTGTTAAACCTTGATGGCGAAAGGTCGCTCCGAAACGATGCTCATCCAGTTAACACAACTGGCAGAAGACTCTTGATAAATCGAAATTGGATAACGAGCTCCTTAGACCCTTCTGAGTGCAGCAAGTAATTCTCAACGGAATCGATACTTCTGTTAGACAAAGCCAATTTCTAAATGGATTTTACTAATAATCGCCCCCTGTTAAACATCTAATTAAGAAAATCTTATCATTATTAGTACATCATTTTGTCTCTTGTAACGTGTAATATGTGCATTGAAGAGGAAAACACTTTGAATTGGGATAGTTAACCAACATCTCGAGAACACTCGTTAACAAGACTCTTTTCCAAATACTCATTGATTTTGACGGAATGTCAACGTATTTTATCACATTTTGACCTCGAGAAAGAAACTAATATATATTATCAAAAAGTTTTTTTTTTATCACCAACTTCCCAGGAAAATATAAAAACACTATGATTATGATGGCTTTTGGTATTATCTGCTTTTTGGCTGTTTTATGATTTTTGAAAACTTTTACAGAATTACATAATACCAAATTGATTCGAATTAGCCTCTTGAGATCATAACACATCGTTGTAGCAGATGACTGTCGAACGTTTCGTATTCTTAAACTGATAATTTGAATTAATAATGTTTACTGTGATAGTTTAAATTTAAGTCAAAAGTCTAGAGTTAAAATCCTTTCACGTGTGTTAGGCTTTTGTCATGCTATCATCCTTCGCGTGAGGGGATGTTCAGTATAGTATACTCTGTACGGCACTCTAATAACTTAATTTTTCTAAATAAATGGTCGTACAGATAATTTTAAGTGAGTTAACCAAGGAATGAGAGACTCGCAGAACGTTTATCATTTTAAGATCACTTAGATACATCATAATGGTTATCCTAATCAATAGTGTAATCTTGCCAGCCGAAAAATGGAGAATCAATCAACGTCACATGCACATCCCACCAATCCAAAATGAAAATGGCAAACATGTGGTGAAATGACCTAATTCCTTCTTCTTCTGATGAGTGGCACCCCGATCACTCACTTCTCAAATATCCAGATGGGCTTTTGTTTTGGAGAGGCAAACAGAACCGCGCTGGTTGTAGAGCCAGGGTCCATAGGAAAATTTGTCTTTCACGAAATTGGTTTTTAAGCCCACCTGAAGCTTTGGGAGCGTTGCTTTGTAATGAGGCCCCTTCTGGTTTTGCCTAGTAATTGAATAAACTTTTATTCTGACAAAAAAAGATGACCCGATTCCTTTATCAAAATACCGAATACTTCTGTATAAATGTCGATTCATGAGAAATCTAATTTTCATAATTCAAGGTTTATTTTTTCCATGCGAATGATACTAATGAACTTGACAACATACGACCAAAAAAAATAAAAAATTGACAACAATCGTACATGGTAACATGCCTTGGGTTATTGAAATGTCTACGATGCCCGATTGTCATGACACAACAATTGCCTGAAACTGGTTGATATCTAAGTCTCAATTTATTTTGCGATAAACATTTTTCGATATTTGGTTCGCATAGGAAATGAGTCAATGGAAAATAATTTCCTAGTTAACGAAAAAAAATTTCCTACCAAAATTTGAATTAAAATAAAAATGATTTCCTCTTTCGAATTGGAAATCAATTTTCAAAGTATGACTAAATACTTGCATCAAAAACTTTGTGCTGGGCCACAGGAACCCAAAGCTCATTCCCAAGCCCTTGGCAACAGGGTTAGGCCCAAGTCTATATAAGCCACATCTAAGACCCTAACAACTGTGCCTGAGTCCATTGAGGTCTTGCTTGAAATATCGGTACCTGGAACACTAAGCCTAAAAATTGCTAACATGGATGTTAGTCGCCATATGTGGTATGGCTAGAATTTTTACAATTATTTAAAAAAAGTTAATTTTTTAATTATTTTATTTTTTTCTTTCTTTTTGACCAATCGTCGAGCCTCGGTGACAATTGAGGACCAACCATAAGAGAGGACCGGTGACGCTTGAGCTCACCAATTCACTAGCCTCAAGCAAGCTTGAGCTGCATCAGCCTCGCTTGAGGCCAGCAAAGCTCAAGTTTGCCGAGATCAGACAAGCTCAACCTCACTAAGCTCAGTGAGCTTGAGCATCACTTGAGGCTAGTGAGGGCCCGTAGTAGAGGCTCGACAAATTGTAAAAATTGTTCATATCAATGCTCGTCATACGACCAACGTCTATATCAACAATTTTAATAATTTTCCTACTAAAATAAATAAAAGTAAAATTATTTATGTCAATGCCCATTGTACGATCAGCATTTGTATCAACAATTTTAGTAATTTTCCCGCTTGAATAGTATATGTATATTTAGGAAAATCTTACGATAGAAGATACTTTTCAGTTCATTTTCGAGTGTCAAACACTTCAAAAATATCACATTTTTTGCAAAGCAAATAAAACTTAAAAGATCCAAAGAGGGACGACTTTAGGACTTGCACTTTGCGGTCCACCTTAGGAAACCACGAAGAAGCCAATGATGTCTTGGGATGAGGTACCCAGAAATGAGAAATCAGTGCCCATCATAGAAGGTCGAATCGTCACTTTCAGCGAGCAGCTTGAGTGGAGAATTTGCTGGGAATATCCCTCCTTGATCCAAACCTAGGTGAGCCCAACTTTATCGTTCTTGATTGAATGATGATTGGTGGAGGGTCCCTTCAAGCGAGAGAGAGAAAGTATATGATTGGTGAAGAGACGTCTTTCGTTTGCATTTGGAGCCACCGGTTTTTCCACCCAAAGTATTGCAAAAAGAGTAAACTTAGATCATGGTTAAGTTATATATTTAATCAACTGGCAAATTATAAAGAAATATTTTATAGTTATAAAGTTTGTGTTACGTCACATGCCCTTAATCTACGCGCATTTGAACACGTTATAAGTGATTCTGCTTTCAAGAACGATTTTTGCGAAGATAATAACAAACATTCAAGAAAATATGTCTATTATTTATGTAGGCCACATATATAAAGAACAGAAACCCTTTAAAAGTCTACTAGATTGTATTTTTTAAATATCTTGTGATGTGACGAATCATGTCCATTTTAAATATGTTTAGCGAGCCTATACCTGAGATTCAAATTTTTATTATTGCATTCTTTTGCAGGCACCATAACTAATTAGTGGACCACTCTCCATAAAGTTTGTTTGGTGAATTATTGCATTTGTATATGCATAGTTGCATAAATTGAAGTACTTGCATGCAAGACGAAATGAAAAGCTTATTAGTGGTGGCGAATTCCAAGATATCAAAACAAATCACTCATTATTGGACTCGGGTGCTGATTAGATGTATGGATAATCTCCTCCTTATTCTTTAAAAGAAAAAAAAAAGGAAAATGAGTGTTCCACTTGTATTAGACAACCACTTGTAATTTTGAGGCTTTTGGAACCTTTGATCATTCTCATAGAGCAACGCGCAATTCCACTTTAAAGCCTTAATCACTTATTGTTAGATATAATTGGCAAGAGATGCCAACTTGGCTACCTCGACAGGTTGCATATTTTTATATAAAATCTTCCTCGTAACTGATTTGAATGGATGGCATGCTTTTTTTCGAAAAATAGTTTTGGAAATTTGAATCAAGTCTTTGTACGTACATGCGTTCATCTAAAGCATCTTGTGTAAATGAAACTTCGTGTACTAATAATTAAGAGAAACCCAAAAATTTTGGGTGTTCAATTGTGGAAATAAGAACGTGTGCAAGTGCGTGACATTGAACAATTACTTTCTATCTTCGCAGTTAAGGAAGTTTATCCTTCTTTATAAACTAAACGGGTTCGATAATCTATAGGGTCTAAATATTTTGTATGCTACCGTTTTTGTATTAAGTAGTACTTTTTAAACTGGAAGATTCATCACGTAGGAGCGAGAAAAAGCATGAAATTTGGATATGGAATTTCTAAGGAGTGAGTAGCTGTAAATTTCGCACGATAAAGGTAAAAAAAATAACTGTTTAAATTGGACAGTCAAAATGAACAAGTCATTCAATGTAGATAAAAAAAAAAAAAAAAAAAGCTTTGTCAAATTTAATACAACACTTTACGACTATGACAATAATTTCTTCAATGTTCGTTTGGATGCATCATTTCATGGAACGTGATGAGGTGCTCCACAACTTTCACGTGACCTTTTAAACATTCATGATGAACCGATTGAAGAACTTTATTTACTTTTGAAATTGTTAGATCGAGCCTTTATCGGGTAAATACAATGTACACCAAGAAATTATATGAAAAATGTAGAAATTTTCAGTAAGGGTCTAAAATGGGACTATTTCCTCAAAAGAAAGCCTAAAGTAGACATTATCTCAAATAAAATCTTAAGTAGCCAACTTAGTCACAAATAAGACCTCAAGCTTATTGGCCAGCCAAATTTTCCCGAGCCAATGAGCCATGCATCTTTGGTGTACATATCACACGATGCACATAAGATGCATGGGCTTCAAAATTTGGTCGACTGGTGAGTTCGAGACTTTATTTGAGACTAAGTTAGCCATTGGGTTTAATTTAGACAATGTTTACTTGAAGCTCTCTTTTGATCAAACAAACCCACTTTAGACATTTATTTGAAATTTCCCCTATGATAAATACATAAAGAAAGGATGTGCTTATATGAACTAAATGCAATCTTAGTTGTCAACTACGATTCTGACTTCATTTTGACGGGTTAACTCACTCGTGTAAGGTGTTAAAATACCTTACATCTCTAATTTATGGGATTCATATATATATGAAAACAAGTTTTGGGATTGGATTTTTTACATCCAATTAGATTCCGCTCCTTAGGATGCGTTTGATAATCATTTTGTTTTCGGAAAAATTTATAATTAGAAATGATTTTTTTATTCTATTCCTGAAATCGAATTCTAAGCATTTGAAGGCATTTAGTAACTACCCAAAAAATTTATTCTTGGAATAGAATTGCATTTGGCACCGTTTTCAAAATTTCTAATCCAAATTATTTTCTTCTAATTTTTTTAATGATTTTATTACTTTTTTTCTTTTCTTTTATTTATCTTTTTCCTTAGCCTGTCGCCAACCTTAGGATGACCAGCAACCAGTCAGACGAGGGCTGGAGACCTCGCCGCGTCGCCGGCCCCCAGCGAGGCCGCACCCCGTCAGTCGAGCCAATGGCCGGGGAGGCCCGGACGAGGCTCTCTTTCAAGGAGGCAGCGGGGATTCGACTTCCCCTGGGGGTAGGGTACTACAAAAGGAAGAGCTCGGCCACCGGCGAGCTCGTCGAACCTCAACCTAGTTTAGGAGCCTCCAGCGAGCTCGTCGAAGCTCGCCCAACTCCGTCATCGGCGACCGTCGGCGGTGGACGGCGGCGATGGCGGTGGCCGATGGCAATGGCAATGGAAGAAAAATAGAAAATGAAGGAAAAACAAGAAGGAAAAAAGAAGAGAAAAGAAAAGAAAAAATTTTGGTTGGCTTGATTCTTGAATTATTCCAATGAGCAAAGAATCAACATTTTTTTCCTTCTTGACTCTAGTACAAATTTATTCTCAGAAATAAATTTGTTCCTGAAAACAAAAAATTTACCAAACAGATTTATGTTCCAAATATACTCTAAAGAATAAAAGAATAGAATCAAATATTATTTGACCGGTTGCTAAATGCGTTATTACTTGAACTTTGGGTTGGATCTCTCTCTCTCAATGTTGCACTTTTATTCATTTAATGACAGCCGTCAGATCGATATGTGTAGTTGGTCGTTGGGTCGAAAGTTGTCGTTGTCAACAGTAGGATTAAGCCCGGCGAACTGCGGTGCTCAAAGTGGTTGGACCGCCGAATGAGGCTTAAGATTAGGGTTTGTCAAGTCCATGCATGCCGAGCCAAAAGGGAGTTTGTTTGATTGTGGCGTCCCCAACAGTCAATGCCAAACTTTGCTCTAGGAGAAATACAAAGCGACCGGTAGTAATCGTGTCAAAAGAAGATACAGAGAATGCTAATTTCAAAAGGCAAAGCAGCCACGGATGAACAAGAAGAAACCACACAAATGCAGACATCACATCTCCCACGGAAAGAAAAGGAAGAGTTCAAATAATTGATGAGAGTGTCAATCACGTCCATTCCCGTCCCCACACGCCCAACCCCACCGGTTAGGAGTTTTTCTTCGTGTTAGGTTGGGGAGAACACGACCCAAGGGACGAAATGGAGATCCTCGAAGCCCCCACATATCCTAACTTAACGATTTCTATCCAAACACCTTACTTGGTCTTAGATAACGCTTTCGTACCCTTTCGCTCGAAGACCAATCCCTTGAGATCGTTGACTCAATAGTGGGAATTATCGTGGTTCGACCAATCGACGATATTGATCAAACATCACAGTCCTCGTACTCCGAATTGACAAGCAGTTGTGCATCAAGAAAGGAATAAGAACTTGATAATTGGATTCTAAAACTGATGAATTGAATCCGCTAATGACAACAGAAGCCTTTTCGTTTTTCACATCGAATATTCATAATCGAAATCCTAAAAAAAAAAAAAAGAACCTCAAAACTAAAACCGAATGAACAAACCAAAAATTTAGAAGAAATAGACTGGGGAACAGAGGCAAGGCACATTCTAAGAAGACTGGTGAGGGCTGCCCCACCGCTAGCCTAAGCTTTGGCAAGGGTGGTATGACCCTCGCCGCTGATGATAGAGAGGGTCGCATATACCCTTTGCTTGTGTCATGCAAGTGCCATAAGGCTCGTCTCCATCCCGGCCATGGATCTAGGCTCATCGCTGCCATCTCGTTCTCGTTAATGGGAATGAAAAGGAGTGGTGATAGGTGAGCTAGAGAGGGGCATAGGCAATCGGAGCGAGGCTGAGAGACAGAGGGAGGGAAGGGGATCGGGTGCAATGAAGACAATGGCGCCCAACAGCCGCGACTGTGGTGACGGGCAGCAGTGGCGTGCTCGGCGGACCAAGGGCAGAAGTGGTTATGTGGTGCAGCTGTTAAGAGGAGACAAAATGGGATTGGAAAAGAGGGAAAAGAGAAAAGGATGGTTGCACAGCCGGCGGAGAGAGAGTCGCTTAGACCATATCCCCTTAATCCGACGGACAGAGAGTCGCTTAGACCATGTCCAACACTAGGCAACATCCGCGTAGCCTTAGTTATTGCCAAAGTACCGCTAATGGATGGCTGCCCAGCCGTTGCCATGGTGGAGCGAGGGTTGGCAAGACCCTCGCCTTGGCAGGACAAAGATCTCTCGGCCCTCATCCAACCTCAACAGCATATGACAGTGCTCGCCAACCACCCGCTTCCCATTCGCCTTCTTCCATCAAAATTCTTAAGTACTATTTATTCTTATTTAATTTTGATATATTGTATTGATGTTAAACTCAATCAAAGATGATAATCTAATACTTAGCTCAAAAAAATCTAAAATCCTCGCAGAAAAGTTCTTTACTTGGTGCATATAAAGAGTTTATAGGCTGTTGTCAATGCATGGGTTGCCAAAAATCTAAGCATGCATCGGAAACATGTGAGCTAGATCCGGGTGCACGCAATACCCACTCCCGAAGGTTATGGCCGGTGACTGTGAGGCCCCGCGAGTCGTCGCAAAACGACAATTGACCCCGTTTTTCTGACGACCTCCATTGCATGGCGGTGCAAAGTGGAGGTCGGCCATGACTTAGGCCCTAGAGGTTGAACCGTCAATTTTCTTGCCGAAATGTCGGTTCGTATTTATTCGCAAGCGATTTGCTTGGAAGCTTTGTCTTGCCATCCGTTTCCATTGTCCCATCACGAGAATTTTGCCCTACCGGTACGCCAAATTCCAGCATACGGTCATTGGACTCATGCACAGCAATAGCATCTGAGCCAATTCCGAACAAGACCACTGACAACTTTATGATCAAAAGGGATGTAGCCACATGGCTTTTGTTCTTATCAACGTAACAGGTCCAAGATTTGCGAAGACCAAAAGAGTCAATTGCTTGTGCGACAGAGCTTACTCAGAAATAATCTAGATACATAAAAAACCATCTAGCTCGACTCAATAGTCGGATGCTCAGTTTGTCTCCCGTGAAATTACGAAGTTCGAGTTAATCGCAAATGACCGACTGACCCTATCTTGTACGGAGGGTTATGGACCATTGACGCACGCGTGTGGGATTAGAATGAGGGGTTCACGTACCCTTAGACCCTCGAGTAAGTTGATGCTGAATAATTATGGTCCAAATCCAACAACTGGTAATCATCATAAGATTCTTATGATTAACATCGCTAGCTTTAATCATCATTTTTGTTGATAGAAAAATCCAAATATACGAAGAAAAAAAATATGCATGAATGCACACTTGCACTAAAAGAATGGTCGGAGAATCGGACTATACTTAAGTGGCTTTGCTCGACTTCAACTTTACTTACAATTTGCATTCTTCAATTTCAAAACTCTATACTTGCAATTAAGATTTCCATCTTAATTGAATTCTTTGACGCCATTAAGTGGAAATTGAGGGCAGTCGAGGTGTTAAACCACATGGTGTTGGACCTAAATACTCTCAAACAGTTTTCGGTTATGGGGTATAGTTTTCCTCGAATCATGTCTCTAGTTGGTGAAGTACAACTTAGGAAAATCAACTAACGTGTTTTAACTAAATATAAACATGGGCGACGTCATGTCTGTGACCCAACAACGGGAGACTGGTCAAATCTTAGGGTGCAAAGTTGATTTTTCTTCAAACCTGGAGATACATGTGCAATTTTTTTAAACCGGAAGGTATAAATTATGAGGGTAAAGTTGAGGATAGTTTTATAGTTGTGAAAGAAAAGATATAGTATTAGCACTAACAACATATCCTTCCATTATATGGCAAAACTACATATATCTCCAATAATTTGTACTAGCTTCCTAATTTAGACAGGACTCAAGCACTCTAATAGCTTCCTAAGGTAATCAATAGTCCTTAAACATCCATTTCACCCTCATTATTGTGAACAATGGTGAGTGGAGACTTAGTTAGACTTGAGATTATGTATGTTTTGCAAATAATGAATAATTTGAATAATATTTTTCTAAAAATAATCATTAATAATAATTTACATCTAAATATTTTCATGAATGATGAACTTATTTTTCATTCATTTATTTTTATAATGGATATAAGTAATTATTATTAGAAAAATGTTTTTCAAATCATTTATATTCCGCAAACAAACAGAGTCAATAGTATCCCATCTTTATTCTCCAATAGATCTCAACAACATGAAATCAATCATCGTTGCCATATCATATTGCCACATCATTAATACCATGTCATTTATGCTACGTCATTGTATGTCATGTTGTCAATTGCATGCCATTTAGTAAAATGCATATTTAGGGTCATATAAGTTAGAATGCATATCATGTTAGCAAAGTTCATAAGTTTTGCCTATCATTACAATTAGGCCATATAAATTGCATTTCTTTTGTCATTAGTGCAAATTCCAATTTAGATTGAATTTGCATGTAATCAATTGATAGATAAATAAATAAAGAACAAAAAGAATTAGTTAGAATTTCATATTTATTTAGAAATAATGTTTAGGTTGGGTAGGCATTTATTGGGGCTAATAATACAACCTAGAAGAGAGCTTGAATAGGTTGAGTGCTAATGTATTGAAACTTTTGCGGAATGTCAAACAATCAACACTCAAGATGATGTTGTAAATAAATTAGTATGTGTGATGTTGATAAGTAAAATCGGAGTAGAGTAAACAAATCACATAATGATAAATAGTGGTTCGGCTTTTAACTAAGCCTACATTCGCTCTTAGATTAACAATCTAAATAGCGACTAGATTCCACAAGTAATCAGTAGTGCTACAAATGGCTAGTGTAGTTCTTTTCACAAGATAAATCACACTATCAGGACACAAGAACAATGCACTTACTCTTTTAGACTTCAGTATAAGCTATTACGGTGCTAAACTAATAAAGTGAGATTCGTAGAACAAGATCAAAGGCAATTTCTAGCTCAGGTGACAATATCAGTAGTTCAAGTATATCTCAAACCTTAGCCTTCTCTTTAAAGCAACACTGCTTCTTTTATGCTGAGGTATTCAATTGATCTATTGGAGACCTTCAAGGATAGACAACTAGCCATTTGATAGACCATGGCAGTCATCGGGTTGTTCCTCTAGTTGCTTCACTAATCAAAGCAGATTACCTAAAATGGTTACTAGCTCATGCCATGTCTCTGAGAATTGTCAATTGCTTTTTTGTTGCCTCACCTAGTTTTTAAGCTATGGAATCGAGAGCTTCAATGGCTATATTCTGAACTATCAACAGTCTTCTTTTAGTGCGTATCTTAATATCATCAAACCCGATACATTACTACCAATCTATTGCACATCATCACCAATGTTGATTGTGAGTGTCGAACTAACCATCTTCAGTGATGATACCAATTGTAGACACATGATGTTAGGATCGATGATTGTCAGTACTAAGGGCTCTCAAGAACACTATCTAGATTGGCCCTTCCAAGTTGCCATTGTTCGTACTTGTTTCCCTAAAGGTCCAAGGCTATTATCTCATCTTTACCATGGATCATCGATAATGATAACTTGTTTCACTGTCTTCATTTCATCATTGTAACCATTAGTAACAAGGATAGTTTGGTGATCATCAAAATCTCATAGTGATGTTTTCTAGCAACATTTGCTTTTACTAATTAAGCAAATATTTGGAAAAAATAATATGAATAATGTCATCATTTTTGCTTTGCATTAAGATATGTAAATTTTTATCCTACTCTTGGTAGTTTATTTGCTGCTTTGACTGTTGGTTGTTACATTATTGATTGTGCACCCATACAACCACCCTTGCATGTTAGTATTCTAAATTTAAAATCCATCAAGATTGATTGCAAATTATTTTTGAAAAATAAAGAGAAAAGGTATAGCAATAGCGTTCATTAATCTAGCGTAGTCAAGTTCTCGAATCCATTAAATCTCTTGTTCATAAAAGTAAAGTACTCTTTCTACTTTACTTGGCTTTCTAATAAACACTAATTGATTAGTGGCAACTCCTAATTGAATTGAATTGCATGTTAAAATTAATTAGGCCCAAAGTTGCGATTGGTAGGAACTAGAAGAGACTGAACTAAGTTTTTGGACTTAGTAATCCACAAACTTTCCTCTTTGAGAAGGTCGCGACACGAATCCATCAAAAGGAGGCAATGCCAAATGCAGATTCTGACTAATGAGTTGTCCCTTTTGCTATAGGGTCATGTTACCATATTTTTCATGACCTATCTTAGCATTACATCATACAAACAAATAGTTCTACTTTTGCTCTAGTATCCAATAACAGGGATAAGTATGATGCAAGTGCCACAACTTTCATATGATACTCATTTGAGTGCCATAACTTTTTTCATTCACTTAAGTGCCATAAATTTGAAAAATCAATCACTTAAGTGCCATAGGAAATTTGCCTTGCCAAAAATCGGATGCGGATGCTAGTCGTCATACGTGACTTCGCTGGCGCTAATGTGGACTATTTTTTAATAATTTTCTATTTTTTTTAGTTATTTTTTTGAATTTTGAATTTTCCTATCTTTTGCTCTCTTTTTTTGGCAAGCAAGGTCGCCCTCATTGGCTGCAAAGGCCTCACTCTTGCCAAATTTGGGTGGCCAGAGGCAAGGCCACCTTCCCCAAATCTAACAAGAGCCTTCACGGTCGAGGGTGAGGATAGCCAATGACCCTCACCGACCCTAAAAGAGCCCAACTTTAGTAGTTTTGATTGAATAATGATTGGTGGAGACTCCTAGTTTTGATTGAATGATGATTGGTGGAGACTCCTAGAGAGAGAGAATGATGATTGGTGGAGACTCCTAGAGAGATTTGAGAGAGTTTTTTCAGAGAAAGAGAGAAGAGAGAGAGAGAGAGAGTATGATTGGTGAAGATGGAAAATAGAATAAAATATTTTATAGTAAATTCGAATAAAGTTTGTGTCACGGCACATGCATGGATGGAACGTACATTTAACTCATTATAAGTGATTTGACTTTAAAAAATAATTTTTTAATACAATAATATATATTCAAGAAAATATGCCTACTTATTAGCCAGATATGTACAGAACAAAAAGCCATTTAAAAAACTAATAGATCGCATTTTTAAATATCTCATGATATGACAGATCATTACACCAGGGGCAAAGTCACAAAAAATCATAAACTACATCTATTATGACATATTTAGTCTAAACATCAAAAGTCCCAAATTTGTATTTATGTAACATATTTATAGTCAAAGTTTTTTCAACAATAAAAAAGCTGTCTACATTGACGTCATAAAGTAGCGTCTACATTGCTTAAGTGAAATAAAATAACTTTTTTTACGGGATAAATGTGTCACATAGGTACAAGTTTGGGTTTTTTTATATCACAATAAAATATTTGAGATAAATGTGTCACGGTGGACATAGTTTAGGGTTTCTAATACCACAAAAAAAAATCATGATAAACACATTACAGTAAGCATAATTTAAGGCTTTTGTAACTTCTTCCCAAAGAAATATTAGTACCTTGATTTCATACGTCTAGGCCTAGAGTCTCATGTAATTCCACTGAAAATAGAATTTCAAGTTTAAAGTCTTTCATATTGGAGTAGCAAATTAGAAGGTAAAAAATCAGAATATTTGTAGTGCAGAAAATCAATATGAAGATAATAAATCAAATAAAGTATCAATGAGTTGATCATTTGGAGATATTTTGTAATTTTTTAATTCAATTTCCTTATAGACAAAATTGTTATTTTTTATCTTTATCTTTTACCATAATTATAGGTGGTGATATCTTGATATATATTATACAACATATCAATGCAAAATAACGCTTTATCGACTCAATTTTTGAGTTCTTCATTTAAAATATACGCATATATTTCAGTCAATGAATTGCCATTTATCGATGACATAAATGACAGAGAAGATAGTATTTCTTTGACGTGAAAAGCTAAGAAGCACCGACACTTTCCGGAAGCCTTCATGTCGTGTCCGACACTCCGTCTCCAAAGCCTTCGTGTCGTGTCCGACACTCCGACACGTGTCCAACACGCTTTGACACGTGTCCGACACATGGTCAACAAGTGTCGAAAAATCCAACACGTGGTCAACTCTTTCCAACACGCTTCAACACGCGAGTCCAAAATTCCGACACGCATGGGGCCAATTTTAAAAAATTTCAATACTTGAGGGGTCAAAATGTAAATATATGAAAAAATAATAAGGATAACAAAATAAAGGGGAAAGAAGAAAATTCCTACTCTCAAGTTTCTTACTTAAAAGTCTTGATCTTCTCGTGAGTGACAATGGCCCCTCTTCTCGTCGGTGTCATTCCATTGCCCCCACGTACTTATAATTTTTTTTGCTTCTTTTCGCCTCTCGCAAGTATGGCTTGCGAGTTATCTCTTTTGGTCTATGTTATTGGCTTGTGAGTTATCTCTCACATTTTCCACATTTTCCGTGGCGAATTTAGTGATTTCCTTTTCTTTTGGTCATACTTCGAGAGTTCTTGTTCTAGATTTTGATTTTTCTCACCAAGCTAGTCTATATATCATGAATTGTTTAGGACTATAAAAAATATCACTAATCTCCGACAAGTATAAGAAAACATGTCATGTTCCTTCAAGTTTACTCTTTCATGTTTGCAACTTTTGAATTTCTCATTCAATCTCTGTCAAATTAAAATAATGAATGATATTAACAAATGTTTGATTAATATTTTTAGTATAAATTAATTGCATGCTCTTATTATTATTTATTTATTTATTTTTGCATTTTATATATAACATATCGGAACATGCCGGAATTCTTTATTTTTTTAGAAATGTGACGTGTCCATGTCAGTGCTACATAGATGAAAAGACAAGGAGATCCGTAAATTTAAGAAGCCCAAAGACAATTATTTAGGTAAATTGACATCTGACAAAAGTTTTGTGCACTTTGAATCTACCACTCAAAACAATATCTGACCAAAGTAATGTACACTTCGAATCTAGTGCTCCTTTTGTCCCATACATTATTCTTATTTCGCTTTAACTAGGCTTGCGATCTCTCAAACTCTTGAACGGCTTAAGATTTCTTGCAACTTTCTGAGCAAGAATTCACACAGCCTTTAGCTATCTTGGCATCTGCAATATAAGAAAGTACATAAAAACCCATATTATACATTTCCAAATAATGAAAAAAGATAATTAAAAGAATCGTCAGTAGGTAGTATTTTTTTCCAAAGTTAATGATCAATTAATATCCACCTACACCAAGGTTTTTTTTATCGACAAAAATAAGATCTATGCTTCAAAAACCAGAAGTCATTAGACCTCAAATCATCATCATTGGCCATTCAAAACTTGAAAAAAACTCCGAAGGCAGAAATCAAGGTCTTCATGCACCCCAAAAAAAACACTATTGAATGGTGTGTTAAAGAATATGTAGACCAATCCCGTCTACACCATTGATCGTGCAAAACCCACATTATTAACAATATGGTGATCCACTTGATTAATAGTCCAAATGATATTGATTTTTATGATTTACATTTCATGTAATAATTTCTCCTCATTGCACAGACCTGTCCCATAAATCCAACTCTCAAGGACCAATCCCAAGAAAATATGTAAGAATAAGTTTAGAGTTTTCTTGTTAAAAAACATAGCAATGTTTTCTTGTTAAAAAACATAGGAAACTAATTTCATGTCCAGCCAAACAATAGTAAATTCTTTGAAAAAACACAGGCATTTCCCAGAAAAATCAAGTTGTCTGCAAAGCAAATGGATCTCAAATGTACACGGAGGGCGGAGTTCTCAGTTATAAATATATATATTCCACAAAACAACTGTAAAAAGCTCTTTGCTTTTTCGAGCAGTCTAATTATAAGACAAAAGTTGAAGGTCTTAGCCCATCACTATCGATGAACAAAGAAAAGCAGACATCATTCCTATATAAAAGGCGAAGGTTTTATATTCGTACCAGGACGCGGGTCGAAACATCTGGACATCACGCAACCATGCTGACGCTCGTGGCCGCGATACTAACGCTCGTGGCCGCGATAGCACTGGAGGCATCTGCCACTGAGGTGGAATCATTTAAAGGGGACCTTTGTAAGGTCGAATGCTTGACGGGGTGTGCAGGGGTCGCCTGCTATCTCACGTGCTACAAGAATTGTATATAGGCAATTCGGAGGTCGAGACATTCGCAAGCCGATGCGCCGCCGCCGCCACCCTGGCCAACCCGCTCACGATGGGAGGTTGGCCAGGCCTCTTCATTTCCTCGAACCCAACTGGTATCTTTGGAGAAGGCTCACGATCCGAGGTGGGGCTCCCTCCTGGAGGGTCGGCGAAGCCCAATGGGACTTTATCCCGTAATTCCGTTAAACCCCGTAAATTGGGGCTAACTCGCACAGAATGTCCGATTCGGGGGTGAAGCGGTTTAAGGGCATCTTAGCCCAATCATTCCTATATAAAAGGTGAAGGTTTTATATTCGTACCAGGACGCGGGTGGAAACATCTGGACATCACGCAACCATGGTTGCATCGGCTTGCGAATGTCTCGACCTCCGAATTGCCTATACAATTCTTGTAGCACGTGAGATAGCAGGCACTTTTTTCAACAACCGCAGGCACTTTTTTCAACGATCGCTGCACACCCCGTCAAGCATTCGACCTTACAAGGGTCCCCTTTAAATGATTCCACCTCAGTGGCAGATGCTGCAATGCTATCGCGGCCACGAGCGTCAGCATCACTAATTTAGCACAACTCAGGACATCCATGTCTAATTTGTTCTCAAACGAGTAATGTTCGTAGTGTATTTACTGTATTTTGGTACGAGAGTGATATGATTCTACTGTTTATATAGATGCGGGACACTGGGATAATCTTCATTTGTTTATTTGGTAATTTGGTTTTTTCTAGTAATTAACCTAAATAGAAAGATAAATTGTCAATTCCCAAGATTTCATTACATTAATGCTTGATACACCTACCAAATATGGGTTGTTTTTTCAAATTAGATTTTCTTTTCTTGTGGGGCTACTACGACTCTTTTTTATGACTAAATCCCTGCTCTCTATTATGACAATCCCTGTTTCCTTAAAGAGACAAAATTGCCTATAAAAATCCAATATAAATTTAGAATGGTGGACCTGAATTAATTCTTTTTCCTTGTTCTTCTTTTTCTACACGGATTCTCATTGCCACTGTTAAGAATGTAAAGTGGCTTTTCTTTTGTTTCTTAATTGGGTATTAAATCAACCAAATATGGGTATTAAATCAACCAAATATAGGGCTATCAGATTTTGTCAAATCTGTAGCGTATATCTGGTTGATATATATTTGGTTAATACATACTTAAAGTACCTTGCAGTCTTTTTCTTTATTATTATCATATTTTACCTCTATAACTTTAGATTTTTAGAGAAGGTAAATTTTCAAAATACCTAATTCTCCAATAAATAAATAAAACTATTTCAAAGATTTCCAGAGTAAAAGCACAATTACTTTCCCAATGCGTCACTAAAAATCCCAAACTACACTCACTATAACACATTTACCCTAAACATTTTTTTATGACACCAAAAATCTTAAACTTGTATTTGTGTAACATATTTATTTATGTCAAGATTTCGTCAATGAGCATCGTCAAAAATCTGCCTAGATGTACGCCGGAAGGAAAATGGTGTTGACAAGGCGCCCACGTGACTTAAATAAAATAAAAATGACATTATTTTGGGCACATTTGTGATTTGCTACGAAAGTTGAATAGAGACTAGCTCAATTAGAGCAAACTGGACTGGTCGGTCCATCCGATTCCCAAATTCTAGGACCGACCAGTTTGGTCCCCAGTCTCAAAATTGGGAACTAGTTCTCCCAATCCGATTCTCGATTCCACCTTGGAACTAAACCAAACTGGAAATTGATCACCCCTATACTAAGTGTAATGTTAGTTATCGACTACTATCCTAACTCTGTTTTGGTGGGTTAACTCACCCTCACAAGGTGTAAAGTCATCTTACAGTGTTAACTTGTGAGGTTTTTATATTGGTCTCAACAGTAGGATTGAGCACGGCAAATTGGAGTGCTCAAAGTGGTCGGACCGCGGAATGGGCCCTTAAGATTAGGATTTTTAATTAAGTTTATATCGGCCAGGGAAGAAGGGAGTATGTTTAATTATGGCGACATTGATAGCCAATGCCAAAATTTGCTCTAGGAGAAATACCTAGCGCAATTAATAGTCATTATGTCAAAAAAGGATACAAAGAATGCCGATTTGCAAATGCGAAACAGACACAGATGAACAAGAAGAAACCACCCTAATGTAGTCCTCACGTGTCCCGCGGATGGAAAACGAAAGAATTTGGGAAAATGATGACGACTCCGAAAATTGTGTCCACTCCCATTCACCGGTCTGAGCACATAGAGATCCTTGAATCTCCATTTAGCCTAACCAAGAATTTCCATTCAGACAATCTTAGATAGCTCTTTTGGGCCCTGCTTCGATCGAAAATCAATTCCTCCAAATCGTCGACTCGACAGCAAGAATCATCGCAGTTTGACTAGTCGATGATACTGGTCAAACATCGCAGTTCTCATAACTCAAATTGACAAGCAATTGAGCATCGAGGAATGAATAAGAACTTGATAAGTGGATTTTAAAACTGATGAATTGAAACCGCTCATAACAAAACAAATCTTTCCATTTTCACATTGAATATTATTAATTGAAATCCAAGAAAAAAAAAACTTACGACTACAATCGCAGCACAAACCAAAAATTTAGAAAGACCCTCAACTCTCATAAGAAAGAAGGTCGCGTAGACCCTTGCTTCTATGATGCAAGGGCCATGAGGCACATCTCAATCTGAGCCATCAACCTAAGCTCATTACTGCTGTCTTGTTCTCGTTAATAGGAGTGATGAGGACTGGTGATAGGATCTGGGCAAGGGCTGATGGCCTTGCCTATGGCTGGTGAGAGCAGTGACACACTCACCCAGACCAAACTAGTGTCACCACCCCTCGCCCATGGCCAGCAAGCTCGCCAGCTTAGGATTAAGAAAAAAAGAAAAAAAAATGAAAAATTTTCATGTCAACACCAGTCGTGCCACACAGGATGACCGGCGTCCACATCAACGATTTTCAGTCAAATTTATCTTCAATCGGCAAAATGTGAAAATGATTAAATTCAATTGGTAAAATTAAATGATTCATGATTGAATTAATAAAAATGCAAAGAATTTAGAACTTTTTAAACAATTTTCTCGGTTATGTTTGATAATGGTGAGGCCCCACAAGTCGTCGTGCAACGACAATTGGCCCCGTTTTTCTAAGAACTCCATTACTCGGCGGTGCAAAGTGGAGGCCGGCCATGACTTAGGCCCTAGAGGTTGAACCGTCAATTTTCTTGCCGACATGTCGGTTCGCATTATTCGCAAGCTATTTTGCTTGGAAGCTTTCACTTTACAACCGTCCCCGCTGTCCCATTACGAGAATTGTGCCCTAGCTGTACGCCCAATTCCAGCGTACGCTCATTGGACTTTCTGCACAGCACCAGCACCCGAGCTAGAATTCCAAGCAACACCGCTGACCACTCGCTATATGCTTTGCATGGATTGGTGCGCGACTTCATCATCAAAAGGGGTGTAGCCACATGGCTTTTGTTCTTATCAGCGTGATAGGTCTAAGATTGCGGAGACCAAATGAGTCAATTGCTTACGCGACTGAGCTTACTCAGAAATAATCTAGAAATAGAAACACCATCTAGCTCGGTTGGCTCAATAGTCAGGTGCTCAATTTGTCCTACAAAGTTTGAGTCACTCGCGAGTGACCAACTGACTCTATCTTGTATGAAGTGTTATGGACTGTTGATGCACACATGTGGGACTAGAATGACGGGTTCGCGTACGCTTGGACCCTCGAGCACGTTGGTGCTGAACAGGCATGGTTCAATCCAATGTCTTGTACTCATTATAAGAATCTTATGATTTAAATTCCGTCACTTTCATCCGTCCTGTTTGTCAATAAAATGATCCAAATTTATGAAGAAAAAAAATATGCATGAATCCACACTTGCTTTAATGGAGTGGCCGGAGAACCAAACTATATAGTTCAGTGGCTTCGCTCGTCTTTAACTTTACTTACGACTTGCATCCTTTTATTTCAAAACCCAGTATTGTGCGCTTAAGATTTTAATCTATACTTGAAATCTTCAAGCTTGACCCCATTAAGTAGAACTTGAGGGCAATCGAGGAGTTAAATCACATGGTTTTGGAACTAAATTTTCTCAAAGAATTTTTTTTTTTTTTTAATTAAAGCATACGATCTTCTCTAATATGCCTCTAATTGGTGGGTTACAACTTAGGAAAATCACCAGCATGTTTTAACTAAATATAAACATGGGCGACGTCATGTCTATTACCCAACAACAGAATATTGGTCAAATCTTAGGGTGCAAAGTTGATTTTTCTTCAAATCTCGAGACACATGTGCAATTTTTTTAAAACCGAAAGGTACAAATTATGAAGGTAAAGTTGAGGGTAGTTTTATAATCGTGAAAAGAAAAAGCCATAGTATCAGCACTAACAACATATCCTTCCACTACAAGCGAAAGCTATGTATATCTTCAATAATTTGTACTACAACTTCCTAGTTTAGGCAAGCCGCAAGCACTCTAATTAGCTCCCTAAGGTAATTTAATAGTTCCTAACCATCCATTGCACCCTTGTTATTGTGAATTATGGAGAGTAGGGAATAAGTTATAATCGAGGCTCTATTTGTCTAGCAAAAAATGAATAATTTAAAAAATATTTTCATCATCAATAAAAATTAAGGGATACATGTAATCTGAATCGGGAAAATGTTTTCCAAATCCTAATCAGGAAAACATTAAACCAATCGATGACAAGCACTTCCAAACCCTAGTGACCAATGGGTCGATGATTGGTGAAGGAGACTTCTTTTTGTTTGCATCAGCACCACCATGGCGTGGAAATGTAGCTAAATTTCGAGGACTCTCTGGATTCAAGACTGCACCTTAGGCGACAAGGAAACCCCCCCAGCTATGTGGAGCCCCTCCTCCTTTTGCTTTATCATGTTAGGTGAATTATTGCTCTTGTCACTAACTACTCATTCGTATGTTATTTGTCCTGAGGTTTCCGAATATTTAATGTACGAGAGGATGAGATCAAAGGCTTCGGTAGTGCTGGCCAGAATTCAATGACATGATGGCAACCCACCACTCATTTTTTGGACTAAGATGGTCAATTATAAGGTATGATTAAAAGTAATTGGTTTTTTGTCAAAATTCTTTGCTTTGTTAAAGGGAATTTGGAGCATTCTCACCCCGCAATCGCTTTCGATGTTGATAGTTTTGGAAGCTTTGGTCAATTATTGAATTGATGAGTGAGACAATTTTGCTTTTGCCACTTGGATTCAATAAAAACCATCGCCCCCTCTTCCTTCCTATGACTATTTGATGCGGAAAAGTCTAAGTGCGTTACTCGATTTATCCCCTTTAAAAATCATACTCATATTTTCGAAAAAAATAATAATAATTTCTTGTACCATCTATAAAAATAAATAAATGAAAAAAACTCATCACTCACAAAAATAGTGAGACATAAATTCTAGTCAATAACGAAATTATTTTACATTAACTGATTTTTAAGCGATAAAACTCATCATTTTCAGAAAAAAAATTTCCAAACCTTCCGTTTTCTATGAAACCCTTAATTTTCTAAAGTAATCTTAATGTATCTGGTATTATTATAACATTAAACATGCAGCCGGAATTTGATATGCAAAACGAAGTACCAGCCCTTGTGTAGAATCACTATAAATTCTCTCATTTGGACATTGTACTCGTTCCTGTGCATGTATTAGTTTTATATGAAATAAAATTTAAAAAAGAAAAACAATTGATAGGAGCATGAAAAATTCTTTTGGAGTATGCTAAAAACTGAGACAGAAGAACAAATATTTAAACAATCAAATACTTAGGGATAAACAAAGCTAACCCAATTTTTCCTTATCCCTTCGGAGGTTTCTTCTTCTTCTTCTTTACATTTTTTTCTTCTTTTGGCTTTCGGTTTTTCTTTTGGAAGAATTAATTCCTTTGGTGAGTTATTGGTCAAACGTCAATTTTTCCATCACCTCCTATACAACTCGGTTTACCAATTGAGGTATGTACACGGTACCGCATGATTTTAAAAAATATTTTCCTAAAATTAATCATTTATGCCGCTTACAAAAATGAATGAACAAAAAAAAAAATTGATCATCCATGAAAAAATTTACATATTTTTTTATCGATAATGAAATTTTTATTGACTAAATATTTCAAATGGCACAAACTATTATTTTTTAAGTTATTTTATAAATCATTCATTTTTCATGAAATTTTATTAATATCTCTATCACAGGGTCTAGAATCCCAACTACCTTCCTATATGGACTTGAAGTAACTTTCAATCACTTTGAGCTGCCTAGGGCCTACTTACAAATTAATCTTCTGAGGCCCAATCCATTTTTTCTCACGTCATCATTAAAGTTATTTGATTAATTTCTATATATACCGTATAGACCCCACTTGCACTTATGCGGAATCTACATGAAGATATTCGTGCTTTTAAATGATAGACTATCATTCCGATATCATAGAGAAAATAAAAAAACAGGGCAGGATGTGCACTTGAAGAATTAGATATTTATTGCGCAAATTGGAGAACTTAGTCGCATAAAGATTCATTTTCCACTAATGTCATGGAATGGTTGTTCATATTAGAAAATTTTGCTCTCGAAAAATTTGAGACCCGGCTCGTGAAAATTGATTTCATATGTCGAAGATCGATGCATGCATTATCTATACAAGTTAGTTCCAATTATGCTGCCTTGCATAGAAGATTCTACAAAGTTAATTACAACAATGTTTCTCGTCCTTTTTAGCCCTGATTTCACATTGACTTGGATGAGAATGAGTTGCGCCATGTCATTCCGAAGGGTTAGCATTGCTTATATGCACATTAGCACAACAATTTGACTATGCGAATATTTTCGGAAACGTTCAAAAGTTCCTGTTAGATTTACAATAATGTTTTAAGAAATTGGGTTTTTTTCTCAGACATTTGAGAATTCAGTCCTAATAATGCAACAAGGATTAAAGGATTTGTGCATCTCCGTTGCTAATAAAGTCACGGAAATTCCGGATGGACCGGCAGAGAATGGGCCCCCATCAACGCGTAGTTCCATAGGCATTTTTGCCTTTGGGGGATGATTTCCCTTCGCATTTTGTTAATAGATATCCTTAAACCACTAATTAAGAAAACAAATTCGATTTGTGACTGCTTCAATTTTCCCTTCCATAAAAACGACATTAGTTACAAAACCACGCATTTTTTTTCTACTAATTTAAATTATTATGACATATAATGACCCCACTTAAAAATCTGATCTTGGAATTCAGAGTACCGTCTGTAGACACACTAGTGACTTTACCAATCACAGTCCCTGCGACCTCAAAAGGAAAAACACGCTTTCAACTTTTAAACGGCCATCTCATCCGTGCATTCAATTTCCAGTTCACTTTCCCGAGAAAACTCTCATAAAATCTGAATCTGGTGTTTGAATTGTGTGTACCAAATCATGCCGGATAAGTTTTTCCCTCTAGGTTCAACCCCATCAAAGCCAAAATCCAGAAAAAGAAAAATAAAGCGCAGACAACTTTCCTCAAAAGACACAGTTTTTGTCGGAATTTAAATTCGCTCGAAATTTTTTTTCCTACGAGAGTGAATCACTGTTTAGAAAACTCTTCAGACGGATTTTTTCCGTTTCCACTTTCGAAAATCACACCACAGCAAAGATCTGGGAAGAGGACAAGACCGGAGAACAAAGAACTTAGAGGAATTAAACTCATAAAAGTTACTTTCTTTTTTTTTTTTGGTTTTTCGAGTTTTGAGATTTTCACATTTTCTTGTTTCTACTCCTTCGCCTTTTTTCTCAGCCAAAGGCCTGAAGAGGAGACAGATCAGAGGTTTCGCTGAGTCTCCCTCCTCTCCCTAGTTCTTTTCCCACTGTACATCGGCCAAAATTATTTCTTTTTTACTCTACTTAAAATAAAAATAAAGAAAAAAAAGGGGTGGAAAAACAGAGTCCCAGTTTTCTCCATCTCCTCGCCTCCTCCTCCTCCTCTTCGCATTTCGACTTCTCCTTTTTTTCTCCGAAGCCGCCGCCGCCAACCAACTAAGAAATCATCATCCCGGTTCTTCTTCTCTCTGTCGTTGTCTTCACTCGATCTTCCCGATCCCGATTCGCTTCACGACGGCGTTCCTTATGTCGGCCGCCGCGGCCTGCGAGCACATCCCCGCCATGTAGTTCCTCACCTCCGCCCTTATCATCTCCTGCATCACCGCCATGAACTCCGCCTTGAACGGCGAGAAGTCGGCTCCGACCCTTGGGGACGGAGGCGGGTAAGGGAAGATGCTGCTGCTGCTGTTGTTGCCGCTGTACCTTGGGTACTCGGGCAGCGCCACCGCCTGCGGCGGAGCGCACGCCGGCGTCGGAGCGGGATCTGACGCCATGGGCAGTAAGGAGATCGGGCGCGTCGCCGGCTGAGCCGGCTCGGCCGCGACCCGGGTCGAGACCTCGCACGGGTCCGCGGCCCCCGGGAGCGACAGGCTCAGCGACGTCGGCGGATCCTCGGTGGACGAGACCGCCGCCGCCGTCGCCTCGACCGTCGGGGGCACCACGGGGCCGGTCTTCGCGACGGGCCGGTACACGAAGTGCACGCTGGAGTCGCTCATGCCGGATCCGGACGGGCTGCCGGGGCTCAGGCAAGGCCCGGCGGAGGCCGACCGCTTCGCCGGCCGCTCCCGCGGGCTCAAGTCCCCGTCGTACCCCGCGGCAGCGTCGAACGCCCTGTTGTTCCCTTCCTCGGCGAGCGGGGAGAGCGGGGGGGAGCACTTGCGCTTGAGGGTGGAGTTCCAGTGGTTCTTGATGGCATTGTCGGTGCGCCCGGAGAGGAGGCGGGCGATGGTGGCCCACTTGTTGCCGAACCGGGCGTGGGCGCGGACGATGATGTCGTCCTCCTCCGGGGTGAAGGCCCGGTGCTCCACCTGCGGGGAGAGCTGGTTGCACCACCGGAGGCGGCACGACTTGCCGGACCGCCCGGGGATGGACTTGCTGATGAGGGACCAGTTCCGGGGGCCGTGCTTCTGCACCAGGAGGCGTAGGGCCTCGTCCTCCTCGGGGCTCCACGGTCCCTTGATCCGATCCACCTCCTTCCTCGAAGCCATCGATCGACCCAAGATTCGCCGACCCAAAAAGGAGCGAACTTTACCGAGAGGTGGCTTGCGAAGCGGGGGCTTCCTTCGGTGCAGAAGGAAGGAAAGGGGGAAGGAAGGAAAGGGAGGAAGGTGGGAATTTGGATGGAGAAGAGAGGGGGATTAGGGAAGGGAGAGAAGGGAGGGGGTATATGAAGGTGGGAAGGGGGCGGGGGTGACCGGTTGGACCGGTGGGGAAGTGGGGAGGCGGTTGGACTTGGGATACAGCTGGCTGAGGCCTGGGACACGCGTCGCTTCCCAGATTGCACTGATTAACACAAGTCGCTCTCTCTTTTTACTTTGCTCTCTCTCTCTCTCTCTTGGGAGCGTCTTCTGCACTCTCTCTCTCTCTCTCTTTTGATGAGGCTAAGGAAGTAATCGAGAGTCGGATTTTGAGTGGGGGAGGGGGAAGCGGGGGCGAGCCGAAGCGATTATGATTGCGGCCTTTTGACCTTGCCTCCCTCCCAGCCCCGCTCTCCCTTATCTTCATCTCCTTCCTCCTTTTCTTTTGTACCTATCTTTTTGCTCTGTGGAAAATTTGATGACCCAACGGTTTGGTTTCGTAATTTCAAAAAAAACTCAATTGGGAATTTGAATCTCTCCAACTTTTTATCACGAAATTCAACCAAAAGCCAACTTTTTTTTTTGTCTAAATTTAAGATGTAGCGGCATCGGGGGACGAGATTATAAAATGGACAAAATCGTCGATTAATTAACAAGTTAATTTTACTGCGGCATTTTAGAACAAAATTATATAATTTTGGGTTAAAATCATGAAAGACCCTAAATGATGTCATTGTGACATATTTACCTCAATTCATAAATATGATGTTGCAAAAAAAAAATAGAATAAATTTATCACACGGATATAAGTTTTGGATTTTTTGTATCACAGAAAAATGTGTCGCACGAATACAAAATTTGGATCGTATGAGTCGCAAAAAAAAATGGAATTAATGCGTTATAATCGATAAAGTTTAGGATTTTTTTATGGCTTTTTCCCTATAATTTTCAAACATCTCCCAATGGTAAGTAGCTCTTTTTCTGTAAATCTTTTCGGTTACAGATGTGCTGACCGGCTATATATTCTAACGGACTGTTTCCGATTTACTTTGTTGCGTTTTTTGAGATTTTCCTTTTTGGTGGGGGCATGAAATGTAGTCCTTATCCTATTTAATTTAAAGGAACAGCAAGAAAAAGAAAGATTTCCTTTTTAGGAGAGTTAATCCAGTACACGGCTGTTTGCCTATTTTAGCTCGAGTAAAAGAAGTAACCACAGCTTGAACTGTTTGTGCACCTTAGAAGAAATTAATTACATACCAATTAATTTCAATGCCTAATTCAGTAGCTCCCTGCATTTTAGAATAATGATACAAATCGTCCTTGGAATTTGATATAATGTGTAATATGATCCCTGAATTTTATTCGATGTGATCATTGAACTTTAAATCAATATGTAATATAATTGTAATCCCTAAACTTTTAGTATATGTTCAACTTAATTCCTAAATTATATAGAAATATTCAATATCATTACTCCATAATTTAAATTTAGGGATAACATCAAACATTTTTAAATAATTCAAATATTAAATTGAACATGTGTTAAAAATCTAGAGATCATATTATGCATTCAACTACAGTTTAAATATCATATTAAATAAATTAAAAATTTATGGATCACATAGCGCATTAAATCCAAGTTCATAAATTATTGTGTCGTTTTCCCCTACATTTTCTAGGATTTTTCAACTCCCTATGTTTCTTCCAAACAAAATGCTAGAATTACTCTATTACACCTTTTAGAAAAAAATATATATTAGGATTTAAATGCTTCATCGCAAAGTTTTAGTTTTTAGTGATCTTTTCCCCTAGATGGAAAATAGTCTTGATTCTAGATTTTGAGCTTTGTTTAATTTCATTTATTGCGGTTTCAAAAAATCATGCTCTCGGCAAACAAGTTGTTTCAAAATTTTCATGATGATTTTATGACCGAAAACACTTAAAATTACATCCAAACCATATATCAAGACTTGTTTAATTTGATTAGATCCTCATTAATACACTTAATAGTCTGTAGTTATCTCTTTGCGGTGTGCATTTCAAAAGAAAAGGCCCTCTCGATTTCACACCATATGTTGGTGGTCGTTAAGTTGACAATTATTATCCAAGAAAAACCAGGCTGTTGCATTGGCAAATTGTATCTTAAGTTTGTCTCCTCTCAATGACCCAATACCCAAAATTGACTACCATTTTTAAATTATACGAGCATTTTAGCATTACAAGAATAATATCAACGGACCATTCACATTCAAGAAGGCGTATAAAAAAGACCAAGGAAGTTGAAAAAATGGATTGGATCGCACATACCGAAAGTAGATCAGACGTGCAAAATGAAAATATACATTCGAGTAAAATAAAAGTATAATTTCGAGTACAATCCAGATCCTTGGTGGGTCAAATCATAGAACTCACAAAAACTCTGGGGTCAAAAGCGAAACCTCCAGAAGGGGCTCCCCCACAATTATATAAAAAAGGGAAGCACAAAATCCAAGGCGAAAACAGACGCGAGAAAAGTCCATATGACCACCACCCGCGCATCACATCAAACCCTCCAAATATGATATGCATGGGCCGGTGGGCAGGCGCGAGGCGAGTGCGCCACACGCTCCCGCGCCAGCGCGTGCTCCCCACGGCAGCAAGCAAAAAGCAGCAGGCAAAAAGCAAAACCGGCGGTCCGCTGGAAGTTAATGAAACCGAAACACCTAACATAACCATAATTAATTAATGACGAAACAAAAAAATATCTCGAAGCGGAAATTATTTTATATTGATTTTTATTTTTTTAACGGATAATAACTAACGGTTAGGCTGAGGTCCGACTTTGACCGGGGGACTCCAGGCTGTCGAGCATTATCGCTGTCCACTGTTGTCGCATGATATTATTTTTTTGCCTTTTTCGAAAACCGCTTTAGATGCGATTTTTTTTAAATAATAATAAAATAAAATGAGGAGAGAGAGAGAGAGAGAGAGAGAGAGAGAGAGTGAAGCAACGGCAGCACGGAAGTGCTGAGCTGGCGCAAGACGACAAGAGCGGTCGCCGATTCGGAGGGCGAAGTGCCAATGCCTCCCTGTCCGGTCCAGCCTGTAGACCTGCCACCGTAACGCAACGGCTTTTTCTTCCCCCGGACCTCCCACCGACAGCTGCCCGTAGCCCATGCCCCATTCCCAACCACTCCGGGTACGACCGAAACCGTCTTATCCGGTCACGCAGATTTTTTCTTGGCCCTTTGGTAACTTGCTAATGGACAAAGCAAGAATAGCCATTTATTCAAAATCATAAACTTTTATTTTTTGTTTTAATCAGTTGATAAATTCCTTTCAAAAAATTGATCGCGTAACGGTTTTTAAATCTACTACTAAAATAACTGTTTATTTTAAATAACTCATCCGTGGTGGTCGAGTTGGTGGAATCGAACGTTAGCCACACGCAAGGTTGGGGTTATCAACTCGTTAAGATGCGCAACTTAAGTAAGATGCTGTGGATGGTGGATCCCCACGCTAGTGTTCTCAGGTTTAGGTTGCTAGCTATCGGCCATATGGTGGTTCATGAGTATAAAAAAAAAAAGTTTATTTTAAATAAAAAAATCAAATACTAAATAATTATAAACTATTGTAGAACTATTCCTTCAAAATTTATGTCTCATAATGAATTGTTATTCTCACGTCAACAAACCGCAATGCTTTGTTAGCAAAACCATGTGTACCCTTGAAATATCACTTAACCATGTTTGATCTAGCGACTTGTTTATTTGAAATCGTTCAATTTTCAAGACGTTGATGGTCTCATAAGATGACAACATACGATATATTAAAAATTATTGAATTCGTTTTAAGAAGTTGCTTATCGGGTATACCTTTGAGACACCAATTAACAGAACCCTTTTAATAACGTGATCAGTATACTCAAAGCATATAATTAATCACTCGTTAAAACATGGTCAAAGATACAATAAGCCGATGCGCACGCCTCCCCCCACAAAGAGGAGGTCCTTCCACGGAGCTTCGTGGGGACAAGATTGAGACCCAAATCAAGCTAAATGGAACCCATAATTTGGGTCAATCAATCGAGGATTTTGGGAAAGTTAAGGGAAAGAAAGGGGAGATTTCGATCTAATTAATTAATAATTAGATTTATGGAAAAGGAGGGAGTTGGGGTGGGGGGGTTGTATTAAATGAGGGGAGATTGATGTCCGTATCCGGTTTCGGTTACAGGGTACGACGTACCTACTACCCACCTAAATATGCCTGCCGTTTGGTATGGGGACGTGGGATGGTGATGATTCCTTGTGCCTCCTCGAACCTTTTTGAATTTTGGTGCGTCTAGCATTGATGGTTGGCCATGTCACGAAATTTTGTTGGGCATTTAATGCGATTCCGAGACTAACTGCTCCTCTCGCCCTCCCTTTATTTTTCTCTCTTTTTCTTCTTTTTTTCCCTCTTTTTGTGTTGTTACAAAATTGAGGTGTGTTTCTCTCCCTTTTTAGCGTCTTAAAAGGAGCGCTCTTTGTCCAAAAAAAAAAAAAAAAAAAAAAAAAAAGGAGCGCTCTTGATTTCTTGTCAACGGGAAAAAAAAAGATTTACTTTAATTTTTATAAAAAGAATAGAACAGAAATTCAATTGATGTAATTTTACCGGCCAATTCTCTAAAAGAATATGTAACTTTAGGTCTAATTTCAATTTTATCGTGAATATTTTTTATCTGAGAAAAAATCTCAAAATTTAGGTCCACTCCAAGTCTACCTTGAACTTTGTTTTATCTAAAAAATAAAAACCCCAACTTTGGATTTTTTCTAAAAGAAAAATCAACTTTTATCTAATTTCAAATCTATCCCTTTAGCCCTCTACCATCCAAAAATCGCCATTAGTCACCCCTAATTTTCATATCCTAAACAGCTTAATTTTAGAGTCAATTTTCTATGTCAACCTGCTGGTGTCGATTTGTTATCTACACGGAAATGCCATGTCAAATTAGGAGTGGACCATGATGGAAAATGTTAGAATAGATTGAAAGTTTGTGATTTTTTTTTTAACAAAACAAAATTCTGGATAGATTTAGGATCGGACCTAAAATTTAAGATTTTTGCCGAGACAAAAAAAAAAAATTCAAAGAAGAATTGAAATTGGAACTAATGTTATGTTTTTTTTTTTTTTTTTTTTCGGGGAGTTATGCTATCTTTTTTTAATAAAAAAATTGAAGTGTTGTTTGATAGTAAAAAGGACTTAAATTTGCTGGAGCATTTAAATCTTCGAAGACTTAAAGGGGCCAGCAACTGTAACTAAAGTTAAAAGCAAAAGCAAAAAAGTATTCAATTATAATTACCATTTCACACTATTCAATTTTGGTTTATCGGTTAGTTCGAATGAAACTAGAGGCATTCTAGTTGTTTCATAGTCAGTCGGTTCTAATGACAATCAATCAAAATGCAAACATCTCGGTTGTGGTTCGTCATTACGTGTTATATTTTGAAAATTACTAAACCACGTATCTCTTCCAACTAAAACATCAAATTTAGGTGATTCGTGTGTTTTCAAAAATTTTATGATCTCCTATCTTTGTTAAGTATTCTTGTAATACATTTACGATATCACAATTTATTGTAGTTTGACAAATTTATTTAATGAACTCAAAACCAACCATCCCCTAAGTCTAAATCAAAAGAAGTTAGTAAGCTGTAAATCAGCAGGTGAAATGGTGAGACATAAATATTATGTTTGAATTGTTGCCAAAAAGATTTGGAAGAAAATAAAGAGAAGATCTGTAAATCGGCGGGCGCAAAAGTTTTACCCGGCAGGGAGAGCAGCCGACTTTGACTTTCGACCTTTTTCTCGGCGATTTTTTTCTTTTTGCTCCTGTAAGAAAAAAAGGGGTTAATAAAATATTTACAATTATTACCGCATAAAAAAGAACATAAACAAATAAAAAAAGGAGATATGGGCGGAAGGCAGGATCCTACTTTCAGCCTTTCCAACCGTCGGATCGCGACATCTGTCAGGCAATCTCTCCCTCGGCGAAGGTAGTGGTGAAGGAGGCATGTGCGGGCTGGTGACTTTATCACGTGCCCGGGCCCGGCATAAAGGGGACACACGTGCGACTTGCGCCCTCCCAGAGCAGCAGGCGAATTTTCAGACACAATAACCTTAAATTAAAAAAGAACCACGAGAAATTTAAAAAGAAAAAAAAAAAGTTACTTAAAATAATTTTTACAGAGCTCCTCGGATTAGCCTCTTTTGGCGAATAATCCAAAAGACGACAGCGGTAATTTAAAAAATAAAAAAATAGTGGTGAATCGGGAGTACGATCTGGCACTGGTTTCGTACGATTCCGTGGAATAAAGAAGGCTCGTGATGCACGTGACGGGAAGGATCGCGGGGGTTTCCTTTCGCGCCGATCGAGGGAGTGGCGGGCGGGAGTGAGTTGGAGTCTGAGTCGGATTTAGGGTTTCCTCGTTCCTTCCTTCAAGGTCCGATAATTGATGTCTTAAGGTGAACTTTCTAATTACGTATGATTAGTGGGAAGAAGGCGGCTTCTTTTGGGGGTTGATGATTTTATATAAGATATTTGTGGGGGCATTTGTGATCTAGAAAATTATAGGTGCATAAAAGAGCTTACGTCCAATCGGATTGACCAATTGTAAATATGTTGATTTTGCAAATGAGCTTACTTGCCTCTTAATTAGCCTTTGAATTGATGTCCGATGTACTTAGGGGCACATGATAACCATTTTGTTTATTTAATTTTCTGTTAACAGAAATAAATTTGGAACAATAATTTATTTAGTGACGTGATTTATTATCATTATTATTTTCAAAATAAACATGAGAAGTGGAAAATTTTCTTAATTTTTTATCTATAGAATGAAAATAGAAATAAAAACTATTCTCATTGTTCATTTTTCACTACATTCTCCCTAGAAGACCATCCTCCTCCTCCTCGAGACTCTCCCCATCCTAGACTCCTAGATTGGTCCCTGCCTCCTCCACCTCTTCGGCCCCCTCCCTTGCCGCCTCTTATGGTGGCCGCTACTACATCTCCACCTCTTCCCCCAAAGTCTCCTCTCATACCGACACCGGCAACGGCAACACCTCTATATAGCTTCCACCACTCCCTTTCGGACAATTGAGTCATCTACAACTTCTCTGAGCTCCGCTTTACCACCAACAACTTCCTCACCAAACCTAACACTCCTCCTCCTCCTGGTGCTGCCCCCTCCGCGGCAATGACATAGTCATCTTCCAGAGCTAGTTTAGGCAAAAGATTGACATGGGCCATCTCAAGGACCTCCTCCGGGACGATCTGCTAGAGACACCTAGTCAACATCACAAAGCTACTCGACGCCCCCATCTCAAACAATAACATCTTCTGGGTCTACAAGTTTGTTGACAACACTATTCTCTCCGATTACTGCGGAACCTTAAGATGCCAAATTTTACGTTTACGAGAATTGGACGTCAAGGATGTAGATCACCGCCGACGTCACGCGTGGCCTCGGTTACATCCACGAACAACATCAGCCTCAACATGATCCTTGTCCATAACTACATCAAGAGTAGCAGCATCGTGGTGATGAAGATGTCGTTTAAAGCCAATGATTGCCTCTTTGAAATTGCCTAGCTTTGCACAAGGTGAATGAGGACGACATGCTCCGAGAGGCCTGATTAAGGAGGAGAAGATCGGAAATTATTCTATTATTAAATTAATTTATATTTTAGGAATAGAAATTCTGTATTGTTTTTAAATGCAATCAGATACTTAGAAACTTGTCGGGGAATAAAAATAGAAATATTTATTTTTGGCCAAAACTTATTCATAGGAACATAATGATTCTTAATCACGCTGTTAAGTATTGTTATGTACAACTTTTACTGACCAACATTAGATGATATTAGAACATATGTGAATAGAATTACGGGTTGTCGGAATTTAAAGGTTGTTATTTAAAACCTTAGGTGTGTGATATTTGAGTAACTTTCATTTTTTTTTAATCCGGAGTAATTTTATCATATATTTTTCTATGGAATCTTATACAATGCATGTGAATAACACGACTTGCATATATCTATACAAGGATCAGTTGAGTTTAGAGTTGTGATGAAATATTACGTGTCACACGTGGATAGGGAGGTGAATTATTAAAGTCGATGGTGGAAATCATTCGGATGCATTTCATTTCAGCGGTGTGAACTACCTAAGCTCGATAAAACATTGACCAGCTATTAACCAACCCCATTGATTAAACTCATGAACCGATGATGTACAAGCTAGCTCTCAACTTCTCAAGTGGATGACCCAAATATGAGATATTAAAAAATGACATGACAAGATGCCGTCTAGAATGACTAACGTTAATTAGGTCGCATCGGTAGTGAATTCCATCGAATTAAATTTTGCGCAATAATTTAGAATTAAATTGATAAAATTAAAAAAATTGCGACTAAATTGATATTCATAATTTATTGAGTAATTTTCCTTCTTTTGCATTTATGTAATCTTCAGGAAAAGAAAAAGAATACTGTTGGGATAAAAATAATAAAATCAAATGGTTATCTGGAATTCAATTTGAAGTGATCGTTGAAAGGACCTCAATCACGGAAATGGATCCAGAAGTCATGTTATCTATCTCAAGTACGATTTTTTTATTATATTATCACAATACAAAATTGTACTTTATTTGTGAAATAGACATCAGAATATATGCGTTTTTTCTTGGTCCAATCAGATATATATATTGACGTATTTGAAATTTTAGGGAAACTTTCGTGATTGAACGTCTGATGGTCAATTCCACGTAGTTACAAGTGGCCGTCCCTTTCGGAGAATCTGCCGAGAGCTTAATTGGGATATTCCCTGTCCGAAACTTATATCTGAAAATTCGCAAGCCACAATATTTAGTTCATATCTGACCAAAAAAATAAAGAAAAGAAATAGAAAAACACGATTGTTTGGGGATGACTTATGCGTGCACAGATGTTTTTTTTTTTTTTTTTTTAATGATCCCGAAATCCCGGTATAGCCGGCAGCTGGCGAGATAAACCAGGAACGACGCTAGTTCAAGACCCACCATCAAGGCGCCACATTTAAGAATCCCTAACGACAGAGTTGGGATTTGAACTCCCCCCTCTTGGATGAGGATGTGAGCGCAAAGCCAACGCTGCCGTTGTGGGCGGTGGTCGTGCACAAATGCTTTTTGATAGGTAAGAAATGGTGTAATGGTCGGCGAGACTCGGATTTGAGCCAGCATATACTTGTTTATACTTTGCAATGACTATGACGCAAAATTAGTGTTTGAAAGAGCAACCGATTTTATCCCTAAACAATCACACAAATTTCAATCATTTTAGAATAGATGTTATCTTATAAATCAGTTAATGGGTTTCTCGTAAATCATATCCAATATGAGACACTATGACATCGTACTTCATTTATTCATTTTTCCTTTTTGATGAGAGTAAAAGAGACGTGCACATGACAATTAATCAAATTCGCTATTTGATTTCTCGACAATATATATGCAATTGATTTCTACTATATAATTATTTAAGTAAACGATGTAAATCCAAATGAAAAACCATTATTTTTTTTCCGTTATCCCAAAGAAACAAAACATATGGTCATTCTTTAGTGAACTTAATGTCTATTTAAGATGTAACGTTAAAAGCAAAATGAGTGGTAAACTTTAAATGAACTTAATTATTTGATAGACTCCGACCAAAAAAATTATTTGTTAGACTTTTATGTAAATACCGCACTTAAACTCTCAATGAAAGATTAAAATATGGATTGTTTAAATTGCAATACCCACAGCTGGAAACCAAAAGCCAAACTAAAAGTCGAAACTTATATAGAAAGTAAATAAAAATAAATTGAGAATACCATATACCGAGATGAATCTGTATGGAATAGTCATGCTTGTTTACTTGATATGACATATATTCTTGTTTTTTCGGTGGACTACCGGTTCAATGGTTGTTTGGTTGTTAAATACACGGCATGATTTTTAAAAATTTATTTTTCTTATAGAGTTCTGAAAGGGATATGCACCAAACAATTCAAAATTTAAAATTGAAAAAACGAAAGGAAACTAACTGAGGTTGGGCCTTACAGCGACTCTTCAACTAATGTGCATAACTTATTAATAGAAAGGTAACCGTCTGCAACTTCCATGCATTTGTCCTGTTAGCTTCCTCAATTGAAACGAACCGACGTGAACCTAATTGCAGAAATAAATTAAGATTGACATATAAAACCAATTTACTAAATTGTGTGATGCGACCTTCACATCAAATTCAAATCCGCCCTACCTATAGAGAAATATCTTGGACATTGAGGTTCATTAGGTATGTTGATTTTGTAAGCAATCTGAAATTATGTTGACGAGGTCTTCAGGTTGACGAGGTCTTCAGGTTATTTATTAAACATAATTAGAGAAGAAGGATTTTTTTTTCCTAATATTGATCATGCATGACGCATCACAAGCAAAATATGTATGTTAGAAATCGTAACTTTTCCCATTTAGGTTGCTCTCAATACATCTATTTCCAAAATGTGTCGGCAAGTGTTAGCTCTACTTTTTAGTTAGCTCAACTAATTCCTTAAGGTTACTTGGTAAAAACGCATTTTTATCATACGAAATCATATTAAATTTATTTTTTCATAATTCTTATACAAAATGAAATATGAGAAAACTATCTTCAAATAAGGAAAAAAGTTAACATTATGACAAACCTTAAACTTATACACTTATAATTAATTTATCTTGAACTAATATTTCAATTACCAAAAACTCTAAATCAATAAAAAAATTTTGGTAAAGTTAAATCAATAAATTTACTCTCTGCTAAACCACAAACTCATACAACTATAATAAATAGATCACATGAGCCCAAAATATAACACTGATTAACTTTTATGTGTTATCTAACTTATCAGTTTTGATAATAAAATTTAATGGAAGTTAGCGGATAATAAATTTGTTATAGGTGTATTAATTTGAGATTTTCGATCATCAAAAATTAATTCTGGATAAATTTATTATAAATAAATAAGTTTAAGTTTTTCTTGAAATTAATTTAAAAAAAAATTAGTTGGATCAAATTATTACCCTTTAAATTTCCATGAATCGCGTTTGAGAGGAGTGACACGCGGTCCAAATCAATCATCTCTCTCTCTCTCCTGCATTATTACCATCCACGCCAGTCTCCGTCGCACGCGGAAAACGTGCGCTCATTTCCAACCGTGCCCCTGGAACACGACAACTTCCGACAGTTGTAATTTCTCGAAAAAAGAGGTCCCTGCCTTTTTTTTCCCCTCTTCCCAACGCGGCGGGAAACCAACACACGCGCGGTCAATTCCGGTACCGCCACGTCAGCGCGGAGGGGGGGCCCCACGCACGAGACGGTTCGGTTCGGTTCGGCTCGTCGCCGGCCTAGGGCCGTAGGGGAGCCCCGTCACGGCCCCTCCGACCCCCTCGGTTCGGTTCCCGCCACGTCACGCGGTCTTCGGGGACGCGGGGCCCGCCGCTGCCTTCCTTTGTCGTTTTGTCAGCTGACGTGGCGACCCGGCATTCCTTCCGCCCACCGGCCTATGCCATTTGCGAATTCTTTTATTAAAATTCGTTAAAGGGCGCTTCAATATACAATAATAGAATCGGTTCGGTTTCCAAAGCGATGATGGAGTGTTTTTATTGTTTTTTGGATGTTTTTATTTATTTATTATTTTTTGGGTCTGTGATGATGGAGTTGAGATAGGGAAAACGGAATTGGGCTATTCTATATTTAGACTCATCATGAAATTATTTCATTCTTTCTGTTAGAACCTTAGATTAGATGAAGATTATTATGTTTCCGGAGATTTTACTGACAACCCTTGTTCTCAATGGGACCTGCTTTATTAATTTTTTAAAAAACACTATGCATAAAGTTAGTTTGTCAGCAAAATAATTTTTTTGGGAAAATAATTCCTTTTTATGCTTTTCAAAAAGGGTAGTCCGAATACCCTTAAATATCTTCTGTACTTTTTTTTTGGGTCCAAAATATCTTCTGTACTTGCCCACCTCAAAAATAAAAAAGAAAAGAAGAAGAACAAATTTTCACAAAAGCAATCATTGAAAGTTTGGCGATATTATGATAAAAGAGAATCTCAAACTAATTAGATTTATCTTAAATTAACTTTCAACAAAAAAAAAGATCAAACTTGTCTCACGAAAAATTTCGAACCTATATCCTTATACCCTTAACCGGCATTTACTACTAGTTTGGAATTTTTTGGGTTTAGCGTAAATTTAAATTATATTATTAGTTCGAGGTTCTTAATGATATTAAATGTAAGAAGAGGTGGATAATGTAACTAAACCCTTGGACCCAAGTACCAATTCACAGAGGGTATCGTACCTAACCTTTCGTATCATCGAAGGAAGGCTCTAGTGAAAAACATTTCACATAATCAAGAACACCTTTTTTTTTTTTTTTTTTTTTTTTTTTTTCCGGTGGGATTCATTAACAATGAAGGGGAAAACGTTGCTGTCGGCTTTTGAAGCGTCAAGCTGATGGATAAGCGAAGGGCACGCGACGTCGCTCGGGGAGAGGGGGATGGGGGTTCTGCTCTTTCTGCTCCTCCCTTTCCCTTTCTTTTTCCCTTGCCAGCTATAAGGCACTTGCTTGCCTCATCGGGGTTATCAAAATTCTTTTTTTTTTGGCCTTCGAATATTATTATTTTTATGAGGAAGTTTGATCGAATATCACTATTGTTTTTTTTTTTTTTTAAATTATTGGGGGGGTTGCTTTAGGGAGTGAATCTGGAAAGGACAGCATCTGCTGCAGCGCAATTGCGTGGGGGATTGGGATTGGGGATTTGATTAATAGGGGGGGGTCGGATCGCATCCCACGATTCCCGCCCATCCCCAGAGGCCGTATGCATGCGTCGTACTGTTAGGACTTGTACTCTCTCTCACTCACTCTCTCTCTCTCTCTCCCCCCCCTCGTGCACATTCTTTCTTTTTATTTTTTAATTTTTTTTGGGGGATAAGATAAGATTTGCTCTGGGAGATGGTGTCTATTTTGATTTTTGAAGGAAGGGTTTTATTACTCTTTCTATATTTTGTCATGTTATTATGTTAAGTATTTGTCCGCCCTTGTTTATTTAACATGTTTAACATGAACATAAAATAGTATTTTGGGTGCATATGTTTGGCAATAAAATATGATGAAAGTCGAGTTATCTTTTATTTATTTAATTTTTTTGTTTTTGTCATTGAGTTATTTAAACAGGTGTGTTTGGCGAAATGTGTTTTATGGTAGACGCTAATCGGAGATGCATGCGATTGATGAAACTCGTGGACGTTTAACGAAGTTTGTGAATAAATTTAACGGAAGAAGAAGATGAGCATGGCTTTCATTGAAATTTTTGACATCTATTTTGTGACTTCTCTGAATGGCTAAAGAACATCCAAAAAAAGCCCTTCCTACAACTTCGTAAATTCTCTTATTTGGTTTGATATGAGGTAACAATGCATTCCCTTTTTAATTCTTAAACTCTCTCCGCGAATATGGAATGTCATTAGAATTATTGGGATGGAGTTGAATCCCGACTAAAATGGTTTACAGATTTCAATTTTTCCAATTAACTCATTGAGATTGAATTAAACTAGTATTCTGTTTGAAAATTCAATGCCTATTGAATGGTATTAAATATACAATCAAAAAATATAAAATTTAATTGGGATTTATATCATGCGAATATCATGATTAATTCATTACGTCACCCGATCATGCGATTGATGCTTCAAACACCTTTTTCTAAGGATGTGAAACTAGGAAGCAACGTCTCAGGAATTCACTAGGCCAAGGGGTCGGGATCTAGCTTTTGGAGGATGGGATCAAATCTCAGAAATCAAAAGAAGAACGGGAGGAGTAGGAGTCGAGAAACTACAAAATTAGAGGGAGAAAACAAAGGGTAGTTGGGTTCTCAGAGGCAGAGACAAGACAGAAAATATGTTGGATAATGAGGGGACAAAGCTTATCTCGAGCAGATTCATGAAGTAGGGGATGTAAACGCATCAACAGAATAGGCGTCCATGGGCGAAGTACCTCCTGTACTTAGCAGAAGCAAGATTTATTTGCTTGCTGATATGTTTCCTATGTGTGTGTGTGCATGTATACATATAATACACACACACATATGCAAAGTATGTGTATTTTAAGTCTGCAAATTTTAATAGGTAGCATGACTTATTGAAGCTTTCTAATAAGCTGTTCCAAACCACTCATACAAATAGGTCCGATTCCTGATTCTAATAGGAATAGGTTCGACCCGCGATTCCAAAATTTTGGAACCAATATGGTATGGATACATTCCAAGTCCTAGATATTGAACCTACTCACTACTCGAGAACTGTTTATAACCTATTTTATGAGTTGGAAGAAAATAATTTGCATGCTTCAAATGAGTAACTTTCTCATTGTTTGTTTGTTTTGTATCGATATTTTACTTTAAGCTGTTTTATTACTTATACTATTTGACGGTAACTGCTATTTGTCTTGAGTTTTTAAAAAAATGAAGAGAAAAAAAGAAATCAGTTCCCAAATTGACCGTAAAATTGAATCAGCAAGTAAGTTTCCTAGACAAATAGGGTAAGATTGAAGTCCCACAAATTGAAAATCAATTCTTACAGAGTTGGTTACAGTCTGTCCTGCCGACCCCTCCAATAGTGGAGCTACTGTAAGTGTGGGGTGTCTGCTCAGTGTAAAGGTCCTTTTCACAGATTACCATGAGAAACCGTACCAAAGTCAACTGTGACTCAAAGGAGCCGCGTACCATGCAGCATGACATCAATCCATAGTGGATGTTTGTAGGTTAAGCTTTTCTTTCTTATGGCCAGAAAAAAAAGAGGGGAAAAATGAGAAAAAAGAAAAAAAAACCATCTTCACTTACTCAAAAGGGCTTAAACAAAACGTCTTTAATTCCTTTTTGCTCCTCGACGAACTTAAAGAACACTACACACACGAATGCGCTTCCCTTTGAATTTCAGTATCTGCCAGACCTGCGCGACTCTTTCAGTTCCTTATTCTTCCAAGATTTCACTGGCCAAGGTAAATGCCTCGTGTTAGGTTTCCCGACCATTTATTGCACTCGAATAGTTTAATAAAGTCCAGACTCGTCGACAGAAAAGGGAATCTTTTCACTTTGAGTCGCAGCAGTTCATATTATACAATGAAAATGCAGAAAAAGAATAAAATCAATTAAAGGGAGAAGGAAAGAAGATACTCGCTCTAGTAGCTGCTGCTTTTGCCGATCACCTAATTTTACAGGATATACAACTTTGTTGCTGCGAGTGTTCCTTCACGTTCCAATCCACAAGGAGAAGATGAAGGAAAGAATAGCTAGTGAAAGGGAACTTCACAGATGTGTAGCCTCGATTATGGTCGAGTCGAGGTTTGATTTCAACCAGGTCTCGAATCTTCCTTTCAGTTCACCAAGCAGGTGTGACAAATTTTGCCTCAACGACCAAGTAGGGTTATTAAGGGCGCGAATGGAATTAAGACAGACAAGGAGTGTACCGCCTTCATGCAAAAGGACCTGCATTTTGATCGAAACAACTGAGTTACATATGCACCCAAAACAAAGGGGAGAGATGCAATTGGAATGTGAAATCGGGTCGATGTGAAGACTTAAAGAGGCATTGCTAGAAAGTATGCAAACTAAAAAATTGTGGTCCTTCGTCACATACTTAGCATTAGTAACTCCATGATGCCCTAGTTTAATAAGAAAAACACCTCCTTCCATCTTAATCAAATTGTATGAAACTGTGGGAAATTATAGAACAACAATTCCATATGCACATGGAAGTTACACTATGCATCCTATTGCAATGGGGGTTGGCAATGCGAGAAATCGCACTATGCCCCGAGCTGCAACAATTACGATCAATAGAAGCCCAACAAACAAACAAAGATGGAGGCATTATCAATGGAAGGAAATTTCATCCAGGACATATTGGAATTTTTATTGTCAACAAACTTGATATTGATGCACTACAAGCAACTTATTGGATTCTTGTCATTATCAACTCATATGGTAGATTGAGAAGATATTGAGATGGTTCAAAGCAAAATAATCAGAACAAATCATACCGTCAACCACAAGGGAAGAAAACCCAATACGGATGGTAAGGAGGCCAAAAATATGCAAGTTAAAGCAAGAGCCACATTCTGCTTAACCTGCAAATACATACCGTCAGAATCCATGACACGATCTCCAAACAGGAGATACAAGGGACAAAGATTCTTAGAAAACATAAACAAGAATAGAAGGTAATGCATCGAAGTACCAGGGATGTCGTATGCCGTGACTTGGCAATAGAGAATGGAACACCCGATATGTTATCTCGCAGCAAGAGCACATCAGCAACAGCAACAGCAGTTGCACTAGCACGTTGAGCAAGCACGATGCCCACCGTAGCAGCAGCGAGAGCAGGTGCATCATTAATACCCTCACCAACCATAATAAGGCCTCCCCCTGTAAACAAAAATGCCAAATACTTTACCTAACAGTGATATATTGTGTAAACACATTTTGAAGCGAGAATCACAATTTATCCCCTGTAACAAATCCAGTTGTAGAGCGTGTGGCTCAAGAGATGCAAAAGGAATGGAGAAACTAAACCAGGTATTCCAATAAACACAACGGAAGCCTACTGAGCAATAGGAGTAAAACTGGTGCACCAACTCGGTTTTGGAAAGCAAATATCTTGAGTTTAGCCATTAAAATGAGTAATCAATCGAACGGGGAAAAAGCATAAAGAAGACGAGGAACTTGCACCTACTAATTCGTTTTCAAATGGGATACAGAGAACCATCAAACAAGTATGTGGATACTAGGGGTCAATATGCATCTGATGCTTTCCGTGAGGTTAGGCAACAGATGAAAATTTGAGTGTGCTTGGAAGGATGCTTCTCAGTAGAGTGGAAGCAACAAACACAAGATATCATGTATCAAACCATTTCTGTTCTGAAGCATCAAGAAAACACTAAATGTGCGTCCATTTTGGACCTGGACAGTCCATGTCTCCGGATAATCAGTTAAAAGCCAACTCGTGGATCCCAAGGATGCCATTGTACTCACCCAAAAAATATAAACTTAAAAATTCAGGAAGACATGCTAACAATGCCATGCAATAGTTGTCGCATGTTATATATTCATGTTGAGTTTCATCTGTGCTAAAACAAGACAAACAGAGATTGATCTTTCAAGAATCCCGGTCAATAAATGTAATAATTAGCATATTGAAATTTAGAATGCAAAAAAAAAGCAATTGCTAATTATAGAAATAAACTACATATCCATAAGCACAAAAACCTCTTGTAAAATGCGATGAATCCAAGAGAGTTAACCCAAGAGAGTTAACAAGTTTATTACTACTTATAAGAACAAACTTTGTTTTTAAAAGCACAAAACCACAGCATTCATCATCATCCATGAAGAGTGATTTTAACTTCAGGTTGGAAGATCACCTGTATCTCTTGAGATGCTTCTCACATAATTAAGCTTATCCTCAGGCTTCAGGCCGCAATAAACTTCATCAATATTTACAGAATTTGCTACTCTCCATGCACTTGACTCATGGTCGCCAGTCAACATTATTACACGCAGATTGGCTTCATCTTTCAATGCTGCAACCACTTCTGCAACCCCTTGCCGAGGTCTGTCCTCGAGATGAATAAGTGTTATCTGCATGAACTTATAACCAAGCTCAGTATAATACTTCAATTATGCCAAAGGTAGAGCTATTGAACACATAGTTTCAATCCATATGTATCTTCACACGCTACATAAGTCAGATTCAAGAGTGGGTGTCAGGTATCAACATGTATCCCAACATCTTAGCTGTCCATTTTCCAATTTATGGTACCATGTAGACCCACCAGCATATAAATATACACAACCTTTGCTGTACAACTTGGTTGAAGTAAACACATTTTAGAAAAAACAAACGGGAATACCAGCATCATTTGAGCATTACCTTTTTATTAACAGAAAGAGCAGCATGAACTAAATCCCTTCCATAAGAAGATGCACTAACAGCCTCCTTTATCTTCTTTGATTCATCTTCAGATTTAGCAAATGAAGTTATAAAGTCTATGGAACCAAGTGATGCCTTCACACTTTTGCCACCTCCACTTCCTTCCTATAGCGAAACAGAGAAAACGCACACTCTGATATCAGTGAAAAGCAAGTTAAGGGATAGAAACAACATAAGTATATGGTGTTGATAGCTTAAAACTTTCTATTTGACAGTTGGCCTATGAAAAATTTGGTGTCTGTGGAAACTCTACCTCAGTATTGTTCAGAGTGGCAATAAGACCTCTACCAGGAAAATACTCAAAACTCTCAAGAGAAATGGAAGGAAGGTCCTTCCCCACACAATGATCTACGACAGCTCTGCAACAAACAAGAAAGACGAGTTCTTTCATAAGTAGAGCAAAAAGTGTAAATGGATATTCAAGATACAAAAAGCACACCATTCTAATCAAACTACAAGCAATTTCATATTCCAGACCAATAGAACCGCTGTGTATAGTTGTATAGATCACTCAAATAGAGTACTTTTTCCTTTTTCCACTTGAACGAGGATAAGTAGTCATCTTCAACAGCCTAATTGGAGGTTTTGTAGAATGAAAGTTGTTTTCTTATTGGATGTCAAAGAACCTATAAATCGTTTTAACAGAGTGTAGCAGTAGCAAATACATTCGCTCTTATGCAGAATGAGTAAATTTTCTCAGATACATGTTCAAGGAAACTATTCCCAAAGATAAGGAACTCCAACATCATAGAGTTAACAACAGAATAGAGAAAAAGACAATCTGGGTTCTGCTCAGTATCATGAGTGGACCATGGCTGTATTAATCATGTCATCAGTGTTCTAATTTATCCCTATGCAAAATCTCTTTTTATCACCTCTCATAATAACACAGCAATCTTATTATTGGAAACCAATATACATGTCTGGTCACCAAATGGAGCTTTCACTCTAGACATTTTACAATGTTAGAAAATTACAATAGAGCACATAAATGTATTGGTAGATCTACAGACCTTCTCTTGTCACAGCCAACTTGAAATAAAGTAGGTGATGCTAATATGTGTACATGATGGACAATATTCACTGAAGATGGATTTTTGATCAGACCTTGATTATCAAACTTGGGAATGGAAGTATATATTCTCTACCCTCCTCTATTGATCTGGATTGTCAATCTTAGCAGCAGTCGATTACTATGAATACTATATAGGGACGTCATAATGAGAAAAAGGTAAGGAATACTCTAGAAATTGTTTTCTTATGATTGAATGAGGATGCTGAGATTTTTTTAGCAATACAATGATGGCTGTTGATCCCTCCATCACATTTTGACATGTACAAATGTCAAGATGAAGTGGAGCCAAATGTGACCAAGGCATAAGAAATCAAATGAAAAAAATCTGTCAAATTACCTCATGTTTACCTGACTAGTATCCTAGCATCCTGTCCAAAAGATAAAATTCACCGTAGGATAATCTATAAAACTACTTCTTTGGCTATGCTTGGTAGTAAGGATAAAATTCAGCATAGGACAAAATTTATTCTATCCTAAGTTTGGTTCCTACCCAAGACAAGATAAAATTGGATATAGCATAGATAAAGAAATTCCATGAGGGAGGTGGGATAAAGGTGGATAAAATTACTTATATCCATGGTATGAAAAAAAAAATGTCTCAAATAACAATCTTCATCAATTAATAAAATTAATTCTAATATAAAAAAGAAAATTCAAAATAACCAAAAAAAAAAAAAAAATTTTTTTTTCTATTAATTCCTATATATATTTATATATATATTTTTATATATTTTTTTTTTTTGGTAAGGGTAAGATATTAATTCCTATTTTAGTTCATATATTTGAATTTCTTTCTGTCCTATAATATATATTTCTATATATATATTTAGCATTTATATTTATTACATATTTTAAGGTATATTAGAATAGTTTATCATTAATATATATTATTAAGGAATGATGGAAGGGGATAAAAAGAAACAAATAACGAGAGGGAAAATAATCAAAAATAAGTAAATAAATAAGGCGAGAGAGCTAAAGCACTATACTTTTCGGAATTGCGAAGGTGAAGGATGATGCTGTTTCTCTTTTACTAATTTCGGCATTCACTAACTTTATATTTCTTGGCAAAGTCAAACTTGTGGCTATGAAATGCTGCAGGAACTCCTTTGCTGCTTAAGATTTAAATCGTATAATAATTAAGGATTTATTGACAGAAGTTATCTCTGTTTGTGCATCTGTGGTTTCTTTAGCAATGAACATAAGATATTCTTAACATCTCAATTTGTGTATTTTCAGATTTATTTACATTGATATACTGTCGTACCACACACTGTGCAGAATAGAATATGAAAATATTTGGCTTTATTAATTCACCAAACAATGGATAGGATATAGCAAAATCCCTAGATTTCATATCTCATTCTATCCAGTTCTATGCCGACTAAAAATTTGGACGACCAAATGCAGGCTTTCTGGTTTTGACTTTTTCAAACTCTTCAATGAAAGCGGTGCCTCAATTTGCTGAAGTCACTCCTGAAGCCTTTAAGAAGCTTGTTCTTTTGGCCCCATTGGTAAATCTAGGGGTGAAATGAAAAGAGACTCGTGATCAGATCTGTAATACACTAGTTCTAAACCGTTTCTACAGATTGCAATCATACATCACCAATCTGCAAGATCCCACAATGAACCCGCCATAGATGTTCACAAACGACTATTCATAGCCTGAAATTTTAATCATTCATATTCTCATGCCTAATCAATTAGGACCTTGGGCTCCTCATATACCGTCAACCAACTGTAAAAAAAACCTTGCTATCCATTTTTAAAAAAAAATATAAATTATGCTCTTTTAAGATCTTGCTGACCTGTGTCATATATCTTAGCATTACCACGTCAAAGAGCAACTACAATTGCTACTTCACAGTAAGAATATCTGTAAGGAAAGAATGTCAACATTCAACAGAAGCCTGCTTCATATAGCCAGAAGTCTCACAAAAACATGAAAATCAAGCAAAGTACCTTCCAATAGGATGTGTAGTACCCTTCTCCATTGCAGCTGCTACAGCAAGAGCTTCTTCTTCACAGCTCGGAGTGCAACAAGTAACAATTTTTGATTCACCTTCTCTTTTTCCATGACCATAGATTGGTTCTACTGCTTTGAACATTAGTCCGCCCGTGGTCAATGTCCCAGTTTTATCAAATGCTACAGTGTGGCAAGAAGCTAGAGCATCCAAGACGTGCCCACCTTTCAGCAATATCCCCTAGTAAAATTAAGATAGTGTTAGACATTATCATAATCATAGGCAACTCTTGTACTTCTCCCACTCATACAGGTGACGAGAAGTAAATGGTATGAAAAATAGACTCTAAAAGAAGTAAAGGCACAGAACTGTATATAATGCTGTATTATTTATTGCAAACATGTGCAAAGCATCTTATGGAAGGGTATATAAAACCATGTTTAAAGATCCGTTGAGCTTTGCACTTCAGATATTTTGCCAAAAGATAGTGAATTCACTCATAATATAAAAACCATATTTAAATATGCCAAGCATAAGGTCATGATGATCATCAACTGAATTTCTAAATTTCCAGAATTTACCAGTAATTGTGCTAAACAGAAATGAGGAGCCAACACTTAATCAGAAAAGAAAATTATGCTATTGCATTAGTTGACAATTACCTTTCTTGCACAAGAACTAATTGCAGTAGCATAGGCCAACGGAGCCACAGCTAAGGCACAGGGCGATGCTGCTACCATAAGGCCCAATGCTCTATATATTGACCCTCGGCAATCTGAATGATCATGAAATTGGAAGGCTAGAATTAAAAGTGCAATTGCATAGTTGCTGTAAAAAAAAAGGTTATCTGAGGATGTTTCAAGAGTCATGACCCAAGAGTAAGGCCTTTCTAATTCCAAATGATGATCTATTATAGCCTATTAATGCTCCTCATGAAAATTCTAATGATCTCCTTAATTTAGTGAGAGCATTTCATTTTCTATAGAGATATTTTGTCACATCTTGGATGTACTTAGTGTTGTGTGTGTGTGTGTGTGAGAGAGAGAGAGAGAGAGAGAGAGAGAGAGAGAGAGAGAGAGAGAGCGAGAGAGCATCTGCATTCTTAAGTTGCTTAAGATTTACATGTTACCTATCAAGAATGGCAAAACTTTTATATACAGCTTATCCACCAAATGTCTGAATAAGCACGACTATCCAACAGCAGTATATTCCTAAAGCTAATATTTTGCATATTCTAGTTTAATATCCTATTATTCCAATATGATAATTTGCTATTCATAAAGAAGGGATCACTTTTCAGTGTAAAGTATCAAGCATGTGCAGGAGATTTCCAGAACCAGAGATTCCATGCAAAGAGTGCATCCACCAATAAAGTCAGACTTTCCAGAATACTTGTTATTGCTAAAAAGGGGAGCCAACCAATAGTTGGGTTGTATGGATGTTTCTACCGTTGTTCATTTATTTAAAACACACTTCCTCTCTTATGAACACCCAGAATGAAAACAAAGACCATAACCAATAAAGCTGGTTATTTTACAAGCATAAAAAGACTTTGATGGAGACTATTCACAAAAATACTTCTGTATTGACATCATACCTGAGGTGCTAAAAAATGGCCATTTGAACAACAGTGGGCCAATGATGGCAACTGCAATGGATAGAACTACAACCACCTTGCTGTAATGCTCACCAAATTCATCAAGCCATCTTTGGAGCTTGGGCTTATTGAGTTGTGCTTCTTCTGTCAACTGTACGATTTTGCTCAGTGTAGATTCTTTCCAGGTCTTTGTTGCCTAAATGAAAGTTGAAAATATATTTGTTGAGAAAATATGTTGAGCACCTCATAGGCAGCATCATAGAAGGTAAATTCTTTTGTGAAAGTACTAGGGAGTACTCAAAGGTTATCAGTATATGGCATTTATATGGAACATATATCAATTTCTGGTTATTCATGCTTTGTAGATTAAATCATTACCATGTAAGATTGAGAAATCTTATAATAATTAATGAAAAAGCAAGCAACTAAAGCTCATTCATACAATTCAGCTTGTACTCCAACATCCAAGAATTCAAATTTTACAGTGCAAGTTTGTGAGGACATTGCACTTTATTAAACCTCAAGGTTATAAAATAAAAAACCCGCATTCATGCAATTCTTTGAAAGTAAGCAGACCTGAAATTGGCAAAGGGAAAAGCAGATAACACTATAAACAAGAAGATAGCTTCATGACATTTTTTAATATTCTGAGAAGGTTAGAAATAATCAGTAGGATACAGTACCTACCTTTACAACTATTCTACCATCCAAGTTCCTTGCACCACCGGGAATCCTATCTCCACATTTAGCCTCTAATGGTTTGACTTCTCCAGTCAAGTGCTCAATGGTTATTGTTGCACTACCCTGGAGAACTTCACAATCTACAGGCACAGACTAACCGCAACACCAGAGTTATTCTCAGATGTTAGGAACTTTCAATACATAAAAAAGAAGTTAAAAAAAAATCATGGACTTTCGAGAAGAAAAAAGAGAACTTTGGGAAGCACCGCAAGTGTAAAAAGTCTCAGCATCATAAATATAAACACAGGACCAACTAATACACAAAAAGTCAAACTTCTCTCAACCAAGATTTGTTTGATCAGAATTTTGAGGAAACATGATAGTTCAAAGATGAATAAGTAAGGCAATTGGCCTTTGCTGACCTCTCCAGCTCCAACCAATATATAGGAGCCGACTGCCACATTATGCACAGGAACCCTTCTGTATGCTAAATCAGAGAACTTAGGTGATTCCTCATCATCCACATCCAAGACAAGCACAAAATCAGGATAATTTTCCTTCAGCTCTCTCACGTCAATCATTGAACGGCTGGTGAAGTACTCCTCAGCTGCAATTCATACGAATTAGATGGAACATTCCCAACTTGTACTAGGTGCATCAGAATCAGACTAGCCAGCTCTGCTCACCTATATGAGCCAGATTGAACATTGCCAGAAGTAAGCCTCCTTCCAAGGGGTTTCCCATGAACGTTGATGCAAAACCCGCAAGAGCCATCAACACATGGATGTTTACTCTTCCAGCCGCAATATCAGTGAGTGCATCGAGGGAAGCTGATACCTAAGATAAACCACAACATGGGGGATCCTTATCACATTGAACAAATTTTGGAAAAATGAAATAACACTCTCAAAGTTGAGTAGAACTAGACAGCGTGCCCCATTTCCATCTAACAGTACAGCTGATTTTGGTATTGCTTTGTGCATCAACAAGCAAAGCAAGAGCTGTGTCCTAATTCAGGAACATATCCTTTCCTTTTCTGATGAATCCTCCCTCCGAAAAAAATGTAGGCCAGAAAGCACAATCTACCTAAAACATGTCTCAAAGGTGATAACATCCATCGTTTAACCTCAATGGCATAACTTAATAAACCTTCCAACAGGAACTGACAGTTCAATCAGAAAAAAATCTAATCCGATTAAATTCATCAGAAAATGCTTCAACTTCCTCCCTTTATTTGCTTACGAGGAACAGAGGCTCCGCATTCGATCGCATTTAGGTCGCAAAACTAACAAGCAACACGAAAAGCCAGAGATAAAAATTCTCACTCCAACGAGAGGAAACGCGACGAGCATCAAAGAATTCTGAAACGGCTTCACCACCGGCTTCGGAACCAGGTAAGGGCAAGCGGCGGCGGCTACGAACAAAGCCGCGGAGCAGCAGCACATCTGCAGATTCTCCCTCAACAAATTCGCCAGGTCCACCCATCCGACCGCCCGCGCGAACTCGCCCAGCGCCCTCTGCGCCCCGGTCAGCTCCGCGTCGCCTCCGTCGCCGTGGTGATGGCCGTGGCCGTGGTGATGGCCGTGGTCATGGTCGATGGTGGCGATGGCGTGGTCGTGGCCGTGGTCGTGGCCGTGGTCGTGATCGCCAGCTTTGGCGAGGGGGCGGGACCGCCAATCGCGAGGAGCGGCCGCGAATCGGATCCGCAGCAACGAACCGCGGAAGCCGGAGTCGCCGGGAATGCGGAGAAGCGGGAGGGAAGCGCCGATTCCTCGCGGCCGCGCGGCGGCGGCGACGGCGGCGGAGGGGCGGGAGGCCGGGGACCGGAGCCTGCACAGATCGGGGGCGCGGGGGAGGGCGTCCATCGGAGAAGCGGCGTCGGAGGAGGGCTGCTCAGGCCATGGAAGTGGAGAAGGAGAAGGGAGGTTGGTTCGGCAGTTGGAAATTGGAATCAGTCGCGGCTGCTGCTTTTGGTCGGTAAAAAGGTTATAAAATAGAAGGAAGGGAGGGAGGGATGGAGTTATACTAGCCACACCATGTGCTCATTGTGTAGTCGGAAGGGCGGCTGGGGGCACGGCGTGATGCTAGTGTGCTCTGTTACTTTAGAGCGGGGGTGACCCTCACTTGAAATGCCACGTCATCAGCCTCCAACTCTCGTAAAAAGAAATCGAAAATTTAAAAATAATGATTTCGCAGCACGTGGACTTTTTGTCTATTTCGCGTCCGAATAAAACCTAATTTTACTTCAGCGAGAGGTGTCCCTGATAATCGCGACTTGGGGGAAAGATGCCGAATTGGATGCGTTTTCTTGAGAAGATCTCACGGTAAAGATATATTGGACAACTGAAATGTTTGAAAGTCAGGACTCTCTCTCTTTTCTCTCTCTTCACTTGAATATGATACAATTTTTTGTTGAGTAAGCAACTCATATAATGACCTGTACTTAAGCTTTGTCAAGTAAACTAGCCATGTCGACACAATCACTTGACATGATGATTTATTGAGCAAAGGTTTTAGGTACTTTGATCGAACAAGAAAAAGTTGGGGTACTAAATTATAGGAAAGATGAACAATTTAGAATTTATTCCTCCTTAGCACAATGGTATTGACCTTATCAACTTTCTTTTTTTTTTTTTATTATAATTTTTCTCCATTTTCCTTGTTCATAAAATATAAACACAATATACTATTCTCACTTCTTCATATTCATTTTCTCTTATTGTCACTCCTTTTATTTTCTTTTACTCTACCACTTTTTCCCCCAATATAGTATAAAAAAAGATAAAGTATGTAGTAAACAATTATGTTCCTTCAAGGAAGAGGAACCATTCCAAATCTATTTTGGTTGATGTCATGAAGATGATTAGAAGATCTTGTTCACTCGATTCCTTGAGTCTCATCTAAATTGATCATTTAGCTCAACTTATGTAAATGATTTTTTGTCCAAACTAATCAAGCTTTGAATTCTTTGAATTAGAATACTTGATAGCACAAAGCTCGAGATTTTTGTGTTTTGGTTAATAATGAAATTTAGGTTGATTATCAAGTCAAGTCACTTCGGGATTCCTCTTATTATTTGAAGTATTTGAAATATGGTTAATTATAAAAGTATTCTCCAATTGCAAGCTACAAGGAAAAAAAAGATGGAACATTGCAGCCAATATGTTGTCGAAAGTTGATCACACTGCCTATCGTTGCCTATTGCCAATCATTTGGGAAAGAGAGTTTACAGTCCAAAAGTCGTTGTTTTTAGAGAATAAAGGTACCGTTACCTTAATATGATTCTGAAACTTATAATGAAACATTATAAGAAGGTGAAAAATAATTACACTAGAAGCTCTATAGTATATCCATTCATTTCTTTTCAATTGAATCCTCAAACCATATTAAAAACTTCAATATAATCATAGAACTACACAATGATCACGCAAGATATAATAGTCTCCCTTTCTACTTTCATTCTTTGTGAATAATTCGAATGACATAGGTTGATGTGAGTCGGTCCAATTTGATACGAACACATTTCATAAAACAAGTTAAACAACATTGGCCTTGCTCGCTAGCAAAAGACCTTATTATTCTATATTCAACCTCAAGCCCCAATGGATGACTAGGACCTTCACTTATGATATTGCAAAAGATAAAAATTAAACAACCAAATAATGAAAGGGACCATGAAATATTCTTAGTTTTTACTAGCAATCAGAGTTTGGTCATCACTAGTTCGTGCTGGTGATGTGCTAGTGTCCTTCACCGCCCGAGTCCTTGATCCCTCCAAGCGTCTCCGAGTTGGTGAACTTGTGTCCTTCACCGGGGGGCTTGGGCCCGAGTCCTTAATCCCTCCAAACGTCTCCGAGTTGGTGAACTTGTGTCCAGCTTGCTTGATGGCCCCAAGTGACAACCCGTCGAAGAACCCTCCGCAGGCAACTCCCACTGGAGCTTTCGGCTCCATCACATTGAAGGGTCGAGCTCCGTTCGCAACGAAAGTGGGGCTGAGCATCGCCAGGACCAAGAGAATGTGGAGAGCCCTTGTTGTGCTCCTCATGTTCGATGAAATTACTGACAGAGACAATAAAAAGCAAATTTTTACCGACAGAGACAATAAAGAGCAAATGTTTTTATTTGTTTGAAGGGAGCTTGTGATGCGGAGTCTATGGCCGAGCGGGTGCTCAAAATATATAGTGCGAGCAACGAAGAGTTTTCTTTGACCGGTTCTTCTTTGATGGTCCCGGTTTCCCCGTTCTCCTTCTCCTTTTCTTCGTATGACAATTTAGTCTTCCCCTGTTCAAAGGCCACGTGAGCATTTGCATTTCTGCATGCAGCCGGCTTGAGGAAGCAACGAGGAAGCTTCTGTCGTGGCCGAGAGAGCGCACATGCAAGCCGGGGAAGAAGCAAGAACGTAGCACACGACCGATTGACCATTTACTAAAACATATTTGCACTCATCCGAAAGGCTAGATATACTTTGTATCATTCTATGTTTAAATAAAATAAAATTGATTATCGGATGATGGTTGCTGGATGAGAAACTTGCAAGCATTAAATGAGCTATAAAAACTTTATGGTAGGCTACATGAATTTGAAGAATGGAAGTTATTGAAAACTTATGTTACTTTATTTTGCGTTTTGATTGTCTTTATGATTACATGTATGAGGCTGTTTTGTTTTAGTCATTAAATTCCCATCATTAAATTTGTGGGTTGTTATGTAGTCATTGGCATTTGTAAACTTCTATTCCTATATAAAGGGATGAAGTTGTGAGTTGTAAATAAAGCCACAAGCCATAGTTCACAAAGACACAAATAAGAGAAAGCATTTTCAATAAAAATTTCTCCCTCAAATTTCTAGTATTCTTATTCCAAGTTTCCAAAGTTTATTGTCATTCTTTTGGTTCCAATACTCTATAATATATCACACAAGTAGAGAGAGAGTTTGAAGGTATATTCAATTGAAGTTTTACACCAAGCGAAATTTGAAAAATTTAGGTGCTTGATTGAACCAAAAAAAAGAAAAGAAAAAGTTAAGGCACTAAATCTTTGAAAAGACAAAAAATTAGGTACTCATGATATCATTGCCCAAGAAGAAAACTCTAAGAATTCACTCAATATTGGAATACTACCTTGAGATGTCTTTTATTTGCCTATAAGTTCATCTAGAACTTCAGTTCTATTTCCCACATATACATGTATATATATTTATTGATCACATCTTTCATTCTTGTTTAGAATTTATAGCTCCTTGGCACAAAGGCATTGCCCTTATCAATTTTCTCCTTATTTTATTTATTTTTTCAATTTTCCTCGTTCATAGAATATAACACAATATACATTTGTTCTCCCATCCATATTCACTTTCTCATATTGTCATTCCTTTTATTTTCTTTGCCACTACCACTTTTTCCCAAACATAATTTAAATAAGAGAAAATATGCAGTAAACAATGATGTTGCTTCAAGGAACGCTCCGAACCTATTTTTAATCTAGATGATTTATCCCAATGGCTCTAGTTTTTTGGTTGATGTCATGAAGACACCACTCAATTCCTCAAGTCTCATCCAAAATGATCATTCGGGTCAACTTATGTAGATGATTTTTCGTCCAAATCGATCATGCTCCAAATTATGATATTCGATATTAAGGAGCTTGAGATTTTTGTGTTTCGGTTAACGGCGGGTTTTGGAGTTGATGTCAATGTCAATGTCAAGTCAGTTTTGGATTCCTCTCATTATTTAAGGTGCTTGAATTATGGTTGATATTCAAAGTAATCTTCCAATCGCAGGATACAAGGGGAAAAAAAAGAGAGAAGGAAAATGAGATGGTGATGGTCCATCGTTGGCGATATAGGTGACGAACCATCATCCACCGCCATTTTTCTTAGTAATTGGATATACTTGTTGCATCGGTTTTTACTTTTTTTTTTTTACTTTTTTATCCCTGCTGAAAGTTAATTAAAGCCAATATGCTCTAGAAAGTTAATCACACTGGCTATTGTTGCTGGTTGCCAATCATCCGGGAAAGGGGGTTTGTGGTCCAAAAGGCGACATTATTTTTAGAAAATAAAGGTGGCGTTGCTTAGATAGCTTTTCACCTGTCAATTAAATATTATAAGAGTGTGAAAATTTCATGATTGCCATATAACTAGATCACACGTGATATGATGTAACGTCATACATAACAATGTTCCTTTCTACTTTCAATCTTTTTGAATAATTTGAATGACAAGTTCATTTGATTTTGTCCAAATTGACATGAACAGATTAATGAAACAAGTTAAACAACATCGGCCTTGCTAGCCAGCAAAAAACATTCTTATTTCATATGCAAGCTCAAACCCCAATGAATGAAAACAACCTTGAATTTTGATATTGCAAAAGATAAAAATTAAACAACCAAATAATGTCAGGAACTATAAAATATTTTTAGATTCTGCTAGTAATCAAAGTTCGGTCGTCACTGGTTCGTGCCGGTGACGTGCCCGTGTCCTTCACCAGGGCTTGGGCCCGAGTCCTTAATCCCTCCGAGTGTCTCCGAGTTGGTGAACTTGTGTCCCTCCCCCGGGCTCGGGCCGGCTTGCTTGATGGCGCCAAGCGACAACCCATCGAAGAACCCTCCGCAGGAAACTCCCACTGTAGCTTTCGTCTCCATAACGTTGAAGGGTCGAGCTTCGTTCGCAACGAAAACGGCACTGAGCATCGCCAGGACCAAGAGAATGTGGAGAAACCTTGTTGCGCTCCTCATGTTCGATGAAATCACCGACAGAGACAATAAACAGAGAATTTTTTGATTCGTTTGGAGGGAGCTTGTGATGCGGAGTCTATGGCCGAGCAGGTACTCTAATATATAGTGCGGGCAACGAAGAGTTTTGTTTGACTGACTCTTCTTGATGGTTCCGGTTTCCTCGTTCTTCTTCTCCTTTTCTTCGTAGAATAATTAGTCTTTTCCCTGTTCAAAGGCAACGTGAGTATTGGCATTTCTGCATGCAGCCAGCTTGAGGAAGCAACGAGGGAGCTTCCGTTGTGGCCGAGAGGGCGCACATGCAAGCCAAGGGAAGAAGGAAGAATGTAGCAGACGACTGTTTGACCGTTTACTAAAACGTTTGCACTCATCTAAAAGGCTAGATACATCATATATTACTCCATTTCACACAAGTAGATATAGGGGGACCAAGTTTGATGGTTTAGAAGATGAGAGACAGAAGTTGGACTGTAATTTCTGTGTCTAGTTTTTCAGCGGGCGAGCGAACATAGTCAAAGCAGCCATGGAGAAGCGTGGTATTACCCCAGACCGAAGACCAAAGACCACGAGGATGACGGTGTATTTCGAAGACTTTTGGGTGGACAGCTTGAATTTTCACAAGCAGACAACAGCGGAACTGTTGGGGAAATCTCCCAAATGTCTTCTTTCAGTATTAACTTGAATTCGAATCACCGTTCTAACACATTCTTGGAATGCCGGCTCTGGGAGCAAAAGCAAGGGAAACTCCACAGTTAACGAAGTTTAGTGATCGGGTGTTAAGAGTTGCAACGACCGTCATTAGCGAAATAAAATGATAATGTTAGATAAATCGTTTTTCCCATCAAGGTTTTAGTTGTATAGAAAAACGTGCGGGCAATATATCTATAAAAAAATTCCTTAACACTCTTCCTCGCATGTAAACCGATTCCTTACACGCGCAAGATTAAATGACAGCGAAACAGGAAAACAAGCAAAATAACATTAATGATAGACAACAAATATTAAGACGTGGGTGCGAGAATTGGTACCTTAAACTTGTGCTCTAATATCATATTAGAAAAATCGTTTTTTTTTTTTTTGGATGATTTATTAGAAATTGTGTCAATAATGTTTCTTTAACATATGTCAATAATGTTTCTTTAACATATTTCTTTAACATATGAAAGCGCATACGACATTCCTTCTTCAGAGGAGTTCGGTAACCGTGGGATCGATTTCATCCTCTATTTCTCAAAAATCCCCTAATTTCCCTTTATTATTAGTCATTAAGAAATGAATGAAGTTTTAAATTAACAAGTGGTGGAAAAAAATGTAAATTAAGTCGATTAAAATATAGAAAAGCTATTTAAATAAAATTAATCACATCTTCCGAAACTGAATCTTTCCTAATTTTCAAAAACCCAAAATAAACCAAAGTTCCAATTTTTCTTTCTTTTTTCCACACTTCCACTTTACTATCTTTCATCACTCACGACTCTGTCTATGAAAAAACACGCTGATTTCATTTAACCACTACCTATGAACCTGCCCATTGCCGCCGAAACGAGAAGTCGTTGATCCACTATGAGATCAGGTTTGGCTTTCATTAAACGGTGCTTTTCCAGTCGTGAAACGCGTTTTCTATCGACCGGTGTGTTCATTTATCCCCCGAACAGCAGCCTAATCGATCCCAATGGTAGTGGTCGCGAGCAAGTGTTAGAACAAGTATTTTTGTCAAGTGTATATCGAGAAGGTCCGCCAGAAAAACATGGGCTGCCTAATCAATGTGATCAACTTGTGTGTTATGGAGGAAATAATGCTTGATTACGGGAAGGATTCGGATGGATTCTATTTCAACATAGAGCATCACTGCACAATTTCAATGTAGAGCCTCTTTTTCAGGGTTGGATCCTATTGAACGTGCTCGAAAACATGCATAGCATCTCATTGGATACTATGTGTTTGTATGCACATAATAACCATGTTCAGAATTGAAAATGGAACTCAAAATTTGTGCGGAATAGAACATTCCAAATCAAAGAGCCTCGTATGGTTACAAACTTCTTTTTGATGATTAAGGGGAAAAGTACCAAAAAATTCCTAAACCTTTTGTTTTTGAGCCAATTTAGTCATAAACCTTTTTTTGGTGCCAATTTAGTTCTAAACCTTTTTATGTTGTGTCAATTTAATCATTTCCAGCCAATTTTGGCTGGATTTTACTAACAAGACACTGGCCGGTTGACGTGGCCTGATCGGTGCCGACGTGGACAACTTTTAATAATATTTTAATATTTTTTTTTTTTTTGATTTTTTTGCTTTTTAATTTTTTTTTAAAAAATTTCTTTCTGTAAAAAAATTAAGAAATTTTTAAAAATAATGACTTCACAGCACAAGTTACGTGGACTTTCTGTCTATTTCGCGTTCGAGCAAAACCTAATTTTACTTCGAGCATAGTTCGACGAGAGGTGTCTCTAATAATCGCGACTCGGGGGCAAAATGCCAACTTGGATGCGTTTTCTTGAGAAATCCCATGGTAGAGATATGTTGGATAACTGAAATATTTGAAAGTTAGAACTCTCTCTCTCTCTCTCATGTAACAATATGAATTTAAGCTTTATCAAGTAAGCGAGTCATGTTGACACAATCACTTGACATGATGATTTATTGAGCAAAGGTTTTAGGTACTTGATCGAACAAGAAAAAATTGGGGTACTGAATTATAGAAAATATGAAAAATTTAGAATTTTTACATCCTTAGCACAATGGCATTGACCTTATCAACTTTCTCCTTATTTTTTTTAAAATTTTTTTTGTCCATTTTCCTCGTCCATAGAATATAACACAATATGATATTCTCACTTCTTCATATTCATTTTCTCTTATTGTCACTTCTTTTATTTTCTTTTCCTCTACCCCTTTTATTCCCCAGACATAGTACAAACAAAGAGAAAGTATGCAATAAACAATTATGTTCCTTCAAGGAAGAAGAAGCATTACAAACCTATTTTTAATATGATAATTTTATCTCAATGGCTCTGTTTATTTTTATACTTACATTCATACTGTTGTATTTGGATAATGCCAATATGTTGAGATAGGTCTTTTGGTCGATGTCATGAAGACAATTAGAAGATCTTGTTCACTCAATATCTTGAGTCTCATCTAATTGATTATTCAACTCAACTTATGTATATGATTTTTCATCCAAACTAATTAGGCTTTGAATTAGGGTATTTGATTGCAAAAAACTCGAGAATTTTGTGTTTTGGTTAATAATGAGTTTCGGGTCGATGTCAAGTCAAGTCACTTTTGGATTCCTCTTATTATTTGAAGTATTTGATTTATGGTTCATTATAAAAGTATTCTCCTAATGCAGGCTAAAAAGAAAAAAAGATGGAACATTGCAGCTAATATGTTGTTGAAAGTTAATCACATTGCCTATTGTTGCCTGTTGCCAATCATTTGGAAAAGAGAGTTTGCAGTTTGCATCGTTGTTTTTAGAGAATAAAAATGCCGTTACCTTAACAAAATTCCAAAAAAAAAATCTTTTAACTTATAATTAAACATTATAAGAAGGTGAAAAATAATTGCACCAAAAGCTCTATTATATATCCGCTCCCTTCCTTTCAATTAAATCCTCAAACCATATTAAAAACTTCATAATAGTTACAGAACTACACAATAATCACACAAGACATAATAGTCTCCCTTTCTACTTTCAATCTTTGTGAATAATTTGAATGACACATGTCAATGTGAGTCGGTCCAATTTGACACGAACACATTCCATAAAACAAGTTAAACAACACTGGCCTTGCTCGCTAGCAAAAGAACGTATTATTCTATATTCAACCTCAAGCCCCAGTGGATGACCAGGACCTTCACTTTTGATATTGCAAAAGATAAAAATTAAACAACTAAATAATGAAAGGGACCATGAAATATTCTTAGTTTTTACTAGCAATCAAAGTTTGATCATCACTAGTTCGTGCTGGTGACGTGCTTGTGCCCTTCATTGGGGGGGCTCGGGCCTGAGTCCTTAATCCCTCCAAGCATCTCGGAGTTGGAGAACTTGTGTCCTTCACCGGGGGGGGCTCGGGCCTGAGTCCTTCATCCCTCCAAGCATCCCCGAGTTGGTGAGCTTGTGTCCTTCACCGGGGGGGCTCGGGCCTGAGTCCTTCAACCCTCCAAGCATCCCCGAGTTGGTGAACTTGTGTCCCTCGCTGGGCTTAGCCCAGCTTGCTTGATGTGTTAGACGCAAATTGCGTAACCCCAAGATCTCCATAACTAGAACAATAACATGTATAATTGAGTAGAAAGATTAACGCACCTGTTTTGAGATCCATTGTTCTTGAAGCAGAAGTGGAAACACAATGTTCCACGCGCAAGTCCTTCTCCTCTATTGCCCTCCGTATCACTGACTCAATGAGGCGGCCCCTCACGTGTAGCGTTAGATAAACGCCCCTTAGATGAGGATACGGGTGAGAATTATGGTTAGAGGAGAGACTTGAGCACTATTTATAGAGTTTCCAGCCAGTCCCTCTCATTACGGGCCAGGCTCAACTCGGCCCACACCAGTCAGCCCATATTAGACTAATTAAGAAACCTACTATCTCTCCTTAGACCAAACCCCGTAAAACGATAAATGTTAAACGGTAAATTACAATATCAATTTATGTAGTCCACAATTACAAAAACTCTTACATGATGGCCCCAAAGCGACAACCCGTCGAACAACCCTCCACAGGCAACTCCCACCGAAGCTTTCGTCTCCATCACATTGAAGGGTTGAGCTCCGTTCGCAACCAAAATGGGGCTAAGCATCGCCAGGACCAAGAGAATGTGGAGAGCCCTTGTTGTGCTCCTCATGTTCGATGAAATTACTGACGGAGACAAGCAAAAGCAAATTTTTACCGACAGAGACGATAAAGAGCAATTTTTTTTTATATTTGTTTGAAGGGAGTTTGTGATGCGGAGTCTATGGCCGAGCGGGTGCTCAAAATATATAGTGCGAGCAACAAAGAGTTTTCTTTGACCGGCTCTTCTTGATGGTCCCGGTTTCCCCGTTCTTCTTCTCTTTTTCTTCGTATGACAATTTAGTCTTCCCCTATTCAAAGGCCACGTGAGCATTAGCATTTCTGCATGCGGCCGGCTTGAGGAAGCAACTAGGAAGCTTCTGTCGTGGCCGAGAGAGCGCAAATGCAAGCCGGGGAAGAAGGAAGAATGTAGCGCACGACCGATTGACCATTTACTAAAACATATTTGCACTCATCTGAAAGGCTAGATATATTTTGTATCACTCTATATCACATAAGTAGAGAGAGAGAGAGAGAGAGAGAGAGAGAGAGAGAGAGAGAGAGAGAGAGAGAGAGAGAGAGAGAGAGAGAGAGAGAGAGAGAGAGAGAGAGAGAGCAAGTTTCAAGGTCTAAAAGAAAAGGCAAGTTTGAAGGTCTAAAAGAAAAGGCAGAAGTTGGACAGCAATTTCTATGTCTAGTTTTTCAGCCGTCGAGCGAATATAGTCTATAAGCAGCCATGGAGAAGAAAGGTTTTACCCCAAACCGAAGACCAAAGACCTTGAGGATGACGGTGTTTTCTTGAGATGATGATGCAGCAGAGCCATATTGAACGACTCAAGTGTTCGAAGCAGGCACTCTCTCTCCTCCCACCACCTCTCATCTGAATGGAGATGGCACAACTTTTGTTAAGTAAGCAACTTATGTAACTATTTGTACTAAAACTTTGTCGAGTAAGCGAGTTACGTTATCCCAATCAGGTCACATGACAATATATTCAATTGAGGTTTTACACCAAGCGGAATTTGAAAAATTTAGGTACTTGATTGAACCAAAAGAAGAAGAAGAAGAAGAAGTTAAGGTACTAAATTGTAGAAAAGACAAAAATTTAGATACTGATGATATCATTGCTCGCGAAGAAAACTCTAAGAATTCACTCAATATTGGAATACTACCTTGAGATGTCTTTTTTATTTGCCTATACGTTCATCTGGAACTTCAGTTCTATTTCCCACATATACATGTATATATATTTATTGATCACATCTTTCATTCTTGTTTAGAATTTATAGCTCCTTGGCACAAAGGCATTGCCCTTATCAATTTCCTCCTTATTTTAATTTATTTTCAATTTTCCTCGTTCATAGAATATAACACAATATATTTTTCTCTCCTCTTCATGTTCATTTTCTCATATCGTCACTCCTTTTATTTTCTTTGCCACTACCACTTTTTTCCCAAACATAGTATAAATAAGAGAAAATATGCAGTAAACAATGATGTTGCTTCAAGGAAGGGGGGGTGCTCCGAACCTATTTTTAATCTAAGTGATTTTATCCCAATAGCTCTGTTTATCTTTATTCTTATATTCATACTTTTGTGTTTGGATATTGCCAACATGTTTAGACTAGTTTTTGGTCAATGTCATGAAGACGCCGCTCAATTCCTCGAGTATCATCCAAAATGATCATTCAGGTCGACTCATGTAGATGATTTTTCGTCCACATCGATCATGCTCCGAATTATGATATTCGATATTAAGGAGCTCGAGATTTTTGTGTTCCGGTTAACGTTGGGTTTTGGAGTTGATGTCAACGTCAAGTCAAGTCAAGTCAGTTTTGGGTTCCTCTCATTATTTAAGGTCCTTGAATTAGGGTCGATATTCGAAGTAATCTTCCAATCGCAGGCTACAAGGAAAAGAAAAATGGAAAATGAGATGGTGATGGTCCGTCGTTGGCGATACAGGTGACGAACCATCAACCACCGCCATTTTTCTTAGTAATCGGATATACTTGTTGCATCGGTTTTTACTTTTTTTTTTTTTTAATCCCTGCTGAAAGTTAATTAAAGCCAATATGCCGTAGAAAGTTAATCACGCTGGCTATTGTTGCTGGTTGCCAATCATCCGGGAAAGGGGGTTTGTGGTCCAAAAGGCGACATTACTTTTAGAAAATAAAGGTGGCGTTACCTTAGCATGGTTCAGAAAAGATAGCTTTTCACTTGTCAATTGAACATTATAAGAGCGTAAAATTTTTAGGATTGTCATATAACTACGTGATGATCACACATGATGTGATGTAATGTCATAGTTCCTTTCTACTTTCAATCTTTTTGAATAATTCGAATGACGAGTTCATGTGATTTTGTCCAAATTGACATGAACACATTAATAAAACAAGTTAAACAACATCGGCCTTGCTAGCCAGCAAAAAACATTCTTATTCCATATGCAAGCTCGAACCCCAGTGAATGAAAACAACCTTGAATCAAAGTTCAGTCATCACTGGTTCGTGCCGGTGATGTGCCCGTGTCCTTCACCAGGGCTTGGGCCCGAGTCCTTAATCCGTCCGAGTGTCTCCGAGTTGGTGAACTTGTGTCCTCCCCGGGCTCGGGCCTGAGTGTCCGAGTGTCTCGAGTTGGTGAACTTGTGTCCCTCCCCGGGCTCGGGCCTGAGTCCTTAATCCGGGCTCCGAGTGTCTCCTTGTGTCCCTCCCCGGGCTCGGGCTGAGTCCTGGTGTCTCCGAACTTGTGTCCCTCCCGGGCTCGGGCCTGAGTCCTTAATCCGGGCTCGGGCCCTGAGAATCCGTGTGTCTCCGAGTTGGTGAACTTGTGTCCCTCACCAGGTGGACTTGGACCCGATGAGTGCACTTCACCAATTAACTCATGCAAGGGTCGAGCTTCAGATTTGAGAAAAATGGCGTTGAGCAAAGCTAGGACAAGGAAAATGTGGAGGGTCCTCATGGCACTCCTCATGCTTGACAAGACACAAGAGGGCGTTATGAGAGTTGATCTGTATGTGTTAGTGTAGTTTGGTAATCCAAGAGGGATAATTTATAGTGGATATGTAGCACCTTAGAAGGAAAGAAGATCTACGAAGCACCTTAGAAGGAAAGAAGATCTACGAACATATGTAGCACCTTAGAAGGAAAGAAGATCTACGAACATCATTGATATTAAGAAGGAAATCAGAATCAATGTCACCTATGGAAACAACAATTAATTATATGGCAACAATTTATTTTTATGTTTAGTTTGTGGTCCAAATATAGTATGGGTAGGTAGCAAGGATGGTGGTGAAAAGAGTTTTAGTTGACCGGCTCTTTGTGATATTTATCGTTTTTCTTGTTCTCTTTCTGATTTTCTTCTTTAATAAGAGTAGCTGAAAAGGCACCATCATGTGGATAGAGAGGGGAAAAAGGCATGAATTGCATTATCTGTTTGGGAAGGGATTTGAATTTTCATGAGACAAGGAGAGTTAATTTAAGGTCATAATACACGAGATATTTGGAGTGAGAGAAATAATTTCCTAATAGTGCCGTTGTTCTTAAAAAAAGAATGGTCCCTTCCCTTTAATTGTTCCAAGGAAACCTATTGATTTGAAATGAAAACCTCACTTATTGGGATTTTGTCTAATCCTACAATAAGATTCCTTAAATGTGAATATTTAAAAAAAAAAAGAAAGGAAAGGGAAATCCCATTGAGTGAGCTCAAAACTCAAACGGCCAAATAGAGCTAGAAAGCGTGCCCCATTTTCATCTAACAGTACAGCTGATTTTGGTATTGCTTTGTGTATCAACGAGAACAGCAAGAGCGGTGTCCTAATTCAGGAACATATCCTTTCCTTTTCTGATGAATCCTCCCTCCGAAACAAATGTAGGCCAAATAAAGAAAATTCCTAGAACAGAATTCAACTTCGTTCCGCCTCGATAGAAGATTGGTGCCGACGAAGCCTCAACACATGCTTGCTTCTCAAGTTCCATGAGCCTACGCTTTTATCTTTTAGAAGGGGCAAATGTCGATCTCAAATAGACTCATTCTACTTCTCTATGTGGTCAAACACGAGAATGTCAAGGAGCATCGTGCATAACCTACAAAAAGACAACAATGTCAGTATGTAAAAAAGAAAATGATCTCTCGATGAGGTCGCTTCTTACAACAAAATCGAGGCGACGGTACATGCCCCATAGTCCTTATTATGGGGTTTTAGTATTTTGTTAAGATTTTATCATAAGAGAAGACATCATTAAGAAAGATCAATCAACGGCCATTAATCGAACGTCCACTTTTATTCTAAAAGTTTCATATCAAAAGTGACATTGATTTTTAAAGATTGGTTTATGATTTTACTCCTGCAAAAATGAAGTGACTTTTGTTTTGAAAAATCTATACACAAATTATTATATGAATTTCAATCCTAGAATGTGAGAGAGAAAGAATTTGATCGAAAATATGATCTCAATTTTTTTTTGTACCCCAAAATATACTCCTGGCTTGAAAGAATTTCTAAACAAAAAGTGGTTTTGAGCCCATAATTAAAAATTTAGACAAGGTTATATGTTTAATAGGGCCAAATCAAAGTGTTTAAAACCTGCATTCAATGTTCACTTATCAAGAGTGCTTGTCAATTGTTTTATTGTAACCCTACATCACTGAGGGCATTCGATTGATTTCCGCGAATTTCAAGATGAAAATTCAATTAAAAAAAATCGAATAAAAAGAATGATACTTACAGTGGGCACGACTTCTCTCTCTCTCTCTCTCTCTCTCTCTCTCTTTAATTACATAAACATGCACAGGGGATGTGGTTCGATTTCTACATTACATAAACATGCACAGGGGATGTGGTTCGATTTCTACTCTATACAGCTCAAAATGGAGCCATAGGATTATCGGACCAAACCAACAAGATCGCAACTAAGTTGTGTTTCCCATGACTCCGGCTTCATCAAAGAACCGATCCGTGTCGCATGGTTGCATACTAGGGTGGGGACCTTTGACATTCAAGAAAAAAATTTCAGGGTTAAGATGGGCAACTTATACTACATGGTTGTAGCTGGAGTGGTATCCACCAAAACTCTATCCTAAGTGATCCTATGTGGCCGAGGTCTGGCGGCAGGTAGTGTCACGCCCTGAACCTCGAGTGTGCAAACATCCCTCGATGGTCGATAGGATTGCGACGTTCCCAGGATGCGTCGCGGACCCATACACATGCGGAAGCAAATTATTAAACTCTATACATCAATTAAACATGGGATAGAAAAACAAGACAACCAATTAACACAAGCCAAACTTTATAAAAACATGGGGTTTATATACAAAAGTTTAAAGCTCAAAAGAAGTTACTAGGCTAACCCTACCTCGGACCTTACCTACTTGGGATTCGGGTCTACTACGACACCATCGGGGATGTCAATGTCTAAAGGGTTAGCCACCTCTACTCTAGGCTCATCAACCTCAGGCCCCTGGTTCGCCACGATATTTTCCAAAATATTGGCATCCATGACAGGGACGAGTACCGCCTCATACTCGGCATTGACGGCAAGTCCGTCAAAGCCGTCCAAGGGGCCCTCCCGAATCCCGTTAGGCCCGTGATGAAATCACACTTTGAAGCGATGAGGTACCAACTAAGGTAGGCCCTCATCAACCCAAATGGTGGTCACGATGAGCTCACGGGTCCAGGGCAGGGGGTCCCATGGATAGGGAGTATGGTACGTTGGGTCTCCGCCTCCTGTGGCCACCCAAAACGAATGTGGCGTACCACCATTTAAGGACTTGTAAAATTGAAACCACAACGGGGTGAGACAAAGTCTCAACGAGTTCACACCTTAAACCTTGATTAGGACGAGAATTCACCTAGAGGTAGCCTAAACATGCACCATATAAGACTTATCTCGCCTCAGCACCTCCCTGCATATTAGAGAGGGGGAAAAGGCATGAATTGCATTATTTGTTTGGGAAGGGATTTGAATTTTCATGAGACAATGAGAGTTAATTTAAGTTCATAATACACGAGATATTTGGAGTGAGGGAAATAATTTCCTAATAGTGCCGTTGTTCTTTAAAAAAAAATGGTCCCTTCTCTACCTTTAAGTGTTCCAAGGAAACTTATTGATTTGAAATGAAAACCTCACTTATTGGGATTTTGTCTAATCCTACAATAAGATTCCTTAAATGTGAATATTTAAAAAAAAAAAAAAGGAAAGGAAAGGGAAATCCCATTGAGTGAGCTCAAAACTCAAACGGCCAAATAGAGCTAGAAAGCATGCCCCATTTTCATCTAACGAGCACAGCTGGTTTTGGTATTGCTTTTTGTATCAACAAGAACATCAAGAGCGGTGTCCTAATTCAGGAACATATCCTTTCCTTTTCCGATGAATCCTCCCTCCGAAACAAATGTAGGCCGAAAGCACAATCCACCCAAAACATGTCTCAAAGGTGCTAACATCCATAGTTTAACCTTGATGGCATAACTTAATAACCCTTCCAACAGGAACCGACAGTTCAATCGGAAAAATATCTAATCTAATTAAATTCATCAAAAAATGCTTCAACTTCCCCACCTTTATTTGCTTGCGACAGACCACGCAATGTCGGAAAGCACAATGCAATCGACAAAATCTAGGAACAGGGGACTCTGCATTTGATCTTATTTAGGTTGCAAAACTAAAAAGCAACACGAAAAGCTAGAGATAAAAATTCTCACTCCAACTAGGGGAAACACGACTAGCATCAAAGAATTCTAAAACGGTTTCACCACCAGCTTCGGAACCAAGTAAGGGCAGGCGGCAATCGCTAGGAACAAAGCCGCGAGTAGCGGCACATCTGCTAATTCTCCCTCAACAAATTCGCCAAGTCCGCCCATCGATCGCACGCACGAATGTTGACACCTAATTTTGGAAAAATAAAATTGCTTTTTGAAAAGAAAAAATAAAAAAGGGGAAAATTGATTCGATTGGTTATGAATGGAATGTGGAAATTCTGATTAACCATCCTTGCTCCGGTGAATATTTAATTCATAGTAAATATGGAAGCAAATTTTCAATCAAAGAAATTAGATAAATAAAAAAAGTAAGGAGTTTGATAAAAGGAAGGAATCGAAATATCCAAGGAAAAATCAAATTGATTGCAAAATTTCGTTCCAATTTACATGAATTAAGGAAAAGGAAAAAGGAAGTTTGAAAGTTGCCATGAAGACTGGCCATCTAGAAATCACTATAAAATAAGTCGATCCGTATGGATGCGAGGAGGAGCGAATTCAGAAAAATTTTCAGAGGAATTCGAAAAAAAATTGGAGAGAAAGTTCGTAAAGAATTTCGTGAAGAAAGAAGCACGATCGTTGCAAAAAAAAAAAAAAAGAAAGAAAGAAGCACGATCGTGAGAGAAGAGAAGAAAGAAAATACCAAAAAAAGAAAGAAAGGCCTCCGCCCTTTTGTCGTCCAAGAAGTCTTTTTCTTTTCCCCTCTGACAAACTGCAGAGGAAAAGAAAGAAGTCAGCAGCCGCAGAAGAAAAGAAAGAGAAAGAGTGCAGAAGTGACGTGTGGCCAGAAAGAAAAAAGAAAAAGAAAAAAGCAGCAGGAGCTACTGTTCGTCTTCTTCGCGTGGAAGCCCCTGCCCATGCTCGCGTCGCACCTCCTCTGTCCGTGAGCACTGCACCAGCACCACCCACGACGACCGCGCTCCCGCCCTCGCCGACGCCACGCCACTGCAACACCCTGCTCTGCCGCGACGCCGCCCGTCGATCTCCGATCTCCACCGCGCCTCCGCACCGCCACCAACGCCTGCAGCAGGTCCCTCCGCTTCGCCTGCAACCCGCCGGTTCGCGATTCAGCCAGTCATCGCCGCGCCTCCGCGCACTAGCACTCGCAAGCCTCGCCGCGTAGCAACCTGCGACCCGCAGCAACTCGCGCACACCACCCGACGACCCCGCGACGCAGTAGCAGCCCGAGAACCCGCACCGGGCATCGCAACCCGCTCCTGCCCAGCCGACGCCGAAGTTCCGAAGTCTGCCGCTCCTGACCTCGCCGCGCCGCTCGCCTCAGCCAAGCACCCGGTGCCTTCGCCGCCCGTCTCCGCTCACCGGACGTCGCGCCTGCACACCCGACGCCGCACCTCGAAACCCGAGGCCTGCTCCGCTCCACTACTGCTCCGCAGAACCCGAGCTCTCACTGTTCACCATTGCCGCCGCGACCCACGAGCCCGACGCCGCCGCACCTGCTGTTGAGTCCTCCGTCCGAGCGTCACCCCACGGCTGCCAAGCCCAATTTTGAAAAAAAGAAAGAGAAAGCACATTAGGTAGTTTTCTTTAGTTTATTTTATTTATTTTATTTTACTTTATCTTGTTTTTTTAGTATAATTAGTCTTTAGTATATGATTGGAAATTCCAACATATCACCCGATTCGCAACAACCGCACCAGGATTTTTATTTCATCCAAGGCCTTAGATGAAATAATTAATTAAGCGGGAATAAAATTGATATTTTGATCTTTAAGGCTTAAGATCAATTTATCGATTTTATTAACGAAATATTATCCCTTGATCTGAATGATGTGTGATATCCTTGGTTTAGCTTGTCATGATCGCTTTGTTTATCTTGAAATGTGTTTGGGTTATAATATTGCATGTTTTAGGGTTTACATATTTAGAATGAGAATCTTATTTCGAATTCTAAAATCAAAAAATAAAAAAATCAAATCAATCAATTTAGGTTGCTAGATTTTTAATTTGGATGGCATGTTTAATTATTTGGCAATTATTAATTTCGAAATTAAACAAAAAAAAAATCATCATATACATGTCATGTAGTGTTAAAGCATATTTTGCACGTCATTGCATATTAGGACTAAATTGCACTTAGTTCAATTCTAGATAATATTTTTCTTAATTTGTTATAAGTTTAGATATTTTTAGATATATTGCATTTTAGGATTATTTAGGTTAAGATAATGTTTTAGTTTAAATTAGGATTTGGCTTAACCTAATTCCTAATATAAATTAAATAGGATCTTAATCTAATTAGGTAATTTTCACATTTCACATGAAAAATATAAAAAAATGTCATAGGTTAAATTAGTTTTATTATTTATAATAAAATGCATTCTTTTAGGAAAAAGAAAAAATGTCATATGCACGTCATTAGGGCTAGATTCATCGATGCATGTCATTTAGTATTTTTGCTAGGCCTATTTAATTAGAAATTGCATGTCATTAGAATTAGGTCATTTAGTTAATATTGCATTGCATATTGCATGATTTTCATTAATTAAGTGAAAACAAAAAAAAGAGAAATGCGTGTTAATTAGAAATTATATCTAGGGTTGATGATGTGAATTCGATCTAACGACGCCTTGAGATGTTTCGTTGCTACAAGGTAAGTCTTGTAATTTATTCATTGCTTTCTTGGGTGTTAAATTGATGGATTGCGTACCCGCATGATCAACCTCACATGTTAGGGAAATAAATTTAAAATCAATTTAAGATGCCTGCAAAAAAAAAAAAAAATTATTATTTTTCAAAATAAAAGAATGGTACCGAAAGGGCATTAGAAAAATCTAGTGTAACCAAGTCCCCGTACCCATAATCTCCGGTTCGCAGGAGTAAAATAATTCTCCCGTTATTTTACTTGGGTTTCTAATCGACCCACCAAAAATAGATTAGTGGCGACTCCTAGATAAAATCCATTTGCATAAGAAACTTGAACCTAAGTCGCGAATTGGTATGGGCTTGGGAGAGCCGAGTTAAGTCTAAGCTTAATAATCCATTAGCCAAATTCTAGGTGGTTTAAACCCCCAAAAAAATTGGTCACGACAACGAACTTGCCCAACGCCCTTTGCGCCTCGGTCAGCTCCACGTCGCCTCCGTCGCCATGGTGGTGGTGGTGGCGGTCGTGGTGATGGCTGTGGTGATGGCCGTGGTTATGGTGGTGATTGCCGTGGTCGTGGTCGTGATCGCTGGCTTTGGCGAGGGGGCGGGACCGCCAATCCCAAGGAGTGGCCACGAATCCGAACCGTGGCAACAAACCACGAAAGCGGAGTTGCCGGGAATGCGGAGAAGCAGGCGGAAGCGCGACTCCTCGCGGCCGCGTAGCGGCGCGAGGCAAGAGGTCGGGACCGGAACCGCCAGATCGGCCCCGCAGGGAGGGCTTCCATTGGCGGAGAAGAAGCGCGGAGGAGGGCTGCTCGGGCCATGGAAGTGAAGAAGGAGAAGGGAGGTTGGTTCGGCGGTTGGAATCGATCGCGGCTGCTGCTTTGGTCTTTAAAAGGTTATAAAATAGAAGGGAGGGAGGGAGGGATGGAGTTATACTAGCCACACCACGTGCTCATTGTATAGTCGAGGGGGCGGGGGGCACGGCATGATGCAATTGCTAGTGTGCTTTGTTACTTTAGAGAGGGGGACTCTCACTTGAAATGCCATGTCATCAGCCTCCAACTTTAGTAAAACAAAAAATTAAGAAATTTTAAAAATAATGGCTTCACGAACAAGTTACGTGGAGGTTTTGTCTATTTTGGGTTCTAGCAAAACCTAATTTTACTTTGAGCACGGTCAGACGAGAAGTGTCCCTTATAACACAATAAGGTTGCGTTTGGTAGTTGGAATAAAATTCAAGATATAATACAATTTATCCTATTCTACGTTTGGTGCTCGCTTAAGACAAGATAAAGTTGAATATGATGGGGATATAGACAGGGATAAAATTATTCCATGAGAGAGGTGGGATAAAGGTAGATAGAATTTCTAATGTCCATGATAGGAAAGTTATTTTCTCATATAACAAACTTATTAAATTAACAAAACTGAAATTATATTTTAATATAAATAATATTTGAATTATAGTTTAAGAAATTAAAAATTTTAAAAATGTATTTTTAATTAATCTTATTTTAATTTATATGTTCAACTTTAATTCTATCTTATAATAAACATTAAATCTATAAATTAAGTATTTATATCTATTATATATTTTAGGTATTTTTGTATTTTAGGTATGTTAGTACAGTTTACTATTTGATAAAATTTTATTAAAGAATTATGAAAGGGGAAAAAAGAAATAATAAAGAAAATAATATAAAAAAAGAGGAAAAATAAAATAAAAATAAAGGAATAGTGTTACGAGAGATTTTCATCATTTCCGTTATGAACATTTAGGTTCATTTACAATGATATGCCATTTATATATAAAAAAAAAAAAAAAAAAAAAAAAAATGTACATGAGATGATGTGAACATATTCGACTTTAATACTTTGATGCACAAAACAATAGACATAATATAAAAAAATCATAGGATTTCATATCTTATCCTATCTAGTCATATCCCGATTAAAAATCCAGATGACCAAACATAGCCTAAGGGACTCGAGGAAAAATGCCAACTTGGATGCGTTTTCTTGAGAAGATCCCATGGTAGAGATATCTTGGACAATTGAAATGCTAAAAAATAAGAACTCTCTCTTTCTCTTTCTCTCTTTCTACACTTGAATATGATACATTTTTATTTATTTATTGAGTAAGCAACTCATGTAACGATTTATACTTAAGTTTTATCGAGTAAGCTAGCGATGTCGACACAATCACTTGACATGTCGATTTATTGAGCAGAGCTTTTAGGTACTTGATCGAACAAGAAAAAATTGGGGTACTGAATTATAGAAAATATGAAAATTTTATAATTTTTACCTCCTTAGCACAATGGCATTGACCTTATCAACTTTCTCCTTATTTTTTTAAATTTTTTTTTCCATTTTCCTCATCCATAGAATATGACACAAAATAATATTCACACTTCTTCATATTCATTTTCTCTTATTGTCACTTCTTTTATTTTCTTTTCCTCTACCCCTTTTATTCCCCGAACATAGTACAAACAAAGAGAAAGTATGCAGTAAACAATTATGTTCCTTAAAGGAAGAAGAAGCATTCCAAACCTATTTTTAATATGATAATTTTATCTCAATGGCTTTGTTTATTTTTATAATTACATTCATACTATTGTATTTGGATAATGCCAATATGTTGAGACAGGTCTTTTGGTCGATGTCATGAAGACGATTCGAAGATCTTGTTCACTCGATTTCTTGAGTCTCATCTAATTGATCAATCAGCTCAACTTATGTAGATGATTTTTCATCCAAACTAATTAGGCTTTGAATTAGGGTTTTTTATTTTTATTTTTATGCCTAGGATCCACTGAGCCCGCCGAGCTTACGTCGGGCAGCCTACGGCTCGTAGAGTGTGCGGTACACCTTGAACCAAGTGTCAATACCTAAAGGGAAGCTAGCATAAGACCCCACCACCATGGCCCCCCACTTAAGACGTGTTAGTAGTCGCGGAGTTTCGACCACGGGACTTCTGCGATGAAGTGCCCAAAGCCAAACTAACTCAGCTACCCACTTTGGTGGGTTGAATTAGGTATTTGATAGCAAGAAATTCGAGAATTTTGTGTTTTGGTTAATAATGAATTTCAGGTCGATGTCAAGTCAAGTCAAGTCACTTTTGGATTCCTATTATTATTTGAGTATTTGATTTATGGTTGATTATAAAAGTATTCTCCAATTGTAGGCTACAAGGAAAAAAAGATGGAACATTGCAGCTAATATGTCGTTGAAAGTTAATCACATTGCCTATTGTTGCTTGTCGCCAATCATTTGGAAAAGAGAGTTTGCAGTCCACACCATTGTTTTTAGAGAATAAAAATGCCGTCACCTGAACAAAATTCCGAAAAGATATATTTTAACTTATAATTAAACATTATAAGAAGGTGAAAAGTAATTGCACCAAAAGCTCTATTATATATCCGTTCCCTTCCTTTCAATTAAATCCTCAAACCATATTAAAAACTTCATAATAGTTATAGAACTACACAATGATCACACAAGACACGATAGTCTCCCTTTCTACATTCAATCTTTGTGAATAATTTGAATGACACATGTTGATGTGAGTCGGTCCAATTTGACACGAACACATTCCATAAAACAAGTTAAACAACACTGGCCTTGCTCGCTAGCAAAAGACTATTATTCTATATTCAACCTTAAGGCCCAATGGATGACCAGGACCTTCACTTTTGATATTGCAAAAGATACAAATTAAACAACCAAATAATGAAAGGGGCCATGAAATATTCTTAGTTTTTACTAGCAATCAAAGTTTGGTCATCACTAGTTCGTGCCGGTGACGTGCTTGTGTCCTTCACCAGGGAGGGGGCTCGGGCCTGAGTCCTCAATCCCTCCAAGTGTCTCGAGTTGGTGAACTTGTGTCCCTCGCCAGGCTCGGCCCAGCTTGCTTGATGGCCCCAAGCGACAACCCGTCGAAGAACCCTCCGCAGGCAACTCCCTCTGGAGCTTTCGGCTCCATCACATTGAAGGGTCGAGCTCCGTTGGCAACGAAAGTGGGGCTGAGCATCGCCAGGACCAAGAGAATGTGGAGAGCCCTTTTTGTGCTCCACATGTTCGACGAAATTACTGACAGAGACAAGCAAAAGCAAATTTATACTGACAGAGACGATAAAGAGCAAATTTTTTTATTTGTTTGAAGGGAGTTTGTGATGCGGAGTCTATGGCCGAGCGGTTGCTCAAAATATATAGTGCGAGCAACGAAGAGTTTTCTTTGACCGGTTCTTCTTGATGGTCCCGGTTTCCCAGTTCTTCTTCTCTTTTTTCGCATGACGATTTAGTCTTCCCCTGTTCAAAGGCCACGTGAGCATTTGCATTTCTGCAAGCTGCCGGCTTGAGGAAGCAACGAGGAACTTCTGTCGTGGCCGAGAGAGCGCACATGCAAGCCGGGGAAGAAGGAAGAATGTAGCACACGACTGATTGACCATTTACTAAAACATATTTACACTCATCTGAAAGGCTAGATATGTCTTGTATCACTCCATAACACACAAGTAGAGAGAGAGAGAGAGAGAGAGAGAGAGAGAGAGAGAGTTTTGAAGGTCTTAAAGAAAAGGCAGAAGTTGGACCGCAATTTCTATGTCTAGTTTTCAGCCGGCTAGTCCATAAGCAGCCATGGAGAAGAAATGTTTTACCCGAAACCGAAGACCAAAGACCTTGAGGATGACGGTGTTTTCTTGAGATGGTGATGCAGCAGAGACATATTGAACGACTCAAGTGTTCGGAGCCGGCACTCTCTCTCCTCCCGCCACCTCTTATCTGAATGGAGATGGCACAACTTTTGTTAAGTAAGCGACTTATGTAACGATTTGTACTAAAACTTTGTAGAGTTAAGCAAGTTACGTTATCACAATCACGTCACATGACAATATATTCAATTGAGGTTTTACACAAAGCGGAATTTGAAAAATTTAGGTACTTAATTGATACAAAAGAAGAAGAAAAAGAAGAAGTTAAGGTACTAAATTGTAGAAAAGACAAAAATTTAGGTACTCATGATATCATTGCCCAGGAAGAAAACTCTAAGAATTCATTCAACATTGGAATACTACCTTGAGATGTCTTTTTTTTTTATTTGCCTATAAGTTCATCTGGAACTTCAGTTCTATTTCCACATATACATGTATATATTTTTATTGTTCACATCTTTCATTCTTGTTTAGAATTTATAGCTCCTTGGCACAAAGGCATTGCCCTTATCAATTTCCTCCTTATTTTAATTTATTTTCAATTTTCCTCATTCATAGAATATAACACAATATATTTTTCTCTCCTCTACATATTCATTTTCTCATATTGTCACTCCTTTTATTTTCTTTGCCACTACCACTTTTTTTCCCAAACATAGTATAAATAAGAGAAAATATGCAGTAAACAATGATGTTGCTTCGAGGAAGGAGCGCTCAACCTATTTTTAATCTGAATGATTTTATCCCAATGGCTCTGTTTATTTTTATTCTTATATTAATACTTTTGTGTTTGGATAATGCCAATATGTTGAGACTAGTTTTTGTTCAATGTCATGAAGACGCCACTCAATTCCTTGAGTATCATCCAAAATGATCATTCAAGTTGACTTATGTAGATGATTTTTCATCCAAATCGATCATGCTCCGAATTCTGGTATTCAATATAAAGGAGCTCGAGATTTTGTGTTTCGGTAAACGATGAGTTTTGAAGTTTATGTCTGTCGCGACCTACCCTCAGGGGGAGGGAACAGGTTTAGGGGTATTGCCTAAAGGACGGGCCTAAGGCCCATGATCAGGCGCGGGCTCTCCCAAGCCCATACCCCGCGTCACGTTGGGATATTTTTAAGAAATTTTGCACAAAAGGAGTCGCCACTAGCCTATTGGGGTCGGCTAGAAACCAAGTGAGGTATAGGAGTATACCTCACTTCCTACGCAACCAGAGAATCTAGGTTCAGGAACTTGATTACACTAATTAATCAATTAGTGCCCTTTCGGTACCTAATCTTGTTCATTTTAACAAAATGATTTTTGTCGAGACAGTTTGGATTAATTTTATATTTATCCACTAACATACGAGGTGATCATGCGGGTGCGCGATCATTAAAGTAATAATCATAACTATCAAAATCCTAATTGCCATAAAATTAAACACGTGCAATCAAACATAATTAGATATGCAAATTAAACATTTAACATAATCAATATACGAGCATATAAAGGTCTAATAATGCTAAAATGGCAATACATGGCAAGTCCTAATCAAACCCCATCACTTTTGGATTTTCGAAAATTTATTTTATTTTATTTTTTTAATTTAAAAAAAAAAAGAAAAGAAAAGAAATATATATATATATATATATAACTAATTTCTAATTTTTAAAATTTTATTTGGACTTTCGAAATTTTTTAATTTTTTTAATTTTTTAAAGAAAAATAACTAATTTCTAATTTTTAAATATTTTTGGATTTTCGAAATTGTTTTAATTAATTTTTAAAATTTTAATTTGTTTAAAGAAAATATTTTAGAATTTTAAATTAAATTTTTATTATAAAAAGGTGAACCGGGTCGAGTTCGGTTCGACTCACCCAGTCCAGGTCGCGGATCGGGTCGGTCGAGACCGGACCGGTTTGGTCCAAATGGGGGCCGGCTGAACTGGCCGCTTGGAAGCAAGGCCCGACTTGGTAGGGCCTTACCTTGGCTTGGATTGGGCCCAACCACGGGCCCAATCGATCTAATACTTTCTATTTAAAAAAGAAACCCACTACCTAAGCTAGCCCAAACCCAAAGGCGGATGGCCCACTACGACAGGCCCACGTGGATAGAAACCCTACCCGGTTCGCGACCCGTGCCCGACCCGTTTTGGGCTGAAACCGGGTTTCTTTGGCGGCGGCGACAACGGCGGCGGCGGAAACCTTGGCGGCGGTGCGGCGGGCGAATGTTGAGACGCGGCGGCGCGGCGAACCGGGCGAAGACGCGGCGGCCCGGCACAGGATCTACTGCGCGTCGGGGCGGCGGCGTCGAGCTACAAACGAGCACGGCGGGTTGTTACGGGCGGAGCGAGGCGCGGCACGGGCGGCGTGCGGCTCGCGGCGAAGCGGTGATGCGAGCTTGCGGGCGGAGGAACTCCGGCGGGCGGGGACGGTGGCCGACTCGGGTGGAGTGGCGGTGGCGCGAGGAGGCTCGGGCGGCGTCGGAGACAGCGGCGGCGGTGTTGTCGGTTCGCGAGCGGAGCGCGGCCCAGTCGTCACGGGGCGGAGCGCGGCGGTGGCTCGGCAGGTGCGCGGTGCGCGCGGACGTTCGGCAACAAGGCGCGAAGGTGTGGCGTCGCTCGAGGTGCGAGAGAACGGCAGCTCGGCGTCGAGGAAAAAGCGGCGACTTGCGGGTGGCTTTGGCGGCGAGCTGCTCCCTCGGCTTCTCCGGTCTCGGGTTTCGGGAAGACAATGGCGGTCTCGGTTGGTGGAGCGGCGTCGGGTTGGGGCGGCGGAGGACAGCGGCTCGGATGGCGTTGGGCAGCGCCGCCGTTGCCCTCCTCCTCTCCGTTCCTCAGATTTGGGTTCCGGAGAGACGGCGGGGGGACGGCCTTGATTGGGCGGCTCGGCGCCGCTCCTTCCTCCCTTGAACTCTCTCCCTATTCCCCCTTTCTTCTCTAGTTTTTCTTCGTTTCTCCTCCCCGCCCCCTCTCTCTCTGTTCCTTTGAACCCCCTCCTCTCGCTAGGGTTTCGTGTACGAGAGGAAGAGAGAAACGGCATGGGCCGGGCAAAGCGAGATTTGGCCCGGCCCCTTCCATGTCTCTTTTTCCTATTTTTTTGTTGTTTTTTTTGTTTTCTTTTTTATCTTTTGTTTGCTTTGTTGTTCTTTTTTTTTTTGCTCTTTTTTTTTTTATCATTTTTCTTAAACGACTAATTCCTAATTCTGTAGACAATTAAATCCTAAATGAAAAATGGGAAAAATTAGGTGTCAACAGCTGCCCCTCTTTGAATGGGGGCTCGAAGAGGTTGTATTCAAAGATAGAAGACACCTAAATTATTTTGACAATAGAAAGACCCTAGGTGCATAGGCACGTATCAGGTCGACGGAAATGACTCATAATTATGGAAGTGCAACTTGTCAATAAGGTGAAGAAAGACTTCGAGCTGCAAAAGCCCACCGAGTCATAAAAAGTGAGGAAGACTCCAGGATACAAGGCTCTCCGGGTCATAAGAAGGATGTAAGACTCCAGGGTACAAGGCTCTCTGGGTCATAAGAAGTAGGGGAAGACTCCAGGATACAAGGCTCTCCGGGTCATAAGAAGTGAGGGAAAGACTCCAGGATACAAGGCTCTCCGGGTCATAAGAAATGGGGAAGACTCCAGGATACAAAGCTCTCCAGGTCATAAGAAGTGAGAAAGACTCCGGGATATAAGGCTCTCCTGGGTCATAATAAGTGATGAAGACTCCAGGATACAAGGCTCTCCGGGTCATAATAAGTGATGAAGACTCCGGGATACAAAGCTCTCGGGTCATAAGAAGTAGGGAAGACTCCAGGATACAAGGCTCTCGGGTCATAAGAAATGGGAAGACTCCGGGATACAAAGCTCTCGGGTCATAAGAAGTGAGAAAGACTCCAGGATACAAGGCTCTCGGGTCATAAGAAATGGGGAAGACTCCAGGATACAAAGCTCTCCAGGTCATAAGAAGTGAGGAAGACTCCAGGATACAAAGCTCTCCGGGTCATAAGAAGTTGGGAAGACTCCAGGATACAAAGCTCTCCGGGTCATGAGAAGTGAGGAAGACTCCAGGATACAAGGCTCTCGGGTCAATGAGAAGTGAGGAAGACTCCCGGGATACAAGGCTCTCCGGGTCATGAGAAGTGAGGAAGACTCCGGGATACAAGGCTCTCGGATCATGAGAAGTGAGGAAGACTCCGGGATACAAGGCTCTCCGGGTCATGAGAAGTGAGGAAGACTCCAGGATATAAGGCTCTCCGGATCATGAGAAGTGAGGAAGACTCCAGGATACAAGGCTCTCCGGGTCATCAGAAGTGAGGAAGACTCCAGATACAAGGCTCTCCAGGTCATAATAAGTGATGAAGACTCCAGGAGACAAGGCTCTCCGGGTCATAATAAGTGATGAAGACTCAAGGATACAAGGCTCTCCGGGTCATAAGAAGTGAGGAAGACTCCATGATACAAGGCTCTCCGGGTCATAAGAAGTGAGGAAGACTTTAGGATATAAAGCTCTCCAGGTCATAAGAAGTGAGAAAGACTCCAGGATACAAGGCTCTCCGGGTCATAAGAAATGGGGAAGACTCCAGGATACAAAGCTCTCCAGGTCATAAGAAGTGAGGACCACTCCAGGATACAAAGCTCTCCGGGTCATAAGAAGGTGGGAAGACTCCAGGATACAAAGCTCTCCGGGTCATGAGAATAAGGGGAATGACTGAGGTCTCATCATGTAAAAGAGAGTTTTGATTAGGTATAATAGTCTCACTGTGTACGAACGGGTTTCGACTAAGAGGTAGGTTTCACCGTGTACGAACGGGTTTCGATCGAATGATAGTCTCACCGTGTACGAACGGATTTCGATTGAATGATAGTCTCACCGTGTACGAACGGATTTCGATTAAGAGGCAGACAAGTATGGTTTACGGATGAACCCACCAATCTTGGAAATGACATGGTTTAAGGTTAACCATATGCTTTTGGAGACGACATGGTTTAAGGCTGACCATAAACCTTTGGAGATGACATGGTTTAAGGATGACCATGAACCTTTGGTTTTTAGGGAAGCACCCGCTAACCCCTTAGAAAACTGCATGGCTTCACTGATGAATCCTGTCAAACTCAACTTAAACAAATGTCATCAGAGACGTCATCAAGAGATGTATTGGCAAATTGCAGCAATAGTTGAACAAAATAATCAAGCTAAGTCCGACTGCTTTAGAAAACATTCGATGTTCATCAACCTCATGTGACGCAAAATTGTCATCTTGCTCATGGATATATCATTAATCATCAAATTCTCTAGGAGACAAGTTCTTATCGAACGGCTACGACTCGAAAAAATGTTCATTAAGCATGCCAAACTAAAGCTTCTTAGTCGAAAGGGTTTCTCACACACTCTCAATAAAATGGCTACTTGATCCCATCCATTCATGTGGGAGATAATTGGTTGCTGAAGGTATCTCACATAACCTACGTCGAAGGCTTCCGAAACATTCGCAATGAGCACAATCTAATCGATAAAAAAGGTCTTTTGAAAGGACCACAATATAGGCTCGGTTAGGGCTTACACAAAGAAATTATTGCTTTGAGGCCAACAAAGGAACATTTGTCACTATCTTCATCGGCTTTACAAGTCGAGAGCTTGGAAGATGAGACAAGATAAAATTACTTCCACTCCTTCAAGCAGTAGCTTATTGGTGGTATTCTCATTTTCACTCAAACCATCCCAATCAGAAGAGACTTCGGAAGAGGGTTGTAATGTTGGCTTAGGAGAGGGTCGAAAGGCTTAAAATTTTCAATAGGATTTTTAAGAGTTGGTGATCATCATGACATCATGGCCAGGTCACTTGATATTTCCAAATCATTTGGCTTTTGAAATACAACGCATCTCGAAAGTCCCTTAACTAATCTTTTATGCATGGGAGCTTTGCTCCTTTCTCTAATGTCCTTTGCTCTTGTGATGATTTTTTTTTTTTTTTGCACAAGCACTTGGACCTTGTTAATTTTTTTCCACATAAGATGCAACTTTTGGCTTCTTTTTTTTTTTCTTAACGGGCATTGGCCTTGCTTTTACCGCACACACTTTGCTTTTCATGCCCCTAGTTTGTAGAACTTTTTGCTCTTTGAACTCTCAGAGCTCTTATGACTTTCGAGATGCTTTTCACATTTTCTCGTGACTCTCAATTGTATTTGGTCAATTCTCATGCCTTGCCCCAATGAAGGGAGATGATCACCGCTCGGGGTTTAGAAATGAATAATCAGGCACAAATTGGTTAAAGCAATGGATATCAGTGTTTGGGTAGAGAAGGAAATGCTCTTCTTCACTTTGGGATGAGTCAAGATCTAATGAGAATTCCTTTGAAGCTATCACCAGAAGATTGATGCAAGTGAAAGTAATAGAATCTTTCTCAACCTTTCGCTTTACAACACGACCATAACCTCCTATGTTGCCCTAATGTAGGGTCATTCTCAATAGGGGTACTTTGAAGGATCATCTTTATTCGGCTCAAAAGGGTAATAAGATGTCAGCTTGGTACTTGGGATTGATGAATGAAACGCTTTTGTCATTTCAATCTTTGTGCTCAACGCGAATGAATCTTTCTTCCTAAGAGAATATCGCTTTTCACTCAACTCTCAAAAGTGTTTAAAGGACGTGTTTGGAAATGGGCTTGCCTTTCTTCATCCTAAGCACTTCTTGTTTGGCATGGTTAACGTCTTCATCTTACTCTGTCGAGATCATCTATCTCCATAGGGAAATTTGATTCAAAATGAATAATTCACAAAACGAGAAAACAATTTTGGGATAAAAGGATGCTCAAAAAGGTTTGTAATTTTTTTTTCTCAATTATTCATTTCATTTTTTTTTCTCTAGGAAAGCGCAACAGGTTATTTTTTGTAATGGAAATTCTCCATTTTTTTTTTACTTAAAAAGAAAAAAAAGAAAAAGAGAAGAAGGGTACTTACCTGCATCATGGTGACCCGTAACCCTGTAAAAAATGTTAAAGAATATGTTAGTGCAAAAATCTTTAGGGAATGAAATGTTGGAAACGATACATTGTTACCCTTCATTCGCTTTCATCTTTTGGGCACTAACATCTCTTGAATTCACATTCGTGGATATTTGGTAACTCGACAATACCACTCCATTGCATTCGCCTTTAAGTGCTTGATATCTTCCTGATTCCTTGGTGGAAGGCGCGTGTGGTCAAGGTGCAACTTTTATATATCATCCTGTAAAAATGAGAGATAAAACAAGTTATCTCCATTCTTAGTTAGGTTCAAATGAGGAACGATGCATCCTTTTTGATGAATTTGGCAATGTTGTTCCAACACACTTCATTGGTGGATGAATGAGATATTTTTCTTTAAATCAAACGTTGTTCTCCCACTCTTTATATGACAAACCTGTGTTCCATTCGAGTCTGTCCTGTACCAAAGAAACCGATATGTTAGTTTTTTATACTGAAGAGAAATGAAGTTTAGGAACGAGTTACATCATTTATAAAGTCGAGTGATCAATATCCCAATATATCTCTCATGGAGGAAGGAATAATATTGCGCCTCCGTTTCATTTGAATCCTTCTTTGTTTAGGATGAACAGGACTTAATAATGCTCCATCGCATTTGTTGAAACATTACAAAACTTGGTACTTTTGATGTCTCTTTTAATTTGCCCTTTTGGATATTTGACAACTCCTTTCATTTGTCTCATCATGTAAAGTGAATGAGATCGATGGGTTATTTTGGCATCTAAGGCATTTGCGAATAACAAAACTTTTCAGAATGGAATTCAATTTCGTTCCGCCTCTATGGAAAATTGGTGCCGACGAAACCTCAACGCATGCTTGCTCTTCGAGTTCGATGAGCTCAGGAAAATGACTACGTGAAGAGAGGGCATTAAGCAACTTTTTCTTGAAATTCATTTTGGAAGGTAAACGTATAGGTTCACTTAAAACACTTTTGAATTTGCTCTCTTTTTTGTTTTTGTTTTTGTTTTTGTTTTTATCTTTTGTTTTTTTTTTAAATGATGATTTTCATGAAATTGAATTCCATCATTAAAAATTTGAGTTGCGCGATTTACAAAAGCAACAATCGGATTCGCAATCAAAACTCAAAAAGAAAACATAGTTCTTAACAAGAATAAAGATTGATAAAATACAAGAAACTCTTGTATAGGTAATGGTAAAAATCAACTCATGTTCAAACTCTAAAATTCACTTCTCTATGTGGTCCAACACGAGAATGTCAATGAGCATCACGCATAACCTGCAAATAGACGACAATGTCAGTACGTGAATGAGAGAAAATGATATCTCAATGAGATTGCTTCTTACAATAAAATCGAGGCGATCTTAGTATGTACCCCACCGTCCTTGTTAGGGATTTTAGTATTTCGCCAAGATTTTATCATAAGAGAAGACATCATTAAAATTATCAATCCACGACCATCAATCGAATGCCCACTTTTATTCCAAAAGTTTCATATGCAAAAGTATCATTGATTTTTGAAAGATTGATTTGTGATTTTACTCATAGAAAAATGAAGTGACTTCTATTTTGATAAATTTGTACACAAAATGATTTGCGTTATAGCCCCAAAATGTGAGAATGAGAAAATTTGATAGAAAATGCAATTTCAATTTGTGTCCCAATATAATCACAACTTGAATTTTTTTTTTTTTGAAATGATTTTGAGCCCCTAAATATAAATTTAAACAAAACCATGTGTTCAACATGGCCAAATCAAAATGTGTAGAACTTGCATTCAAAATGCTCACTTGTCAAAAGTGATTGTCAATTTTCAATCATAGGCTTGCATCACCGAGGGCATTCGATTGATTTCCGCAAATTTCAAGATGAAAAAGTAATACAAAATGAGCAAATAAAAAAGGAAATGATACTTACAATGGGTGCCGACCTTTGTCTCATGCTTTTTTTTTTTTTTTTCACATAGACATGCACATGGAATGTGGTTCGATTTCTACTCTATACGGCCCAAAATGGAGCCATGGGATCACAGGACTGAACCAACAAGCTCGTGGCTAGGTCGTGTTACCCATGACTCCGGCTTCGTCAAAGGACCGACCCGTGTCGCATGCTCGCAGACCAGAGTGGGGACCTTTGACATCAAGAAAGAAATTTCGGGGTTGAGATGGGCAACTCATACTACATGCTTGTAGTCGGAGTGGTATCCACCTCAACACCATCCTAAGTGATCCTATGCGGCCCAGGTCCGGCAGCGGGTTGTGTGTGCTAAAGTGTAGTGTAATGCAGGGGATACAGGCATGACAATTCATAAGCAATCAACACTTCATACATGGACAATAAACCATACATTCCTTCACCTCCCTACAAAACAAAGGTGAGCAAACACTTCCCCTTATACCTCCCATTCTACAAAAACATTTAACACATTTAATGTTAGGGACTAACCTGAAATCCTCGCTGGCAAACAAAAATATTTTTTGAACAAGATTAATTTTGGCCTAAGTCCTCTAAGGTTCAAAACTAAGTCCCCAGCGGAGTCGCCAAGCTGTCGCAACCTACCCTCGGGAGGGAACGAGTTTAGGGGGTATTGCCTAAAGAACGGGCCTAAGGCCCATGATCAGGCGCGGGCTCTCCCAAGCCCATACCCCGCGTCACGTTGGGATATTTTTAAGAAATTTTGCACAAAAGGAGTCGCCACTAGCCTATTGGGGTTGGCTAGAAACCAAGTGAGGTATGGGAGTATACCTCACTTCCTACGCAACCAGAGAATCTAGGTCCGGGAACTTGATTACACTAATTAATCAATTAGTGCCCTTTCGGTACCTAATCTTGTTCATTTTAACAAAATGATTTTTGTCAGACAGTTTGGATTAATTTTATATTTATCCACTAACATACGAGGTGATCATGCGGGTGCGCGATCATTAAAGTAATAATCATAACTATCAAAATCCTAATTGCCATAAAATTAAACACGTGCAATCAAACATAATTAGATATGCAAATTAAACATTTAACATAATCAATATACGAGCATATAAAGGTCTAATAATGCTAAAATGGCAATACATGGCAAGTCCTAATCAAACCCCATCATTTTTGGATTTTCGAAAAATTTATTTTATTTTATTTTTATTTTATTTTTTTAATTTAAAAAAAAGAAAAGAAAAGAAATATATATATATATATATAACTAATTTCTAATTTTTAAAATTTTATTTGGACTTTCGAAATTTTTTTAATTTTTTTAATTTTTTTAATTTTTAAAGAAAAATAACTAATTTCTAATTTTTAAATATTTTTGGATTTTCGAAATTGTTTTAATTAATTTTTAAAATTTTAATTTGTTTAAAGAAAATATTTTTAGAATTTTAAATTAAATTTTTATTATAAAAGGTGAACCGGGTCGGGTTCGGTTCGACTCGACCCGGTCCAACGCGGATCGGGTCCGGTCGAGACCGGACTCGGATTCGGTCCAAATGGGGGCCGGCTGAACTGGCGCTTGGAAGCAAGGCCCGACTTGGTAGGGCCTTACCTTGGCTTGTTGGGCCCAACCGGCGAGCCCAATCGATCTAATACTTTCTATTTAAAAAAAAAAGAAACCCACTACCTAAGCTAGCCCAAACCCAAAAGGCGGATGGCCCACTACGACAGGCCCACGTGGATAGAAACCCTACCCGGTTCGCGACCCGTGCCCGACCCGTTTTGGGCTGAAACCGAGGCTTTGCTGGCGGCGCGACAACGGCGGCGGCTTGACGGCAGCAGCCGGTGCGGCGGAGCAGAATCTTTGAGACGCGGCGGCGCGGCGAACCCGAGGCGAAGACGCGGTGGCCGGCTTGGGATCTACTGGCGTCGGGGGCAGCGGCGTCGAGCTACAAGCAGAGCACGGCGGGTTGTTACGGGCGGAGGAGCGAGGCAGCAGCGGTAGGGACGGCGACGCGAGCTCGCAGGCGAAGCGGTGACGCGAGCTTGCGGGCGAGGAGGAACTCCCGCGGATGGCGGGACGGTGGCCGACTCGGGTGGACTGGCGGTGGCGCGAGGAGGCTCGGGCGACGTCGGAGATAGCGGCGGCGGGTGTTGTCGGTTCGCGAGCAGAGCGCAGCCCAGTCGTCACGGGCGGAGGCGCGGCGGTGGCTCGAGCTGCTCGACGCGGTCTTGGCGGACGTTCGGCAGGCAACGGCGCGAAGGTGTGGCGTCGCTCGAGGTGCGAGAGAACGGCGGCTCGGCGTTGAGGAGAAAGGGCAGACTTGCGGGTGGCTTTGGCGGCGAGCTGCTCCTCGGCTTCTCCGGATCTGGGTTTCGGGAAGACAATGGCGGTCTCGGTTGGTGGAGCGGCGTCGGGTTGGGGCGGCGGGAGGACAGCGGCTCAGATGGCGTTGGGCAGCGCCGCCGTTGCCCTCCTCCCCTCCGTTTCCTCAGATTTGGGTTCCGGAGAAGACGGCGGGGGATGGCCTCGATTGGGCAGCTTGGCGCCGCTCCTTCCTCCCTTGAACTCTCTCCCTATTCCCCCCTTTTTCTTCTCTAGTTTTTTCTTTGTTTCTCCTCCCCGCCCCCTCTCTCTCTGTTCCCTTCGAACCCCCCTCCTCTGCTAGGGTTTCACGCACGAGAGGAAGAGAGAAAGCGGCATGGGCCGGGCCAAAGCGAGATTCGGCCCGGCCCCTTCCATGTCTCTTTTTTCCTATTTTTTTGTTGTTTTTTTTGTTTTCTTTTTATCTTTTGTTTGCTTTGTTGTTCTTTTTTTTTTGCTCTTTTTTTTTTTTTATCATTTTTCTTAAAGGACTAATTCCTAATTCTATAGACAATTAAATCCTAAATGAAAAATGGGAAAAATTAGGTGTCAACAATGTCGATGTCAAGTCAGTTTTGGATTCCTCTCATTATTTAAGGTGCTTGAGTTATGGTTGATATTCGAAGTAATCTTCCAATTGCAGACTACAAGGAAAAAAAAGGAAAATGAGATGGTGATGGTCCGTCGTTGGCGATACAGGTGACGAACCATCATCCACCGCCATTTTCTTAGTAATCGGATATACTTGTTGCATCGGTTTTTACTTCTTTTTTTTTTTTTTTTTTTTTAATCCCTGCTGAAAGTAGAAAGTTAATCACACTGGCTACTGTTGCTGGTTGCCAATCATCCGGGAAAGGGGGTTTGTGGTCCAAAAGGCAACATTATTTTTAGAAAATAAAGGTGGCGTTACCTTAGCTAGCTTTTCACTTGTCAATTAAACATTATAAGAGTGTGAAAATTTCATGATTGTCATATAACTACGTGATGATCACACGTGATATGATGTAATGTCATACATAACAATTTACCTTTCTACTTTCATTCTTTATGAATAATTCGAATTACAATATTTTGTCCAAATTGACATGAACACATTAATAAAACAAGTTAAACAACATCGGCCTTGCTAGCCAGCAAAAAACATTCTTATTCCATATGCTCAAACCCCAATGAATGAAAACAACCTTGAATTTTGATATTGCAAAAGATAAAAATTAAACTACCAAATAATGTCAGGAACTATAAAATATTTTTAGATTCTGCTAGTAATCAAAGTTCGGTCGTCACTGGTTCGTGCCGGTGACGTGCCCGTGTCCTTCGCCAGGGCTTGGGCCCGAGTCCTTAATCCCTCCGAGTGTCTCCAAGTTGGCGAACTTGTGTCCCTCACCCGGGCTTGGGCCTGAGTCCTTAATCCCTCCAAGTGTCTCCGAGTTGGTGAACTTGTGTCCCTCACCCGGGCTCGGGCCAGCTTGCTTGATAGCCCCAAGCGACAACCCATCGAAGAACCCTCCGCAGGCAACTCCCACTGGCGCTTTCGTCTCCATCACGTTGAAGGGTCGAGCTTCGTTCCCAACGAAAACGGCACTGAGCATCGCCAGGACCAAGAGAATGTGGAGAACCCTTGTTGCGCTCCTCATGTTCGATGAAATCACCGACAGAGACAATAAACAGAGAACTTTTTGATGATTCGTTTGGAGGGAGCTTGTGATGCGGAGTCTATGGCCGAGCAGGCACTCTAATATATAGTGCGAGCAACGAAGAGTTTTGTTTGACCGGCTCTTCTTGATGGTCCCGGTTTCCTCGTTCTTCCTCTCCTTTTCTTCGTAGAATAATTAGTCTTTTCCTGTTCGAAGGCAACGTGAGTATTGGCATTTCTGCATGCAGCCAACTTGAGGAAGCAACGAGGGAGCTTCTGTTGTGGCCGAGAGCGCACATGCAAGCCAAGGGAAGAAGGAAGAATGTAGCAGGCGACTCTTTGACCGCTTACTAAAACGTTTGCGCTCATCTAAAGGGCTAGATACATCATATATTACTCTATTTCACACAAGTAGATATAGGGGGACCGAGTTTGAAGGTTTAGAAGATGAGAGACAGAAGTTGGACTGTAATTTCTATGTCTAGTTTTTCAGCCGTCGAGCGAATATAGTCTATAAGCAGCCATGGAGAAAAAAGGTTTTACCGCAAACCGAAGACCAAAGACCTTGAGGATGACGGTGTTTTCTTGAGATGATGATGCAGCAGAGCCATATTGAACGACTCAAGTGTTGGAAGCAGGCACTCTCTCTCCTCCCACCACCTCTCATCTGAATGGAGATGGCACAACTTTTGTTAAGTAAGCGACTTATGTAACTATTTGTACTAAAACTTTGTCGAGTAAGCGAGTTACGTTATCCCAATCAGGTCACATGACAATATATTCAATTGAGGTTTTACACCAAGCGGAATTTGAAAAATTTAAGTACTTGATTGAACCAAAAGAAGAAGAAGAAGAAGAAGTTAAGGTACTAAATCGTAGAAAAGACAAAGATTTAGATACTGATGATATCATTGCTCGCGAAGAAAACTCTAAGAATTCACTCAATATTGGAATACTACCTTGAGATGTCTTTTTTTATTTGCCTATACGTTCATCTGGAACTTCAGTTCTATTTCCCACATATACATGTATATATATTTATTGATCACATCTTTCATTCTTGTTTAGAATTTATAGCTCCTTGGCACAAAGGCATTGCCCTTATCAATTTCCTCCTTATTTTAATTTATTTTCAATTTTCCTCGTTCATAGAATATAACACAATATATTTTTCTCTCCTCTTCATGTTCATTTTCTCATATCGTCACTCCTTTTATTTTCTTTGCCACTACCACTTTTTTCCCAAACATAGTATAAATAAGAGAAAATATGCAGTAAACAATGATGTTGCTTCAAGGAAGGGGGCGCTCGAACCTATTTTTAATCTAAGTGATTTTATCCCAATAGCTCTGTTTATCTTTATTCTTATATTCATACTTTTGTGTTTGGATATTGCCAACATGTTTAGACTAGTTTTTTGGTCAATGTCATGAAGAGGCCGCTCAATTCCTCGAGTATCATCCAAAATGATCATTCAGGTCGACTCATGTAGATGATTTTTCGTCCACATCGATCATGCTCCGAATTATGATATTCGATATTAAGGAGCTCGAGATTTTTGTGTTCCGGTTAACGTTGGGTTTTGGAGTTGATGTCAACGTCAAGTCAAGTCAAGTCAGTTTTGGGTTCCTCTCATTATTTAAGGTCCTTGAATTAGGGTCGATATTCGAAGTAATCTTCCAATCGCAGGCTACAAGGAAAAGAAAAATGGAAAATGAGATGGTGATGGTCCGTCGTTGGCGATACAGGTGACGAACCATCAACCACCGCCATTTTCTTAGTAATCGGATATACTTGTTGCATCGGTTTTTACTTTTTTTTTTTTTAATCCCTGCTGAAAGTTAATTAAAGCCAATATGCCGTAGAAAGTTAATCACGCTGGCTATTGTTGCTGGTTGCCAATCATCCGGGAAAGGGGGTTTGTGGTCCAAAAGGCGACATTACTTTTAGAAATAAAGGTGGCGTTACCTTAGCATGGTTCAGAAAAGATAGCTTTTCACTTGTCAATTAAACATTATAAGAGCGTAAAATTTTTAGGATTGTCATATAACTACGTGATGATCACACATGATGTGATGTAATGTCATAGTTCCTTTCTACTTTCAATCTTTTTGAATAATTCGAATGACGAGTTCATGTGATTTTGTCCAAATTGACATGAACACATTAATAAAACAAGTTAAACAACATCGGCCTTGCTAGCCAGCAAAAAACATTCTTATTCCATATGCAAGCTCGAACCCCAGTGAATGAAAACAACCTTGAATCAAAGTTCAGTCATCACTGGTTCGTGCCGGTGATGTGCCCGTGTCCTTCACCAGGGCTTGGGCCCGAGTCCTTAATCCGTCCGAGTGTCTCCGAGTTGGTGAACTTGTGTCCCTCCCCCGGGCTCGGGCCTGAGTCCTTAATCCATCCGAGTGTCTCCGAGTTGGTGAACTTGTGTCCCTCCCCCGGGCTCGGGCCTGAGTCCTTAATCCGTCCGAGTGTCTCCGAGTTGGTGAACTTGTGTCCCTCCCCCGGGCTCGGGCCTGAGTCCTTAATCCGTCCGAGTGTCTCCGAGTTGGTGAACTTGTGTCCCTCCCCCGGGCTCGGGCCTGAGTCCTTAATCCGTCCGAGTGTCTCCGAGTTGGTGAACTTGTGTCCCTCCCCGGGCTCGGGCCTGAGTCCTTAATCTGTCCGAGTGTCTCCGAGTTGGTGAACTTGTGTCCCTCCCCGGGCTCGGGCCTGAGTCCTTAATCCGTCCGAGTGTCTCCGAGTTGGTGAACTTGTGTCCCTCCCGGGCTCGGGCCTGAGTCCTTAATCCGTCCGAGTGTCTCCGAGTTGGTGAACTTGTGTCCCTCACCAGGTGGACTTGGACCCGATGAGTGCACTTCACCAATTAACTCATGCAAGGGTCGAGCTTCAGATTTGAGAAAAATGGCGTTGAGCAAAGCTAGGACAAGGAAAATGTGGAGGGCCCTCATGGCACTCCTCATGCTTGACAAGACACAAGAGGGCGTTATGAGAGTTGATCTGTATGTGTTAGTGTAGTTTGGTAATCCAAGAGGGATAATTTATAGTGGATATGTAGCACCTTAGAAGGAAAGAAGATCTACGAAGCACCTTAGAAGGAAAGAAGATCTACGAACATATGTAGCACCTTAGAAGGAAAGAAGATCTACGAACATCATTGATATTAAGAAGGAAATCAGAATCAATGTCACCTATGGAAACAACAATTAATTATATGGCAACAATTTATTTTTATGTTTAGTTTGTGGTCCAAATATAGTATGGGTAGGTAGCAAGGATGGTGGTGAAAAGAGTTTTAGTTGACCGGCTCTTTGTGATATTTATCGTTTTTCTTGTTCTCTTTCTGATTTTCTTCTTTAATAAGAGTAGCTGAAAAGGCACCAGCATGTGGATAGAGAGGGAAAAAGGCATGAATTGCATTATCTGTTTGGGAAGGGATTTGAATTTTCATGAGACAAGGAGAGTTAATTTAAGGTCATAATACACGAGATATTTGGAGTGAGAGAAATAATTTCCTAATAGCGCCGTTGTTCTTAAAAAAGAATGGTCCCTTCCCTTTAATTGTTCCAAGGAAACCTATTGATTTGAAATGAAAACCTCACTTATTGGGATTTTGTCTAATCCTACAATAAGATTCCTTAAATGTGAATATTTAAAAAAAAAAAAAAGAAAGGAAAGGGAAATCCCATTGAGTGAGCTCAAAACTCAAACGGCCAAATAGAGCTAGAAAGCGTGCCCCATTTTCATCTAACAGTACAGCTGATTTTGGTATTGCTTTGTGTATCAACAAGAACAACAAGAGCGGTGTCCTAATTCAGGAACATATCCTTTCCTTTTCTGATGAATCCTCCCTCCGAAACAAATGTAGGCCAAATAAAGAAAATTCCTAGAACAGAATTCAACTTCGTTCCGCCTCGATAGAAGATTGGTGCCGACGAAGCCTCAACACATGCTTGCTTCTCAAGTTCCATGAGCCTACGCTTTTATCTTTTAGAAGGGGCAAATGTCGATCTCAAATAGACTCATTCTACTTCTCTATGTGGTCAAACACGAGAATGTCAAGGAGCATCGTGCATAACCTACAAAAAGACAACAATGTCAGTATGTAAAAAAGAAAATGATCTCTCGATGAGGTCGCTTCTTACAACAAAATCGAGGCGACGGTACATGCCCCATAGTCCTTATTATGGGGTTTTAGTATTTTGTTAAGATTTTATCATAAGAGAAGACATCATTAAGAAAGATCAATCAACGGCCATTAATCGAACGTCCACTTTTATTCTAAAAGTTTCATATCAAAAGTGACATTGATTTTTAAAGATTGGTTTATGATTTTACTCCTGCAAAAATGAAGTGACTTTTGTTTTGAAAAATCCATACACAAATTATTATATGAATTTCAATCCTAGAATGTGAGAGAGAAAGAATTTGATCGAAAATATGATCTCAAATTTTTTTTTTTTGTACCCCAAAATATAATCCTGGCTTGAAAGAATTTCTAAACAAAAAGTGGTTTTGAGCCCATAATTAAAAATTTAGACAAGGTTATATGTTTAACAGGGCCAAATCAAAGTGTTTAAAACCTGCATTCAATGTTCACTTATCAAGAGTGCTTGTCAATTGTTTTATTGTAACCCTACATCACTGAGGGCATTCGATTGATTTCCGCGAATTTCAAGATGAAAATTCAATTAAAAAAAATCGAATAAAAAGAAGAATGATACTTACAGTGGGCACGACTTCTCTCTCTCTCTCTCTCTCTCTCTCTCTCTCTCTCTAATTACATAAACATGCACAGGGGATGTGGTTTGATTTCTACTCTATACAGCTCAAAATAGAGCCATAGGATTATTGGACCGAACCAACAAGATCGCAACTAAGTTGTGTTTCCCATGACTCTGGCTTCATCAAAGAACCGATCCGTGTCGCATGGTTGCATACTAGGGTGGGGACCTTTGACATTCAAGAAAAAAATTTCAGGGTTAAGATGGGCAACTTATACTACATGGTTGTAGTGGTGGTATCCACCAAAACTCTATCCTAAGTGATCCTATGTGGCCGAGGTTTGGCGGCAGGTAGTGTCACGCCCTGAACCTCGAGCGCGCAAACATCCCTCGATGGTCGATAGGATTGCGACGTTCCCAGGATGCATCGCGGACCCATACACATGCGGAAGCAAATTATTAAACTCTATACATCAATTAAACATGGGATAGAAAAACAGGACAACCAATTAACACAAGCCAAACTTTATAAACACATGGGGTTTATATACAAAAGTTTAAAGCTCAAAAGAAGTTACTAGGCTAACCCTACCTCGGACCTTACCTACTTGGGATTCGGGTCTACTACAACACCATCGGGGATGTCAATGTCTAAAGGGTTAGCCACCTCTACTCCGGGCTCATCAACCTCAGGCCCCTGGTTCGCCACGATATTTTCCAAAATATCGGCATCCATGACAGGGACGAGTACCGCCTCATACTCGGCATCGACGGCAAGTCCGTCAAAGCCGTCCAAGGGGCCCTCCCGAATCCCGTTAGGCCCGTGATGAAATCACACTTTGAAGCGATGAGGTACCAACTAAGGTAGGCCCTCATCAACCCAAATGGTGGTCACGATGAGCTCACGGGTCTAGGGGGTCCCATGGATAGGGAGTATGGTACGCTGGGTCTCCGCCTCCTGTGGCCGCCCAAAACGAATGTGGCGTACCACCATTTAAGGACTTGTAAAATTGAAACCACAACAGGGTGAGACAAAGTCTCAACGAGTTCACACCTTAAACCTTGATTAGGACGAGAATTCACCTAGAGGTAGCCTAAACATGCACCATATAAGACTTATCTCGCCTCAGCACCTCCCCCATATTAGAGAGGGGGAAAATGCATGAATTGCATTATTTGTTTGGGAAGGGATTTGAATTTTCATGAGACAATGAGAGTTAATTTAAGTTCATAATACACGAGATATTTGGAGTGAGGGAAATAATTTCCTAATAGTGCCGTTGTTCTTTAAAAAAAAAATGGTCCCTTCTCTACCTTTAATTGTTCCAAGGAAACCTATTGATTTGAAATGAAAACCTCACTTATTGGGATTTTGTCTAATCCTACAATAAGATTCCTTAAATGTGAATATTTAAAAAAAAAAAAAAAAGAAAGGAAAGGGAAATCCCATTGAGTGAGCTCAAAACTCAAACGGCCAAATAGAGCTAGAAAGCGTGCCCCATTTTCATCTAACAGTACAGCTGGTTTTGGTATTGCTTTTTGTATCAACAAGAACATCAAGAGCGGTGTCCTAATTCAGGAACATATCCTTTCCTTTTCTGATGAATCCTCCCTCCGAAACAAATGTAGGCCAGAAAGCACAATCCACCCAAAACATATCTCAAAGGTGCTAACATCCATAGTTTAACCTTGATGGCATAACTTAATAACCCTTCCAACAGGAACCGACAGTTCAATCGGAAAAATATCTAACCTAATTAAATTCATCAAAAAATGCTTCAACTTCCCCACATTTATTTGCTTGCGACAGACCACGCAATGTCAGAAAGCACAATGCAATCGGCAAAATCTAGGAACAGAGACTCTGCATTTGATCTTATTTAGGTCGCAAAACTAAAAAGCAACACGAAAAGCTAGAGATAAAAATTCTCACTCCAACTAGGGGAAACACGACTAGCATCAAAGAATTCTGAAACGGTTTCACCACTAGCCTCGGAACCAGGTAAGGGCAGGCGGCGATCGCTAGGAACAAAGCCGCAGAGTAGTAGCACATCTGCTAATTCTCCCTCAACAAATTCGCCAAGTCCGCCCATCGACCGCCCCGCACGAACTTGCCCAACGCCCTTTGCGCCTCGGTCGATCCACGCTCCCACGTCACCTCCGTCGCCGTGGTGGTGGTGGTGGCAGCGTGGTGATGGCTGTGGTGATGGCCATGGTTATGGTGGTGATTGCCGTGGTCATGGTCGTGGTTGTGGTCGTGGTTGTGATCGCTGGCTTTGGCGAGGGGGCGGGACCGCCAATCCCAAGGAGTGGCCATGAATCCGAACCGTGGCAACAAACCACGAAAGCCGGAGTTGCCGGGAATGCGGAGAAGCAGGTGGGAAGCGCCGACTCCTCGCGGCCGCGTAGCGGCGGCGAGGCAAGAGGTCGGGGACTGGAACCCGCACAGATCGGCCCCGCAGGGGAGGGCTTCCATTGGCGGAGAAGAAGCGCAGGAGGAGGGCTGCTCAGGCCATGGAAGTGAAGAAGGAGAAGGGAGGTTGGTTCGGCAGTTGGAATAAGTCGCGGCTGCTACTTTGGTCTTTAAAAGGTTATAAAATAAGGGAAGGGAGGGAGGGAGGGAGGGATGGAGTTATACTAGCCACACCACGTGCTCATTGTATAGTCGAGGGGGCGGCTGGGGCACGGCATGATGCAATTGCTAGTGTGCTTTGTTACTTTAGAGAGGGGGGGACTCTCACTTGAAATGCCATGTCATCAGCCTCCAACTTTAGTAAAACAAAAAATTAAGAAATTTTAAAAATAATGGCTTCACAGAACAAGTTACGTGGAGGTTTTGTCTATTTTGGGTTCTAGCAAAACCTAATTTTACTTTGAGCACAGTCGGACGAGAAGTGTCCCTTATAACACAATAAGGTTGCGTTTGGTAGTTGGAATAAAATTCGAGATATAATACAATTTATCTTATTCTACGTTTGGTGCTTGCTTAAGACAAGATAAAGTTGAATATGATGGGGATATAGACAGGATAAAATTATTCCATGAGAGGGTGGGATAAAGGTAGATAGAATTTCTAATGTCCATAATAGGAAAGTTATTTTTCTCATATAACAAACTTATTAAATTAACAAAACTGAAATTATATTTCAATATAAATAATATTTGAATTATAGTTTAAGAAATTAAAAACTTTAAAAATGTATTTTTAATTAATCTTATTTTAATTTATATGTTCAACTTTAATTTTATCTTATAATAAACATTAAATCTATAAATTAAGTATTTATATCTATTATATATTTTAGGTATTTTTGTATTTTAGGTATGTTAGTACAGTTTACTATTTGATAAAATTTTATTAAAGAATTATGAAAGGGGAAAAAAAGAAATAATAAAGAAAATAATATAAAAAAGAGGAAAAATAAAATAAAAATAAAGGAATAGTGTTACGAGAGATTTTCATCATTTCCGTTATGAACATTTAGGTTCATTTACAATGATATGCCATTTATATATTTAAAAAAAAATGTAGATGAGATGATGTGAACATATTCGACTTTAATACTTTGATGCACAAAACAATAGACATAATATAAAAAAATCATAGGATTTCATATCTTATCCTATCTAGTCATATCCCGATTAAAAATCCAGATGACCAAACATAGCCTAAGGGACTCGAGGGAAAAATGCCAACTTGGATGCGTTTTCTTGAGAAGATCCCATGGTAGAGATATCTTGAACAATTGAAATGCTCAAAAATAAGAACTCTCTCTTTCTCTTTCTCTCTTTCTACACTTGAATATGATACATTTTTATTTATTTATTGAGTTAGCAACTCATGTAACGATTTATACTTAAGTTTTATCGAGTAAGCTAGCGATGTCGACACAATCACTTCACATGTCGATTTATTGAGCAAAGCTTTTAGGTACTTGATCGAACAAGAAAAAAATTGGGGTACTGAATTATAGAAAATATGAAAATTTTATAATTTTTACCTCCTTAGCACAATGGCATTGACCTTATCAACTTTCTCCATATTTTTTTTTAATTTTTTTTCCATTTTCCTCATCCATAGAATATGACACAAAATAATATTCTCACTTCTTCATATTCATTTCTCTTATTGTCACTTCTTTTATTTTCTTTTCCTCTACCCCTTTTATTCCCCAAACATAGTACAAACAAAGAGAAAGTATGCAGTAAACAATTATGTTCCTTCAAGGAAGAAGAAGCATTCCAAACCTATTTTTAATATGATAATTTTATCTCAATGGCTTTGTTTATTTTTATAATTACATTCATACTATTGTATTTGGATAATGCCAATATGTTGAGACAGGGTCTTTTGGTCAATGTCATGAAGACGATTCGAAGATCTTGTTCACTCGATTTCTTGAGTCTCATCTAATTGATCAATCAACTCAACTTATGTAGATGATTTTTCATCCAAACTAATTAGGCTTTGAATTAGGGTTTTTTTATTTTTTTATTTTTATGCCTAGGATCCACTGAGCCCGCCGAGCTTACGTCGGGCAGCCTACGGCTCGTAGAGTGTGCAGTACACCTTGAACCAAGTGTCAATACCTAAAGGGAAGCTAGCATAAGACCCCACCACCATGGCCCCCCACTTAAGACGTGTTAGTAGTCGCGGAGTTTCGACCCTGGGACTTCTGCGATGAAGTGCCCAAAGCCAAACTAACTCAGCTACCCACTGGTGGGTTGAATTAGGGTATTTGATAGCAAGAAATTCGAGAATTTTGTGTTTTGGTTAATAATGAATTTCAGGTCGATGTCAAGTCAAGTCAAGTCACTTTTGGATTCCTATTATTATTTGAGTATTTGATTTATGGTTGATTATAAAAGTATTCTCCAATTGTAGGCTACAAGGAAAAAAAGATGGAACATTGCAGCTAATATGTCGTTGAAAGTTAATCACATTGCCTATTGTTGCTTGTCGCCAATCATTTGGAAAAGAGAGTTTGCAGTCCACACCATTGTTTTTAGAGAATAAAAATGCCGTCACCTTAACAAAATTCCGAAAAGATATGTTTTAACTTATAATTAAACATTATAAGAAGGTGAAAAGTAATTGCACCAAAAGCTCTATTATATATCCGTTCCCTTCCTTTCAATTAAATCATCAAACCATATTAAAAACTTCATAATAGTTATAGAACTACACAATGATCACACAAGACACGATAGTCTCCCTTTCTACATTCAATCTTTGTGAATAATTTGAATGACACGTGTTGATGTGAGTCGGTCCAATTTGACACGAACACATTCCATAAAACAAGTTAAACAGCACTGGCCTTGCTCGCTAGCAAAAGACTATTATTCTATATTCAACCTTAAGGCCCAATGGATGACCAGGACCTTCACTTATGATATTGCAAAAGATACAAATTAAACAACCAAATAATGAAAGGGGCCATGAAATATTCTTAGTTTTTACTAGCAATCAAAGTTTGGTCATCACTAGTTCGTGCCGGTGACGTGCTTGTGTCCTTCACCAGGGGAGGGGGGGCTCGGGCCTGAGTCCTCAATCCCTCCAAGTGTCTCTGAGTTGGTGAACTTGTGTCCCTCGCTTGGGCTCGGCCCAGCTTGCTTGATGGCCTCAAGCGACAACCCGTCGAAGAACCCTCCGCAGGCAACTCCCACTGGAGCTTTCGGCTCCATCACATTGAAGGGTCGAGCTCCGTTCGCAACGAAAGTGGGGCTGAGCATCGCCAGGACCAAGAGAATGTGGAGAGCCCTTGTTGTGCTCCTCATGTTCGACGAAATTACTGACAGAGACAAGCAAAAGCAAATTTATACTGACAGAGACGATAAAGAGCAAATTTTTTTATTTGTTTGAAGGGAGTTTGTGATGCGGAGTCTATGGCCGAGCGGTTGCTCAAAATATATAGTGCGAGCAACGAAGAGTTTTCTTTGACCGGTTCTTCTTGATGGTCCCGGTTTCCCAGTTCTTCTTCTCTTTTTTTTTCGCATGACGATTTAGTCTTCCCCTGTTCAAAGGCCACGTGAGCATTTGCATTTCTGCAAGCTGCCGGCTTGAGGAAGCAACGAGGAACTTCTGTCGTGGCCGAGAGAGCGCACATGCAAGCCGGGGAAGAAGGAAGAATGTAGCACACGACTGATTGACCATTTACTAAAACATATTTACACTCATCTGAAAGGCTAGATATGTCTTGTATCACTCCATAACACACAAGTAGAGAGAGAGAGAGAGAGAGAGAGAGAGAGAGAGAGAGAGAGAGAGAGAGAGAGAGAGAGAGAGAGAGAGAGAGAGAGAGAGAGAGAGAGAGAGAGAGAGCAAGTTTGAAGGTCTTAAAGAAAAGGCAGAAGTTGGACCGCAATTTCTATGTCTAGTTTTTCAGCCGGCTAGTCCATAAGCAGCCATGGAGAAGAAATGTTTTACCCGAAACCGAAGACCAAAGACCTTGAGGATGACGGTGTTTTCTTGAGATGATGATGCAGCAGAGACATTTTGAACGACTCAAGTGTTCGGAGCCGGCACTCTCTCTCCTCCCGCCACCTCTTATCTGAATGGAGATGGCACAACTTTTGTTAAGTAAGCTACTTATGTAACGATTTGTACTAAAACTTTGTAGAGTTAAGCAAGTTACGTTATCACAATCACGTCACATGACAATATATTCAATTGAGGTTTTACACCAAGTGGAATTTGAAAAATTTAGGTACTTAATTGATATAAAAGAAGAAGAAAAAGAAGAAGTTAAGGTACTAAATTGTAGAAAAGACAAAAATTTAGGTACTCATGATATCATTGCCCAGGAAAAAAACTCTAACAATTCACTCAACATTGGAATACTACCTTGAGATGTCTTTTTTTATTTGCCTATAAGTTCATCTGGAACTTCAGTTCTATTTCCCACATATACATGTATATATTTTTATTGTTCACATCTTTCATTCTTGTTTAGAATTTATAGCTCCTTGGCACAAGGCATTGCCCTTATCAATTTCCTCCTTATTTTAATTTATTTTCAATTTTCCTCATTCATAAATATAACACAATATATTTTTCTCTCCTCCGCATGTTCATTTTCTCATCTTGTCACTCCTTTTATTTTCTTTGCCACTACCACTTTTTTCCCAAACATAGTATAAATAAGAGAAAATATGCAGTAAACAATGATGTTGCTTCGAGGAAGGGGAGCGCTCCGAACCTATTTTTAATCTGAATGATTTTATCCCAATGGCTCTGTTTATTTTTATTCTTATATTAATACTTTTGTGTTTGGATAATGCCAATATGTTGAGACTAGTCTTTTGTTCAATGTCATGAAGACGCCACTCAATTCCTTGAGTATCGGCCAAAATGATCATTCAAGTTGACTTATGTAGATGATTTTTCAACCAAATCGATCATGCTCCGAATTCTGGTATTCAATATAAAGGAGCTCGAGATTTTTGTGTTTCGGTAAATGATGAGTTTTGAAGTTTATGTCGATGTCAAGTCAGTTTTGGATTCCTCTCATTATTTAAGGTGCTTGAGTTATGGTTGATATTCGAAGTAATCTTCCAATTGCAGACTACACGGAAAAAAAAATGGAAAATGAGATGGTGATGGTCCGTCGTTGGCGATGCAGGTGAGAACCATCATCCACCGCCATTTTCTTAGTAATCGGATATACTTGTTGCATCGGTTTTTACTTTTTTTTTTTTTTTTTAATCCCTGCTGAAAGTTAATTAAAGCCAATATGCTGTAGAAAGTTAATCACACTGGCTATTGTTGCTGGTTGCCAATCATCCGGGAAAGGGGGTTTGCGGTCCAAAAGGCAACATTAGTTTTAGAAAATAAAGGTGGCGTTACCTTAGCTAGCTTTTCACTTGTCAATTAAACATTATAAGAGTGTGAAAATTTCATGATTGTCATATAACTACGTGATGATCACACGTTATATGATGTAATATCATACATAAAATTTACCTTTCTACTTTCATTCTTTATGAATAATTCGAATTACAATATTTTGTCCAAATTGACATGAACACATTAATAAAACAAGTTAAACAACATCGGCCTTGCTAGCCAGCAAAAAACATTCTTATTCCATATGCTCAAACCCCAATGAATGAAAACAACCTTGAATTTTGATATTGCAAAAGATAAAAATTAAACTACCAAATAATGTCAGGAACTATAAAATATTTTTAGATTCTGCAAGTAATCAAAGTTCGGTCGTCACTGGTTCGTGCCGGTGACGTGCCCGTGTCCTTCGCCAGGACTTGGGCCCGAGTCCTTAATCCCTCCGAGTGTCTCCAAGTTGGTGAACTTGTGTCCCTCACCAGGGCTTGGGCCTGAGTCCTTAATCCCTCCAAGTGTCTCCGAGTTGGTGAACTTGTGTCCCTCACCCGGGCTTGGGCCAGCTTGCTTGATAGCCCCAAGCGACAACCCATCGAAGAACCCTCCGCAGGCAACTCCCACTGGCGCTTTCGTCTCCATCACGTTGAAGGGTCGAGCTTCGTTCCCAACGAAAACGGCACTGAGCATCGCCAGGACCAAGAGAATGTGGAGAACCCTTGTTGCGCTCCTCATGTTCGATGAAATCACCGACAGAGACAATAAACAGAGAACTTTTTGATGATTCGTTTGGAGGGAGCTTGTGATGCGGAGTCTATGGCCGAGCAGGCACTCTAATATATAGTGCGAGCAACGAAGAGTTTTGTTTGACCGGCTCTTCTTGATGGTCCCGGTTTCCTCGTTCTTCCTCTCCTTTTCTTCGTAGAATAATTAGTCTTTTCCCTGTTCAAAGGCAACGTGAGTATTGGCATTTCTGCATGCAGCCAGCTTGAGGAAGCAGCGAGGGAGCTTCCGTTGTGGCCGAGAGGGCGCACATGCAAGCCAAGGGAAGAAGGAAGAATGTAGCAGACGACTGTTTGACCGTTTACTAAAACGTTTGCACTCATCTAAAAGGCTAGATACATCATATATTACTCTATTTCACACAAGTAGATATAGGGGGACCGAGTTTGATGGTTTAGAAGATGAGAGACAGAAGTTGGACTGTAATTTCTATGTCTAGTTTTTCAGCGGGCGAGCGAACATAGTCAAAGCAGCCATGGAGAAGCAAGGTATTACCCCAGACCGAAGACCAAAGACCGTGAGGATGACGGTGTATTTCGAAGACTTTTGGGTGGACAGCTTGAATTTTCACAAGCAGACAACAGCGGAACTGTTGGGGAAATCTCCCAAATGTCTTCTTTCAGTATTAACTTGAATTCGAATCACCGTTCTAGCACATTCTTGGAATGCCGGCTCTGGGAGCAAAAGCAAGGGAAACTCCACAGTTAACGAAGTTTAGTGATCGGGTGTTAAAGTTGCAACGACCGTCATTAGCGAAATAAAATGATAATGTTAGATAAATCGTGAAACGGTCCTAATGGTAGTGGTCACGAGCAAGAATTAGAACAAGTATTTTTGTCAAGTGTACATCGAGAAGGTCTACCAGAAAAACATTGGCTGCCTAATCAATGTGATCAATTTGGGTGTTACGGAGGAAATAATGCTTGATTACAGGAATGATTCGAATGAATTTGATTTCAACATAGAGCATCACTGCACAATTTCAATGTAGAGCCTCTTTTTCAGGGTCGGATCCTATTGAACGTGCTCGAAAACATGCATAGCATCTCATTGGATACTATGTGTTTGTATGCACATAATAACCACGTTCGGAATTGAATGCGGAACTCAAAATTTGTGCAGAATAGAACATTCCAAATCAAAGAGCCTCATATGGTTACAAACTTCTTTATGACGATTAAGCCACGCAATATATGTTGATTTGATCCTTACACTAGTTTTGTTCTCTCAACTAAGCCCAGCCAGCATGGAACAGGAGTTTCTTCGACTATCATTTTGTAAATGGGTTTACTCTGATGTGTTTAGATATCCTAAAGAGAGTTGGTGGATCTCTTATTGCCTAATCTAATTTTGCACCTACATAGCACTTACATTCACCAATTAATTATACGTTGAACCCCCTTAGATGTGCTTGGAACTTTTGTAAAAGCGAGAGAAGTCGAGCTTCGGATGGGAAATTTATGTATTGCAAAGTAAAAAGTGTTAGGGAAATCCCTTATGATGTTTTGAATATGACAAAATCAATCAAAAGCTATTAATGTGTTTAATGGTTGAGTAATAGATCATGCAGATGATAGAACATGTAAATGATATTGTCAAAGTCTGAAGACGGCCAAAAGACTGAACGTAACACATGTCCAAAGTATATTCTGAAGATTTCTAGACTTCTATATCGAAGTTTGAAGATTGCCAGATTTTAGTATCAAAGTTTGTTCTACATCAGAAATCTGCCAACTCTGACAAATTCCAGAATGAACGTGAATGAAGAACCAGAAGACAGATTCTATGCTGAAGCTGAACTTATTTAGACTGTGTTCAGACCTTAAAGCTAAACCTCTGTTCAGAAGCAGAATATGTTCAGACTCAGATTGTAAAGTCTATTGCTCTCAAACTTTACATCTAGAACGAGACAGAACATAACATAAGCCCCAAACATATAATGGCTAGTGATCTGGTTTGGATTCTACATCAAGATTAATTTGATAGACTTAATCTAATTGATTGACGATTGGATCTTAAAGACAAGAACTTTCTATATGAATGAGTTCTACTTATGGAACCAAGATTCTGTTTGTATGGGCGATCGGAATCAATTTGGCATTCTACTTTTGTCACTCAATGGCTACCAAATCTTCTAGATACAGATTTGTCCAATGGGTAGATCGAAAGTCGATCCTCGAGATACTGTCCAACAGCTAGTTTGGAAGTAGAGGAGTATTTAAGGAGATCAAGGACCAATGACCAAGTAAGAGACAGAGCGTAGAATTTATAATTTCAAAGTCTGAGCGACCTTCGATCATACTCTTGTCTCTCGTGAGCTTAAACGTTTGTGATCGTGAGAAAAATACCAAAATAGTGACTTAGTGAGATAGTGTGATCTACTACTAAGTATTTGCACTCAAAGTTATAATCTCTTGTTGATCGCATAGTGGAATCCAGCTAGAAGGCTATTACCATTTGGAGAGTGGACGTAGGCTTGATCTAAGCTGAACCACTATAAACCTTGTGTTCTTATTCTCTTCCCTAAACTTCTTTATTTTGTTCGTATTTAATTGCTAAAGTCTGAACTCGCTCAAAGTCTGTTATTCCTCAGACTCAGTTTCAAAGTCTGTTGTTCTTCAAACTCAGATTCAAAAGCAAAATATTTTTATTGTTCTTTGCGAAAATTATACTTCACACCTATTCATCATCCTCTAGGTGTTCATACTAGAACTTTCAATTGGTATCAAAGCCAAGTGCTTGTTTTATAAAAATATTTTTACTTTTGAGTTAAAAATCTTCTATGGCTAGTATCTTGGCACTAGGACTTATGGAAGGGCAAAGCAATACCAAGCCACCATATTTTGATGGAAATGAACACAACGTGTGGAAGAACAAGATGAAAGCATTCCTGAGATCTAGAGATCCCTTGCAATGGGATGTTGTGGAAAAAGGAATCAATCCCACTGCCGCGTTTACATCAAATAAGAATGGCAAAGACAAAGAAACCAAACCCCCCGCTCTTATATCTCGGACGGAGATGTCGAAAAGAGAAGCTCTTGATGCGAAAGCAATTTATTCTTTATATTGCGCCTTGTCTCCTATTGAATATAACAGAATTTCTTCATGTGAAACCGCTGAAGAAGTTTGGGATAAACTTCAAGTTACTTATGAAGGGACTAATCATGTAAAAGAGACAAAAGTAAACTTTATGCTCGGCAAATATAAATCATTCAAGATGAAGTAAGGAGAGTCGATTAGAGATATGTTTAGCCGTTTTATAGAAATTTTAAATGGTTTAGCATATCAAGGTCAGCCAATTTCTTCCTGAATGAAGGTCAACAAACTCTTGCGAGGTCTTTCAAAAGATTGCAACAATGTAAATACCTCAATAAGAGAAACTCAGAGGATTATGCCACCCTTCAATCCTACGAAGTGGAACAAATCAACAATGAAGATCCTGAAGGTAAAAAATCCATTACTTTAAAATCTAACGTTGATTCTAATGATACAAACTCAGAAAATGACATGGACGACGAAGAACTTGCTTTTATGATCAAGAAATTCAAAAAAGCTGAGTAGAAAAGGAAGGAACTTCAATGGAAGAAAACAATACACGCAAAATGGGCAAAAAAGAACCATGAAAGAAGATGATCAGCAAGGAAATATATACTTGATGGCACATTCAGAATCTGAGTCTGACTTAGACACAGACTTAGAATCAAAGTCTAACTGAGATACAGATTCAGAATTTGATGAGGAAATCGAGATAAGCCATTTAAAAATTCCTATCAAAGTTTCAAAGTATATAAATGAGCTTTGCTCAAATCTCAAATCTTTTCTTAAAAGGATCTTCGAACTTAAAAAGGAAAATTCTCGGCTTAGGCAACATAATCGTTCTTGAAAAGAAAAGTTTGAAATTTTGCAAAAAGATTTTCTACCAACAAAAGAAAGTCGAGATTTACTTGTCAAAGAAAATGATTCATTAAAAAGGAATTTTCAAATAATACGACAAAATTTTCAAAAGGTTAAAAAACATTAGAGTATATTCTTTCCATACAAATACCTTACTATAATAAGTTGGGACTTGGTTTCAACAAGAAAAGTGATTCTCTAATAGATTTTCCTAAAGTCAATGAGAGACTTAGACAAAGACCTCCTAGACTTGCGTACAATAAGCATTTTGAAAGGATTTTTACAAAACCTGTTGGTTGAAATGCCCTCAAGTGTTCAAATTGTGGAGACTCGAAACACTTTGAGAAAGAATGTCCTACAGTATGGAGACCTATTAAGAAAGATTGCGTAAAAACAACAAACTCTACTAACTCTCATGGACCCAAGAAAAAATGGGTACCAAAGAAAAGATGAGTTATTTTTGCAGGAAATAAAGGAAAAGAAGAAAGATAATTCGGTAAGAAAGGTATATTTGATTTGAGTACATAATTCAAAAATTCTCATTATACTTGTACTCTCTTTGTGCCTTAGTTGATTTAGACTTTATTATGACCGTATTCAATGATTTGTTTTATTGAAGAAAGAATCATGTGATTTATTTTTGTGATTCGAGATTTGATTTGATACGTGTGATAATTTTTGATATCCTGCTTAGAGATAATTGTCACGCCCCGATCCTCGGACGCGCGCACATCCTTTTACTTGGTCGATTATTAAAATGCGATATCCCAGAACTATGTATCGCCGACCCTTTCTTTTGATTAAGCACATGCGGAAGCAGTTATAAATCTCCAGACAATAAAACAATGGGATAGGAAAGTAGGCCATATTTTTCATATTGAAATTCATAACCACACTTTCATTAACAGCACAACTCATAGTATATTTACAATACTATTTACAACATAAAAGTCTCACACCTATCTACACTAAGACAGGGTGCACAAAAGGGATGGGATCTCAATCCACATCTGGGTTGTATTCAAGATCCCTCTCTGGATCTTCTTCTTCTTCAAAAGTCTTTCTCCCCTTCAGGTTCCTCTTCCTTAGCTTCTCCTCAGGGTCCTGAAATGGTTATTCAATAACCAATGAGACCACGTCTCGTGAGTCCTACCCCTACGACTCGATTAGTAAACTAATACACCATACGGTTGCCTAAGCACAACACGAGTCGAGGACTTACCTTAGCCTCGGTTCCAACTTGCAATTCAAGGTTAAACACGAGATATTCAAACAATTCACGACATCCGATCAAGCATTGATCAATCGACTTAGTCGATTACATGTCGATCGACCATCTCTAGGTCATTCCCACTCATACCACGATTTCCCAAAGGTGTACTCATTCACCAAATCACATGTGTTTCTCGGGCGTCGTTTTTGCCAATGACATACCGATCACCGACACCGTGCATTCTTTAAGGCGCCGTTTTCACAGTGATAACCTTGATCACCGAACCACGTGTCCTTTCAAGGGCGCCGTTTTCGCCAAGGTGACATCGGCTATAGACAACATCGTTCGTTCTTTAAGGCGCCGTTTTCACCGTGATATTCCCATAACCACCGAACCACGTTTGTCTATAAGTCATTTACGTGCGTTCTTTTTAAACAGGCGCCCGTTTTTCGCCAGTGATACTTCCAATCACCGAACCACATATGTCCAATAACATCGTACCTGATTGGTCTCAGCCAATAACATTCTCAGCTAGCTCTCACCATTCTCCCTACTATATAGCCCATCAACGTACTGGCGCTATATACTCATGCTTGGCCATTACCAATCAAATATTCAATAACAAACATTTAAGGATAAATCCTCAAATTTCACAATTAATTCAATTCCACACAACATAGAGCTCAAATGAATAAACGAGCTGCACCACGACAATCAGCACGAAATTCCGGTTACCAGCCATCCCGGTTGAATTTCCGGAAAAATAATTAATTAAATAAATAAATTTCGAAAATAAATAAATAAACATTGAAAAATCCAATTTAGGCCCATATTGCCTTATTGGAGCCGAAACGGGTCGGAAAAATCCCGAGATGCATTCAATAAATAACCAAACATTTCTACTTGCTAATAGCTAGGTCTAACCACCTAACATGCATCATTAAGTCACTAAACTAATTGTTCTAACCTAATCTAACCACCTAAGTGCATGTAATTAAATCTAACCAACCCTAAGGCATAATTAGCAAACTAATAAAGCATTAGTGAGTAAAACTCACTTGGAAAAAGCGGGGATTGAATCACCGCAACGGCGACGCGACGGCGGCCGAATTCCAAACTTTCGGCGGCGTCGGCGGACACTCGGGCCGAGCTCAAAAGCCTCACAAGCCTGCAGAAATTTCTGGGCTTAGGCCTGCTGGAATCCTTGGACCGAACTTGGATTGGGCTGGGCTTGAAGACTTCAACTGGGCTGAAAATAGGCTGGGCCCAAAGCTGAAACTAAAACTTGCTGGGCTTCATTGGATTGGGCTTCAAGAGGGCTGAAACGAATTGCTGACCTGGGCTGGAAATGCCTCTGCAGATGGGCTGACGCAAGCTCAACTGGAGATGGGCTTTGCTGGGCGTGGAACCTAGTCTTGGGCTGAAGATACACGGACGACTGGGCTTGGAATTCGCTGGGCTGCTGGAGATGGCATCACGAAAATGGAACAGCAGGCGTGAGTTGCTGGGTCAACACGGAGGCGTCTAGCTGAGAACTCGCTGCTTCGCTGACCGAGTGAAGGGCTCCTGGCAGCTGGATTCGAGCGCGGCTTCAGCTGAAGACGTGAGCTGAGCGAGCAGCAGCTTTGGTCTTCGTGCACTGGAGTTTCTTCAATGTTTCGGCAGTCCAAGACTTCGTGGCTTCGCTGGGTCGACGGGTTGGAGAAGATTGAAGACGGAAGCTGCTCGCGGACGCTGCTTCGCTGGACGCACGAAGCGGTGAGGAGCTTCAGTCAACAAAATGGTTTCGGTGCTTGCTGTGGTCTTCGATGGTTGACCGGGAAGCAGAATCGCGGACAGCTGGTCGCGGATGGAGAGAAGATGGCGTTCGGTGGAGTCTTCGTGAGTGGAGGGGCGACGCGCGCGCTTAAGGAGCTGCGGGCGTGAGATCAGGGTCTTCGATGGAGATGCTGGCGTGCGACGCTGAAAATGGGCAGCTTCGGTCTTCGAGATTCACGGTTGCTGCTCAGTCAACAAACGAGGCCATCGAGGAAGGCTCTGACCGAAGGGGACCAACGGTAGTGGGGGCTGGCGTGAACTTCAGTTTTCGAAGAGAAGAGCTGCAGGTTCTCAACCGAAGAAAAATGAAAGCGGAACGGCAGAGAATCAGAAATCGAGCAGAAGCTGAGACCGCCGAGTCCAAATGAAAAGGAGCCGTGTGCGAGGAAGAAGATAAGAGAGGGTGCCATCCTTGCCAATTTTCCACAAGAAATATCTTCAACAATCAATCCAAAGATAAACCGTGCTTGGCCACACCAACAACTCTAACAACTTCCGATTGGTCGATTTTGGGGTTGGGAGGAGTTACAATTTTAAAAATCTCGAACTTCAATTGGACATTCATCCCATCCAAATTTCATCCAATTGGCCCTCATAAAATCAATGGTCCTCCATCAATTACCCAGGCATTTTCCTCACTCAAGTATCCTTCATGCTTCTCAATTTCACAATCGAAAACCATTTTCGACATTCTCTGCACTAAAACAACCCGGCGACGACTTTTTCCAAAAAGTGTCGGTTGTCGAAAAAATCTTCGAGACCGAGTCGATGCTCCTAAATTTATTGTGACATGGCCAAAACTTCAATTTCTGAAATCGGACTCGAATTGGCGGTTAATTTTCATTCGGCGCGTTTTTAGCGTGACCTTGACTATCGGGTAGTTTTCAGAACTTTTAAGGCAAATGACCCGTGGTCGATTTTTCGAGCCACTATGAACCCACTTGACTCAATGGCGACTCTTGATTGTCGTGAAAATCTCGAGTATTCATTACGGACACGGGTACCAAAACAATAAGAAAATCGATCTAGTGTTGGCCGACGAGAATTTTCTAATTCAGTGGTGTCACCCACGATTAGTCACATATCTCGGTCGAACCGACCTATCTCCGATCTCTAATCGATTTTATCTTTTGCATCGCAATGGCCTCTAAAGATAGACACGGTCAAGCCGATTCCGATCGAGTTCTCAAGTCTACTTTATTTGGTTTGATTTTATGCTCTCAAATTGTCATATTTTGCAAAGTGAAAATCTGTTTTATGTGATATTAATTTATTATGCAAGATATTCGTAAATACTCAAAGATTTCATTCTCCTTGATTTTGTCGTACTATGACTAAGTGAGAATTTATTTTTCAAAATATCATTGTGCATAATATTCTTTCTTTGAATAGTTTGTTATGATGAATTAAGAAAGAATTTGTTTATCTACAGAGATTTTCTATTTTACTCTAACGAGATAGAAGGATCCAAATTAATGGATACCAAAAAAGAAATTAGTTGATTGCAGGAAATTCAATAAGGCAAGAATGATTGCGAATCTACGCAAATTTTGGTGCAATCAGAAAAATATCTCCTATGAAGATTGGTAATTATTTTTTTTTCAATGGTATATTTCAAACATATACCATGGGTAAGAGAATATTTTTTGTCATCCCGCCTTATAAATTTCTACGTGCATTTATTATAATTTTGGATGATTGTTTATTATATTGCAAATATCTTTTGTCATAAATATAAGGCATTGCAATTTTTGCATGTGAGAAATATCTATTTTCTTTTTGTGAAATGCATCAATAATATATATCTGAGATTTATGCTCAAGGAAATCCCTTTGATCTCGAAAGATATTATTGCATATTCTTGCTATATTCATAAAAGATATTTTATATCTAGCAAGTTTGATTTGCAAATCAAAGGAAGATATTACTTGATTTTTTTTTTTTTTTTTTTTGCAAAGATTATTATCTATTATACAAGATTTTGCAAGTGGCAATAGAATCTTCCATATGAATTTTGGAAAGCTCGATCAGAAAATCATGGAGATTCTATACTATCTTTTGGAGGTTCAAAAATTCTATTCCTTGTGCAAAATTTTTGCTTATTGAGGAAATCCCTTATGTATCGTACGGAAGGTTGAGTAGTTCTGAATTTTAATAATTGATCATTTTATATATGCTATTCAATTTATTTATTTGAAGAAATGACATTATATATTACATGGATATTATTACAGCTTATTTGTGCAAAAAGTTTGTTAAGTTTATGCAGGTTAAATTCGAGAAGAGCTTGATTGAAGAAAATAATTTTTTGCCTCGAATTTCAAAATGCAAGTGATTATTGCGGATGTTGTTGCTACAAAAGGAATAATGGAAAAATATTTTGTTCAACGTGCACAAGCAACAATTGTTTCTATTCGCAAATATTGTCATGATGACAGGGGGAGAAAGTGAATCCAAGAGAAAGGAAAGAATCGTGATCATCTCAAAAAGGCAACAAATTGAGGAGGAGCTTTGGTCAATTATGGAAAAATCCTTTCGGATTGATCGTGATCTTATTATGGAAGGAAGGAAAAGGTAAATACATTAGAATTTAAGTTCTACAAAATCCGATTAGTGCATCTCTTATTACCTTTTGTCATTAACAAATCTCTTATTGATATTATAATTTTATTATGACAAAAAGGATAAGTGAATTTTATAATGCATCTATGATTTTTATTGGATATTTGCTGATATATATGATCGAAATGAGTTATATTGTATATCTTTAATATTTGACTTACTTTATAAATGCTGATTTTCTTTTTTTATAAATTGTGCAAGATATATTTGTTATCATTTTATATTCTCTACGTGATACTATTTCTATTGTTATCACTTTTTGATTATGACAAAAAGGGGGAGAGAATATAAATATGAATATGTGTTGATATTATAATGTTGAGCTGCGATTATTTTTCTATATATTGTTATGCTCAATCTATTTGTTATCTTTTGCTATCTTTTGATGGAAATTATGTTGTGTTTAAGATTGCCTTGATTTTTTATTATCTTTAAAAGTGTGATTACACATCTACATATTCAGAGATTATTTTGTCATCATAAGAAATTGGGAGATTGTTAGGGAAATCTCTTATAATATTTTGAAGATGACAAAATAAATCAAAAGCTACTAACGTGTTTAATGGTTGAGTAATAGACCATACATATAATAGAATATGTAAATAATATTGTCAAAGTCTAAGACAACCAAAAGATTGAATGTAGCACATGTCTAAAGTATATTATGAAGATTTCCAGACTTCTGTGTCAAAGTTTGAAGATTGCCAGACTTTAGTGTCAAAGCCTATTCTACATTAGAAGTTTGCCAACTCTGACAAATTTCAGACTGAACGTGAATGAAGAACAAAAAAACAGATTCTATGCTGAAGCTGAACTTATTTAGACTATGTTTAAACCTTAAAGCTAAATCTGTTTAGAAGCAGAATATGTTCAGACTCAGATTGTAAAGTCTATTACATTCAGACTCAGATTGTAAAGTCTATTGCCCTCAGACTTTACATCCAGAACGAGATAGAACATAACATAAGTTCCAAATATATAACGGCTAGTGATTTGGTTTGGATTTACATCAATATTAATTTGATTGACTTAATCTAATTGATTGACGATTTGATCTTGAAGACAAGAACTTTCGATACAAAGAAGTTCTACTTATGAAAATTAAGATTCTGTTTGTATGGGTGATCGGAATCAATTTGGGATTCTACTTTTGTTACTCAACAGTTACCAAATCTTTTAGATACAGATTTGTCCAATGGGTAGATTGGAAGACGATCCTCGAGATACTGTCCAACGGCTAGTTTGGAAGTGGAGGAGTATTTAAGGAGATCAAGGACTGACGAGCAAATAAGAGACGGAGCGTAGAATTTATAATTCTAAAGTTTGAGTGACTTTTGATTATACTCTTGTCTCTCGTGAGCTTAAACGTTTGTGATCATGAGAGAAATATCAAAATAGTGACTTAGTGAGATAATGTGATCTACTGCTAAGTGTTTGCACTCAGAGTTGTAATCTCTTGTTGATCGCATAGTGGAATCTAGCCAGAAGGCTGTTAGTGTTGAAGAGTGAACATAGGCTTGATCTAAACCGAACCACTATAAACCTTGTGTTTTTATTCTCTTCCTTGAACTTCTTTATTTTGTTCGTATTTCTATTTAACTGCTAAAGTCTGAACTCGCTCAAAGTCTATTATTTTTCAAACTCAGTTTTAAAGTCTATTGTTCTTCAGACTCAGTTTCAAAAGTCTGTTGTTCATCAAACTCAGATTCAAAAGAAAAATATTTTTATAGTTCTTTGCGAAAATTTTACTTCACAGCTATTCACCCCCCTCTAGATGTTCATACTAGCACTTTCAAAAAGGAACTTGTACATCTGTGAAAGGAGTCCCAAAATTCTTACATTCATGGTTGTAATTAGAAAGGAAATATCTCTTATCCGTGGAACTTAGATTAGATGTTATTGACACCAAAAAAATACTGAAGTTTCAACAGATGACTCGGATTAGGAGAGACCGAGTAAAACGCGGCAGAAATAAAGTTCGCTAAATGTTGGGAGTTGACAAAAAAGTCAACCCTGTAGTGATTGGTAATGGATTGGATTAGACACAAGGCAGTCATCCAATTCGTGGAACCGATTATCTCGGGAGCAACTTGTGAAATAAATATAGTTGTAGGACCAAAACAATTATTAGATCCGCCGATTTCGGAAGCCACTAGCTGCAATGGCCGAGAATATGGGTTGTTGTAATTGTCACGAAGTAGAACCATAGGAGGAACTATTGATGTTGAGCCTAATGTTGAAATAGTGGGTTTGCTCGTAACTATTTATAAATACATGTTGAATTTTACGAGTCACATAGAATTTTTTTGCCTTTTTTGCCCTTTTTTTCTGTGTTAACTGTGTTAGCCGGTGGTAATAGTTACAAGTATTAAGATTATGATTCGAGCAAGGGACTATCTTCACATTTTAGTACCCATTTATATGAATGGCCACAATCATTTCCTGTCACGCAAGTGCAATTGAACTCTAAACTTTTAAAAAGTTGGTGTATTAAAGTCCTTCAATTAACTTCATCTAACTTGACAAATGGACAATGTTAATAAGTTTTAGGACTTAATTACACATTTTGAAAATTTTAAGATTCAATTGCACTTTTATAACAAATTTTAGAATTTTCAATGTGCTTATTCATTATTTTCACCATCCTATATGTTGAGTGAGTCTAACATATTGAGTTTGTCTAACATTTTTCAAGCTTGTCTAACATTTTCCAAGGGACGACAAGTTATAAAACTTATTGTTTAAGTTCAATTGAGTTTTATAACTTTTAAAATTCGCAATCAATCAACTCTCACCGTACTCTATGCAATTTGACTAATTAGGAAAAAAGAGTGGTGACCCTTTTATTACTTTATTGAGACACATAGCATCGATGCGGCGCTTGTTAGCACAATAAAAACTTGAAAATATAAAAGGCAACAAAAGGATAATAATCAAAAAAAGAAAAAGAGGATAAAAGGAGAAAAAAAAGAATGAAACCACAAAAAACCAAAAAAATTATGAAAAAAATTCCAGCTGCCATGGCGGAATAGCCAAGTTTTGACAAAGCTCGAGCGACCCTAGTCCTGAGCTTGATGAAATTTGAGCGGCCATGGCCAAGCTCGATGAAGCTCAGGAGGCCATGGCCACGAGCTCGAAGAACTTCCTGCTGCCATGGTCGTGAGGTCTAAATCGCCGTTGCTCCACGAGCTCGATGAATTTCGGTGTAAGATCCCCCATTCGACTTCTATTCTATTGACACCTTCACCTGCTGATCAATCCGGAACAATGGAATATGAAGCCGTGCGGACGGCCACAGAGTTCGAACCTCCTCGACTGACATCGCCACTGGTAGAACCTTGGGTACTTGGAATCCTGTTCCTTTTAGCCAAGCGAGTCTCAACTTCTTTTTCTTCTCCTTCTTTAATGCTCAAAGTCAAAAGATCACAATTCCATTTTTGTCTAAATTGAAGATTCAGTTATGGATGTTAGCTTCATATGCTGCATCTTCAAAATTGTAACCTTCCCATGGAGAAAGCTGAAAAGCTAAAATTTGTCCTTTTTAATGAAGAGAAATGCATTAAAAGAATGTTAAAATTTAAATAATAAATCATACATTTATATAATAATTTAAACTTTTAGAATAGTTGACGGTGTTCTCACAAAATTTTATATGATATCAAAGCTGAAGCTATGAATTCAATTCTTTTTGGACCCCATTTGCCTCCTCAGTTATATTTCCATGCTTAGTATTAGGCAAAAAACCAGATTAAGCATGAGAGAAACTATTAGATATTTAAATAATAAGCTATGCTTTCATCTAATAGTTTAAACTTTTAGAATAGTTGATAGACTTTTAAAATAGTTGACAGTAACCTCACAAAAATCTCATAAAGAGTTCACCAGATCTTTATTGCCGATCATCTTCAAGTATTGCTAGTGTTGGGGTTGATGGGGATGTATGAAAAATCAGTGAAACTCTCCATGTATCACCTTCCCCTACCCTATCTAGGATATCTATGCATAAGAACTCCACTGCTCGTTAGCAGTCATGGTATTCTGCGGGTCCTATGACAATGAAACATACTTATATCAATTGAAGATTTTCAAGCAAATGCCGAAATGACGGCAGAAGGCGTTATCATCTCTACGTTCAGTTAGTGGAGGAAAAGGAAAATCCGGCGAATATATTGTCGGCATAGGAAGTCCCTTGTCAATTCAAATTGTCGGGCACAAAATTTTAGGTGATAAACCTCAAAGCCAGGGAAGAATTTCCCTCTCTTTGAAAACTGGAGAGGGAGGTCGACAGAAGCCAAGAGCGTCTTCCAAAAACACAAGCTGGCAGTTAGCAGAATTGACATTGAAAGAGCGTGCTCAAGAATTGGTAAGAGTGGATGGCCGAGTAGCCAACCACCAAAATTGTGTGGGAAGAAAGGATCAGAGTCTAAGCCAGAAGGCCCGCGAAAAACGATGACTTCAGTTGGCAAAAGAGTTGGGAAGTTCAAACAAAGCCATCCTAGGATAACCAGATGGCTCTGTAAAGAATAGCAAGTACAGTTCATCCCAAAGAGATGAGCTTCTTGTAAGAGAGAGAAAGTAAGCCAGATCGACGAACTCTTTGGAATTTTTTAATGTTTGTTGACAAAAGACAAAAGGAGAAAGCCAATGAAGAAGAAAGGCTGTATGTTCCTCAGATGAAACTTCTCCCTCGAACCGAGACTATTTGTCGATAAACGAATTGTAGGAAAGATCATGAGGACAAATCAGATAAATATGAGCATTGGTCTGTCTCTAACGCGGGAACGTCGGTATGGTGAGGGGAGACAAAGACTGATGGACAGTGGTTTTAAAGAAAGAAAGAAACAATTCACAGAAGAAAAACCAGATGAGCAAAGAAAACTTATCAAACCAAATTCCAGATCAAAGTTAAGGCCACAAAGTTCAAAAGCCTGGTTAATTCTTGCTTGTTTCCAAATGGTCAACATGTAAGGCTTTATCCTTGAGATCTACTAAAAAAATCGTGCATAAAAAAAAAAAAAAACATGACTCGCCAATTTATTTTTCAACCAAGCGTTTTTCAGAAATGAAATGTCGATGGATAAGGAGATTTCTTGGAAACATTAGTAAAAATTCGGTGGAACCGATAGTATTTAAAATAAGGGCTGAGAATAACTTGATCAGTGTTATCTTTATTCCCATCCATGAATTAGAGTGGCCTAGGTTTTCGTTCAAATCCCCATAGATTAGTAAACCAACCAATATACACCTCAGGACGGCTAAAAGAGAGTGATTAGTGAGATAGCTAGTATAAGCACCTAGAAGGGCGTGAATAGGTGAAAAAATAATTTCTCGAGATATAAGAGCAATACTAAGCAGACAATAGAAAATAAATTCTTCTTTGGTTAACAAAACGAATTATGATCAAAGTAAAGCAGAGAGTAGGGAAGAGAAAATTGAATACAAGGTTTATAGTGGTTCGGCTTATTCCAAGCCTATGTCCACTCTTCCGCACTGACAGCCCACCGGTTGGATTTCACTATGAACAAAAGAGTTATTACAACAAGTCTTTTCTTTTATTCCACAATGTAGATACTCTATCACACTTCCTCAAGTTTCTCAGAATATAAACTCTCTTTTGCGTACAATGTTTCGCTCAGTAAATAAATTGACTAAGAACAAAGAGCTTCAGACTTTGGAATTCTTCTATCGCGCACCCACTCGAACAACTAGAACATCTTCCTTTTATACTCCTTTATGCTATCATGCCATTGGCAATTACTAAATGAATTCCTCCAATCTACCCATTGGACGGAATCAATTAGGAAGATCATTCGAGCTATTAAAGGAACATGTCGATAACCCATCAATCCTGCTCACCCATACAATCAGGATTTCGATTTCCATAAGTAGAACCTTCCAAGTATACTTCATCAATCATCGGATCCTTAATCTCTTAATCAATCATGATCAAATAAATTATTCCGTTATGACATATCCAGCCAAGAGATCTTCTCAAGTCGATAAGGTCAAATCCTTAATAAAATATCTAGTTCTGGATAACCCTTCTTCGACGGATTAGAAACTGTCAATGAGAATAGGCTTTGAGTCTCGAGTCTGGCAATCCAGAGGTCTTCATACTTTGAATAGTAGACTCTGCAAATCTTCAGACTAGACTGATGGAAACGTTTTGTTAGCTTCAAAATACTCCAGGAAGATTTCTCCAACAATTAGTGCCATGGAGGTGAAAGCTTGAAGACGATTCAATTTGCGAAAGAGCAAATGAAAGGTGTGGCCTTTGGTTCAGTTTGCGCCATCTAAATAAATAGATTGTCTAATGGAACGACGTGGCGTTTCGTGAAAGGGCTTGGCAAGAGATGAGCGGATTTATCGGTGAAAAGGTGTGAACTGAAAAGGTACGATCAATTTGCTTTTCTCTTCAATCTTTAGATAATGGTTGTTCACGAATATTAAAAAGAATGAAAGAATGATTCAATTCTTTTAGAAGGGGCATGTGACACCAAAAATACGTCCAAGTTCCTAACCGATGACTCGGCTGACAGAGGCTGGGTAGAAAGACATAGAGACGAGGAATCACCAAGTGTAGAGAGCCGCTGGTCGACAAACCTAATTGGTTGACAAAAGAATATAGTTTTAGCCGACGGAGTATACGGGTGAAAATAGCCATCTTGAAGCAAAACTTCGACCAATGTAGATCAATTTGATCAACAGAAAGGCTATGATTGCGGTAACCGTTGGCGAAGTGAAAATAAAACAACTTTTCATGTGATGGAGCTGATGATTTCATATGCAATCACTGGAGAGGCACCCATAAAGTAGTAATTCCGACACACGTGTCTACTAATAGAGCCCACAATTCCAGAGCAACCGATAATGGCAACCATGGAGAAGTGGAGAAGATACATGGTAGTGGGGTCAATTAACTCTAAGTAACTATTTATAGATAGGAATTGCTGTCGATAGTAGGTATAAATGCTTAAATTGCAGTTTATAGAAATGACTGCCAATCAATCAATAAACATCGGTTGCTCATTTTCAGCTTCAAGTTTATCTTTGCATTTCCTATACTTTTATATGGCAGGTAACAATTGTTTCCAAAACCAATACCTTTAATTTTTTTGTCATTTACACTTCTTGTCCATGAATCAACAAATGACCCTACACACCCCTTGATGATTTACTTATTGATCCACTTCTTGAAATGTGTTTCATCTTATAAAGCTAGTAAGAACACCTAGTGGAGGGGGTGAATAGGTGTTTGAAAGAATTTTTGAAAAGTAAATAAATTTTGAATAAAGTTTGGGAACCAAATAGAGTTTGATAAGCAAGTCACCGAACTTCTGATGAAAATTCAGAATCAGATAAGAAAAGGAATAGATTTTTGCAATACTTTAAAATGATACAACATATTTAAATGAAAAGAGTTAAGGGAAGAGAAAATTGCATATGGGATTTATAGTGGTTCGAGTTAGATTAAACCTACGTTCACTCTCCCACGCTGGCAGTCTTTTGGCTCGAAATCACTATAGTATCAACAAAGAAGTACAATAGTTTGAGTGCAAACACTTAGAGGAAAATTCATTTTCCCTCACTAAGTCACTCTTCTTGTGATTTTTTTTTTCTTGAATACAATTTGTAAGAACTGTTGATGAAGAACAAGTGGTTGGAAAGACTTCGGACTTTGTAATTTCAATTTTCACACCCTATGTCAAATAGATTGAATGACCTCCTTAAATACTATTCCATGCCTCACTACCCATTGGCATTTTCCAGAGAAGCTTATTCTAATCCATTGATTGGACATAATTGATTAAGGAAATTTTATAGCCGTTTGAAAATTGAAGTGAAAATCCATTGATTTTGGTCACCCATACAATCAGAATCTTGGTTCCATAAGTAGATGCTTCCAAAAAGAAACTTGTCTTCAAGATTGATTTCATCAATTTGTGATTGATTCCATCGATGTATTTATAAAAGGTAAGTGAGATTCTTCGCTAGAGAGCTGGATGTTTAAGAATAAATTCCTATTGTGTTCAATTTGAATACTTGTCGCACGATCAATAAATCTGAGTTTGATTCTGGAATTGGTTTTAGTCTAAATTGCGTCAGAGTGGGAGAGACTTTTGGAATGAATAGACTTTGAGGAGAGTCTGCAATATAACTTCAGAAGTCTACTATTCTTCAGAATAAAAATAAGAACAAAAAAATTTTGTTTCAAAACTTGGTAGGAGTTTTCTCAACATCATCGACCTCTTTCAATGAAAGAATAAGTGATGGACAAAAATGTAACTTAAGTTGATAAAACAATCAAAAGGTGATCCATAAAATTTCGTACATCTTCTAAAACCGCATGTTTATTCTTTTTATAAACTCAAAATAAATCAAAGTTCCAAAGTTATTCCTTTTTTTCACTATCTTTCGTCACACACGACTCTTTCTGTATAAGAAAAACACGATAATTTCATCTAACCAATGCCTATGAACCTGCTCAATGCTGCCAAAACGAGAAGTTGTCTATTGAGCTCCATTGCGTGATCAGGTTGGGCTTTCCCCAAATGGCGCTTTTCCAGTCGTGGCGCTTTTCCAGTCGTGAAGAGCGTTTTCTAGCGACCCGTGTGTTTGTTTTTCCCTAGACAGTAGTTTTCCTTATTGATCCGATTTTTTGTAGTGGTCGTGAGCAAGAATCAGAACAATTAATTTTTTAATCTGTATTTTGGGAACTTTCACCGGAAAAACATGAGCTGCCTGATCAATGTGATCATTTTCCCAAAGATGCACGTGCCTTCTGCGGGCAAGAATTTCAGTCATCAACGATTGTTGAAGTGGCCGCGTCGAATCCAACTTGCGGTCTCTAATTGTGATACAAATTTGAAAATGAGTGCATGGTCATCTACTCTAAAAACTAAGCTATACTAGGAATTTAGTTTTATGTCTGAACATGCCGAAACCACAAAACTCCAGTCTATTCACTTTTTTATATTAGATCGACTGATCTCATGTGGACTTGAAATGAGAGAAAAGGTACCATTCATTTAAGTCCAGATTCAATAAGAACACCTGGTTGGGCTAGCCAGCAGAAAAAAGAAAACACATCTTATTGAAAATCAAACTCGATGCTACTCGGAACTAAAATTGACCCGCAACGTCTGGGCTTGGGGGTGGGGGTCCTCCATGTCCGGGACCACGTGGGCTTGGACCAGATGAGTGCACTTGAAGTAGCTTGGACCGGATGGGTCCAAGTGATGGACCATCAACGAACCTCCCCCTGGCAAATTGTATGAGAGCTTTCTTCTCCAATGCATTGAAGGGTCGAGCTTCAGATTTGACGAAAATGGCGTTGAGCAATGCTAGGACAAGGAAAATGTGGAGGGCCCTCATGGCACTCCTCATGCTCGACAAGACACAAGAGGGCGTTACGAGAGTTGATCTGTATGTGTTAGTGTAGTTTGGTAATCGAAGAGGGATAATTTATAGTGGATATGGAGCACCTTAGAAGGAAAGAAGATCTACGAACATCACCGATAAAGAAGGAAATCAGAATCAATGTCGCCAATGGAAACAATAATTAATTATATGGCAACAATTTAACTTTATGTTTAATTTGTGTTCCAAATATAGTATGGGTAGGTACCGAGGATGGTGATGAAAAGAGGTTTAGTTGACCGGCTCTTTGTGATGTTTCTCGCTTTTCTTGTTCTCTTTTTGATTTTCTTCTTTAATAAGACTAGCTAAAAAGGCACAAGCATGTCAATAGGGAGGGAAAAAGACATGAATTGCATTATTTATTTGGGAAGGGATTTAAATTTTCATGAGATAAGGAGAGTTAATTTAAGTTTATAATACATGAGATATTTGGGGTGAGAGAAATAATTTCCTAATAGCGCCGTTGTTCTTAAAAAAAGAACGGTCCCTTCTCTGCCTTTAATTTTTCCAAGGAAACCTATTGATTTGGAATGAAAACTTCAATCATTGGGATTTTGTCTATTTCTACAATAAGAGTCCTTAAATGTGAATATTTAAAAAAATAAGAAAAGGGGAAATCCCATTGAGTGAGCTCAAAACTCAAACGGCCAAATAGAGCTAGACAGCGTGCCCCATTTTCATCTAACGGTACAGCTGATTTTGGTATTTCTTTGTGTATCAACAAGGACAGCAAGAGCAGTGTCCTAATTCAGGAACATATCCTTTCCTTTTATGATGAATCCTCCCTTCGAAACAAATGTAGGCCAGAAAGCACAATCCACCTAAAACATGTCCCAAAGGTGCTAAATCGTTTAACCTCAATGGCATAACTTAATAACCCTTCCAACAGGAACTGATAGTTCAATCAGAAAAAAATAGAATCCGATTAAATTCATCAGAAAATGCTTCAACTTCCCCACGTTTATTTGCTTGCGACAGACCGCGCAACGTCGGAAAGCACAACGAAACCGACAAAATCCACGAACAGAGGCTCCGCATTCGATCGCATTTAGGTCGCCAAACTAACGAGCAACACGAAAAGCCAGAGATGAAAATTCTAACTCCAACGAGGGGAAACGCGAGGACCACCAAAGAATTCTGAAACGGCTTCACCACTGGCTTAGGAACCAGGTAAGGGCAAGCGGCGGCAGCTAGGAAAAAAGCCGCGGAGCTGCAGCACATCTGCAAATTCTCCTTCAACGAATTCGCCAGGTCCACCCATCCAATCGCCCACGCGAACTCGCCTAGAGCCCTCTGCAGCCCGGTCAGCTCCACGTTGCCTCTGTTGCCGTGGTGGTGGCCATGGTGGTGGCCGTGGTGATGGTGGTGGTCATGGTGGTGATGGTTGTGGTCGTGGCCATGGTCATGATCGCTAGCTTTGGCGAGGGGGCGGGATCGCCAATTGCGAGGAGCACCTGTGAATCGGATCCGCAGCAATGAACCGCAGAAGCTGGAATCGTTGGAAACATGGAGCAGCGGGCGGTCAGCACTGGCTCCATGTGGCCAAGCGGCGGTGGAGGTGCGGGAGGCGGGGGATCGGAACGTGCAGAGATCTGCCGTGCAGGGGAGGGCTTCCATTGGCGGAGGAGAGGCGTAGGAGGAGAGCTCCTCAGGCCATGAAACTGAAGAAGAAGAAGAGAGGTTGCTCGTCAGTTGGAATTAGTCGTGGCTGCTGATTTGGTCGGTAAAAGGTTATAAAAGGAGGGAGGCAGGGAGGGAGTGATTGAGTTAAACTCTCCACACCATGTGCTCATTACACTCGAAGGGGCGTTATAATCGACGGGGGTGATTGGGCAACTAAGTAGCACCGATATTGATAGGCGGCACGCGACGCGACACGACACGACACGACACGATATACCAACGCGTTGTTTCTAAAAAAATAGAGAATTCTGATATGTTGGGACACGTATTATATATATACATAATAAATTATCACTTTTATGATTATTGTAATCAAATTAATTTGATTCAAATTTACAAGTAAATAAATAATAATGAAAGAGTGTATAATGAATTTACACTAATAACATTAATCCACCATTTATTAATATCATTCAGTGTTTCAATTTGATAAATTTAATCACATTCCAATAATCTATAAAACTTGTATGAAAAAACAAGTAATCTACATTTCAGACACACATGTAGAGAGTGTCGGAAGAGTAGAGAAAAAAAAACTTGGAGGTGAATTGTGTGTCAGGAGAAGTGAGAGTCGAAAGAGAAAAGAAGACTGTGTTTTTCTTCTTTCCTCATTTTTTTTATATTTACATTTTAACCCCTCATTTATTGAAAAATTTTAAAATTGATCCCATTCATGTCAGAAACAAGTGTCAAAATCCTGCATTCACATGTCGAAATTCCAAACTCAAATATCGGAGAGTATTGAGAAAATTGATTAGGTGTCGGATTTTCCAACATATGTTGATCGAGTATCGAATAGTGTCAGACATGTGTTAGAGTGTTCGATACTACACGTAGGCTTCAGGAGAGTGTCGGTACTTCATAACTAGACAAGGCATGCAAGTGGTTTGCTTTGTTACTTGAGGGAAGAGGGAGGGCCTTTGAGTCTCACTCAAAATGCCACGTCATTGGCCTCCAACTCTTATATTTTTTTTTTTTCATAAAATTTTTAAAAAATAATGACATCACAAGACAAGTACGTGGACTGGTGGTCTATTTTGCCTTCGAGCAAACCTAATTTTACTTCGAACACGGATCGACGAGGAGTCTCTCTTATAATTGTGACTTGGAGGGAAAAAAAAATGCCAACTTGGATGCGTTTTCTTGTGATAAGGACATATTGGACGACTCAATTATTCGAAAACCATAACCCTCTTTTTTTTTCTCTCTCTCCATTGGAATATGACACAATTTTTTGCTGAGTAAGCGACTCATGTGACGATTTACACTTAAGCTCTACCGAGTAAGCTAGCCACGTGTCACAATCACTTTACATGAGGATTTATTCAGCAAAGGTTTTAGGTACTTGATCGAACAAGAAAAAGTTGGGGTATTGAATAATACAAAAGATGAAAAATTTAAAATTTATACCTCCGTAGCACAAGGCATTACCCTTATCAACTTTCTCCTTATTTTTTTATTTTTTTTTTCCATTTTCCTCGTTCATAAAATATAACACAATATAATTTCTTCATATTCATTTTCTCTTATTGTCACTCCTTTTATTTTCTTTTCCTCTACCCCCTTTTTCCCCAGACATATATACAATTATGTTCCTTCAAGGAAGAGGAAGGCATTCCAAACCTATTTTTAATTTGGATAATTTTATCTCAATGGCTTTGTTTATTTTTATTCTTCCATTAATACTATTGTATTTGGATAATGCCAATATGTTGAGATGGGTCTTTTGGTTGATGTCATGAAGACAATTAGAAGGTCTTGTTCACTTGATTCGTTGAGTCTCATCTAAACTAATCATTCAACTCAACTTATGTAGATGATTTTTCACCCAACCTGATCAAGCTTTGGATTAGGGTATTTGATAGCACGAAGCTCGAGATTTTTGTGTTTCGGTTGACAATGAGTTTTAGGTTGATGTCAATTCAACTCAAGTCACTTTTGAATTCCTCTTGTTATTTGAAGTATTTGAATTATGGTTAATTATAAAAGTATTTTCCAATTATAGGCTACAAGGAAAAAAAGATGGAAAATTGCAGCCAGTACATCATCGAGAGTTAATCACATTGCCTATTGTTGCCTGTTTCCAATCATATGGGAAAGAGAATTTGTGGTCCAAAAGGCACTGTTGTTTTTAGAGAATAAAGGTGCCGTTATCTTAACATGGTTCTGAAAAGATATCTTTTAAATTGTCAATTAAACATTATAAGAAGGTGAAAAATAACTGTACTAGAAGTTCAATAGTATATCCATTCCCTTTTTTCCAATTGAATTCTCCAATCATATTAAAAACTTCATAATAGTCGAACTACTCGATGATCACACAAGACATAACGGTCTCCCTTTCTACTTTCAATCTTCATGAATAATTCAAATGACACAGGTTGATGTAAATTGGTCCAATTTGACATGAACACATTCCATAAAACAAGTTAAACAACACTGGCCTTGCTAGCCAGCAAAAGACCTTATTCTATATTCAACCTTAAACCCCAATGAATGATGGCAACCGTAACTTTTGATATTGCAAAAGATAAAAATTAAACAGCCAAATAATGAAAGGAACCATGAAATATTCTTAGTTTTTACTAGCAATCAAAGTTTGTTTCTCACTTGTTCGTGCCGGTGACGTGCTTGTGTCCTTCACCAGGGGGGCTCGGGCCCGAGTCCTTTATCCCTCCCAGTGTCTCCAACTTGGTGAACTTGTGTCCCTCACCAGGGCTCACTCCCGAGTCCTTAATCCCTCTGAGCGTCTTCAAGTTGATGAACTTGTGTCCCTCACCCGGGCTCGGCCCAGCTTGCTTGATGGCCCCAAGCAACAACCCGTTGAAGAACCCTCCGCAGTCAACTCCCACTGGAGCTGTCGTCTCCATCACATTGAAGGGTCGAGCTTCGTTCGCAACGATATGACACTGAGCATCGCCGGGACCAAGAGAATCTGGAGAGCCTCGTTGTGCTCCTCATGTTGAAATTACTGACAGAGACAACAAAAAGCAAATTTTTACTGACAAAGACAATAAGGAGCAAATTTTATTATTTGTTTGAAGGGAGCTCGTGATGCGGAGTCTATGGCCGAGCAGGTGCTCAATACATAGTGCGAGCAACGTAGAGTTTTCTTTGACCGGCTCTTATTGGTCCCGGTTTCCTCGTTCTTATTTTCTTTTTCTTCGTATGATAATTTAGTCTTCCTCTGTTCAAAGGCCACGTGAGCATTTGCATTTCTGCGTGTAGCCGGCTTGAGGAAGCAACAAGGGAGTTTCTGCTGCAGCCGAGAGAGCGCACATGCAAGCCGGGGAAGAAGCAAGAATGTAGCACACGACTGATTGACCATTTACTAAAACATATTTGCTCTCATCTGAAAGGCTAGATACATTTTATATCACTCTATATCGCACAAGTAGAGAGAGAGAGAGAGAGAGAGAGAGAGAGAGAGAGAGAGAGCAAGTTTGCAGGTCTAGAAGAAGAGAGACAGAAGTTGGACCGTAATTTCTGCGGGCGAGATAGTCTATAAGTAGCCATGGGGAAGAAAGGTTTTACCCTAAACCAAAGACCAAAGATCTTGAGGATGACGGTGTTTTCTTGAGATGATGTTGCGGCAGAGACATATTGAACGACTCAAGCGTTCGAAGCTGGCACTATCTCTCCTCCCGTCACCTCACATCTAAATGGAGAGTGCACACCTTTTGTTAAGCGAGTGACTCGTGTAACGATTTGTACTTAAACTTGTTGAGTAAGCGTGTGTTTCGTTACCACAATCACATCACATAACAATATATCCAACTGAGATTTTACATCAAGTGAAATTTGAAAATTTTAGGTACTTGATTGAATAAAAAAAAGTTGAGGTATTAAATCGTAGAAAAGACAAAAATTTAGGAACGCATGATATCATTGCCCAAGAAGAAAACTCTAAGACTTCACTCAATATTGGAATACTACTTTGAGATGTCTTTTTTATTTGCCTACAAGTTTATATGGAACTTCATTTCTATTTTCTGCATATACATGTATATATATATATTATTATATATTTTATTTTTTATTATTACATATTTCATTTTTATTTAGAATTTTTAACTCCTTAGCATAAAGGCATTGCCCTTATCAATTCCTTATTTTTAATTTTTTTTTTCTATTTTCCTCATTCATAGAATATAACGCAATATATTTTTCCCTCCTCTTCATATTCATTATCTCTTATTGTCACTCTTTTTATTTTCTTTCCCACTACTCCTTTTTCCCAAAACATAGTATAAATAAAAGAAAGTATGCAGTAAACAATTATGTTCCTTCAAGGGGGAGCACTCCGAACCTATTTTTAATCTAGATGATTTTATCCCAGTGGCTCTGTTTATTTTTATCCTTATATTCATACTTTTATGTTTGGATAATGCTGGTATATTGAGATTGGTTTTTTGGTTGATGTCATGAAGATGATTAGAAGATGTTGTTCACTCAATTCCTTGAGTTTCGTCCAAAATGATCATTCAAGGCAACTTATGTAGATGATTTTTCGTCTAAACCGATCATGCTCCGAATTAGGGTATTCAATAATACAGAGCTCGAGATTTTTGTGTTTCGGTTTGGAGTTGATGTCAATGTCAAGTCAAGCTAGTTTAGTTTTGGATTCCTCTCATTATTTAAAATACTTGAATTATGGTTAATATTCAAAGTAATCTTCCAATAGCAGGCTACAAGGAAAAAAAATGGAAAATAAGATGGTGAGGGTCCGTTGTTGGCAATACAAGTGACGAACCATCATCCACCGCCATTTTTCTTAGTAATCCGATATACTTGATGCACTGGTTTTTAGTTTTTCTTATCCTTGCTGAAAGTTAATTAAAGCCAATATGCTATAGAAAGTTAATCACACTGCCTATTGTTGCTGGTTGCCAATCATCCGGGAAAGGGAGTTTATGGTCCAAAAGGCACCTTTATTTATAGAGAATAAAGGTGCCATTACCTTGGCATGGTTCCGAAAAGATAACTTTTTACTTGTCAATTAAACATTATAAGTGTGAAAATTTCATGATAATCACATAACTACATAATGATCACACATGATGTAATGAAATGTTATACATAATAATGTCCCTTTCTACTTTCAATCTTTTTGAATAATTCGAATGACAGATGCACGTGAGTTCGTCCAATTTGACATGAACACATTCAATAAAACAAAGTTAAACAACACTGGCATTTCTAGCCAGAAAAAACATTCTTTCTATATCCAAGCTCAAACCCCAATGAATGAAAAAAAACCTTAACTTTTGATATTGCAAAAAATAAAAATCAAACAACCAAATAATGGAAGGAACCGTAAAATATTTTAGGATTCTGCCAGCAATCAAAGTTCGATCGTCATTGGTTCGTGTCGGTGACATGCCCGTGTCCTTCACCGGGGCTCGGGCCCGAGTCCTTTATCCCTCCTAGCGTCTCCGAGTTGGTGAACTTATGTCCCTCGCCTGGGCTCGGGCCTGAGTCCTTTATCCCTCCTAGCGTCCTTGAGTTGGTGAACTTGTGTCCCTCACCTGGGCTTGGCCCAGCTTGCTTGATGGCCCCAAGCGACAACCCATCGAAGAACCCTCTGCAGGCAATAGGGGTGTGCATGGTCCGGGCGGGCGGTTCCCGACCTAGAACTGGGAACCGCCCGCTAGGGACCGGTTCCGAAAATCGGAACCGGGATCCACCCGTTTGTTGGGTGGATCCACCGAACCGGACCGCCGGTCCGGTCCGGTTCCCGGGTGGATCCATGGAACCGATTTTGACGCCAAAAATTCTGATTTTCAAGAGCGAAACAATTTTGGTTTCCCGGACCGCCGGTCCGGAAGTTTTGAGCTCTAAAATTCCAAGATCAGTGGCAACCCACATACCCAAAACTCAAAAAGATAAAACCTTTGCCAAGATAAAGCCCGTATACCCACACTACGAACATGAAAACGTAAAATTTTTCTTTCTTTTCACTTTATTCCATCTCGATCAAGATCCTTCGCATCCCACCCACGCACTCCCGCGAAGAGAGAGAGAGAGAGAGACTAAAGGTGCGACGGGGGCGGACAGTGGCGGAGGAGGAGCAGCGGCGGCGGCGTGAATGCTTGGTGAGGAATCGAAGACGAGGAGAAGAGATTGAGGAAGAAACAGAGAGATAATCAAAACCGAGGAAGAAATCGGAAGAGAATCAAGAGATGAGAAGCAGATTAGGGCTTCTTACCTTGTTGAGTGACGGAAAAGGGCTCGCCGGCTCGGTCAAGTGTTCTTGCAGAGGCGGAGGAGCAACGGTTGGCGCTGGCGAGTGGTGACCGGCGCGACGGGGCGGATGCGGGGCGGAGGAGGAGCAGTGGCGGCGGCGTGGATACTCGGGGTGGACCGTGGGACCGTGGAATCGAAGACGAAGAGAAGGAAACCCGATGGGACCGTGGAATCAAGATGAAGAGAAGGAAAGGAAGTTACGAGAGAGTCGGAGGTTGAAGAAGAAGAAACACGATTAGGGCTTCGCGAATTAGGGGCGGGGGCTTCGTTCGCGACTTTTGTTTTTTTTTTTTTTTTTTAATTATAAATAGTACCGGTCCGGTCCGGGTGGGCGGGCGGGCGGATCCGCCCACGGGAACTGGGAACCGGACCGGTTCTCACCGGTTCTCAACAATTGGACCCGGAACCGGACCGGTTCCCTCAAGAACCGCCGGTTCCGGGCGGTTCCGGTCCGGTTCCGGGCGGTCCGGGTGGTTCCCGGGTCCAATGCACACCCCTAGCAGGCAACTCCCACTAGCGCTTTCGTCTCCATCACGTTGAAGGGTCGAGCTTCGTTCCCAACGAAAACGGCACTGAGCATCGCCAGGACCAAGAGAATGTGGAGAACCCTTGTTGCGCTCCTCATGTTCGATGAAATCACCGACAGAGACAATAAACAGAGAACTTTTTGATGATTCGTTTGGAGGGAGCTTGTGATGCGGAGTCTATGGCCGAGCAGGCACTCTAATATATAGTGCGAGCAACGAAGAGTTTTGTTTGACCGGCTCTTCTTGATGGTCCCGGTTTCCTCGTTCTTCCTCTCCTTTTCTTCGTGGAATAATTAGTCTTTTCCCTGTTCAAAGGCAACGTGAGTATTGCATTTCTGCATTCAGCCAGCTTGAGGAAGCAACGAGGGAGCTTCTGTTGTGGCCGAGAGAACGCACATGGAAGCCAAGGGAAGAAGGAAGAATGTAGCAGACGACTCTTTGACCGTTTACTAAAACGTTTGCGCTCATCTAAAAGGCTAGATACATCATATATTACTCTATTTCACACAAGTAGATATAGGGGCACCAAGTTTGAAGGTTTAGAAGATGAGAGACAGAAGTTGGACTGTAATTTCTCTGTCTAGTTTTTCAGCGGGCGAGAGAACATAGTCAAAGCAGCCATGGAGAAGCATGGTATTACCCCGGACCGAAGACCAAAGACCGTGAGGATGACGGTGTATTTCGAAGACTTTTGGGTGGACAGCTTGAATTTTTACAGGCCGACAACAGTGGAACTGTTGGGGAAATCTCCCAAATGTCTTCTTTCAGTATTAACTTGAATTCGAATCACAGTACTAACACATTCTTGGAATGCCGGCTCTGGGAGCAAAAGCAAGGGAAACTTCACAGTTAACGAAGTTTAGTGATCGGCTGTTAAGAGTTGCAACGACCGTCATTAGCGAAATAAAATGATAATGTTAGATAAATTTTTCCCATCAAAGTTTTAGTTGTATAGAAACGTGCGGGCAATATATCTATAAAAAAATTCCTTAACACTCTTCCTCGTATATAAACCGATTCCTTACACGCGCAAGATTGAATGACAGTGGAACAGGAAAACAAGCAAAATAACATTAATGATAGACAACAAATATTAAGACGTGGGTGCGGCAATTGGTACTTTAAACTTGTGCTCTAATATCATATTAGAAAAATCGTTTTTTTTTTTTGATGAATTATTAGAAAATGTGTCAATAATGTATCTTTAACATATTTCTTTAACATGTGAAAGCGCATACAACATTCCTTCTTCAGAGGAGTTCGGTAACCGTGGGATCGATTTCAACCTCTATTTCTCAAAAATCCCCTAATTTCCCTTTATGATTAGTCATTAAGAAATGAATGAAGTTCTAAATTAACAAGTGGTGGAAAAAAATGTAAATTAAGTCGATAAAAATATTGAAAGGCTATTTAAATAAAATTAATCACATCTTCCGAAACTGAATCTTTCCTAATTTTCAAAAACCCAAAATAAACCAAAGTTCCAATTTTTTTATTTCTTTTTTCCACACTTCCATTTTACTATCTTTCATCACCCACGACTCTGTCTATGAAAAAAACACGCTGATTTCATTTAACCACTGCCTATGAACCTGCCCATTGCTGCCGAAACGGCGCTTTTCCAGTCATGAAACGTGTTTTCTATCGACCAGTGTGTTTATTTATCCCCTGAACAGCAGCCTAATCGATCCCAATGGTAGTGGTCGCAAGCAAGTATTGGAACAAGTATTTTTGTCAAGTGTATATTCGAGAAGGTCCGCCGGAAAAACATGAGCTGCCTAATCAATGTGATCAATTTGGGTGTTATGGAGGAAATAATGCTTGATTACGGGAAGGATTCGGATGGATTCGATTTCAGCATAGAGCATCACTGCAGAATTTCGATGTAGAACCTCTTTTTCAGGGTCAAATCCTATTGAACGTACTCGAAAACATGCATAGCATCTCATTGTATACTATGTGTTTGTATGCACATAATAACCATGTTCAGAATTGAATATGGAACTCGAAATTTGTGCGGAATAGAACATTCCAAATGAAAGAACCTCGTTTGGTTACAAACTTCTTTTTGACGATTAAGCCACGCTATATATGTTGATTTGATCCTTACACCAGTTTTGTTCTCTCAACTAAGCCCAGCCAGCACGGAACAGGAGTTTCTTAGACTATCATTTTGTAAATGGGTTTACTCTAATGTGTTTAGATGTCCTAAAGAGAGTTGGTGGATCTCTTATTGCCTAATCTAATTTTGCGCCTACATAGCACTTACATTCACCAATTAATTATACATTGAACCCCCTTAGATGTGCTTGGAACTTTTGTAAAAGCGAGAGAAGTCGAGCTCCGGATGGGAAATTTATGTATTGCAAATTAAAAAGGAACTTGTACATCATGTGAAAGGAGTCCCAAAATTCTTACATTCATTGTTGTAATTAGAAAGGAAATATCTCTTATCCGTGGAACTTAGATTAAATGCTATTGACACCAAAAAAATACTGAGGTTTCGACAGATGACTCGGATTAGGAGAGACCGAGTAAAACGCGGCAGAAATAAAGTTCGCTAAATGTTGGGAGTTGACAAAAAAGTCAACCCCGTAGTGATTGGCAATGGATTGCATTAGACACAAGGTGGTCATCCAATTCGTGTAACCGATAATCTCGGGAGCAACTGTGAAATAAATACAGTTGTAGGACCAAAACAAAACAATTATTAGATCCGCCGATTTCGGAAGCCACTAGCTGTAGTGGCCGAGAATATGGGTTGTTGTAATTGTAACGAAGTAGAACCATAGGAGGAACTATTGTTGTTGAGCCTAATGCTGAAATAGTGGGTTTGCTTGTAACTGTTTATAAATACATGTTGTTGAATTTTACGAGTCACATAGAATGTTTTTTTGCCTTTTTTTTTTTCTGTGTTAACTGTGTTAGCTGGTGGCAATAGTTATAAGTATTAAGATTATGATTCGAGCAAGGGACTATCTTCACATTTTAGTACCCATTTATATGAATGGTCGCAATCATTTCTTGTCATGAAAGTGCAATTGAACTCTAAAATTTTTAAAAAATGCAATTAAGTCTTAAATTTTATCAAGTTGGTGTATTAAAGTCCTTCAATTAACTTTGTCTAACTTGACAAACGGAAAATGTTAATAAGTTTTAGGACTCGATTACATATTTTGAAAATTTTAAGATTCATTTGTACTTTCATAACAAAATTTAGAACTTTCAATGTACTTATTCATCATTTTCACCATTCTATATGTTGAGTGAGTCTAACATATTGAGTTTGTCTAACATTTTTCAAGGGGCGACAAGTTATAAAACTTATTGTTTAAGATCAATTGAGTTTTATAAATTTTAAAATTCGCAATCGATCAACTCCCACCGTATTCTGTGCAATTTGACTAATTAGGAAAAAAAAAGGGGTGGACCTCTTTATTACTGTATTGAGACACATAGCATCGATGCGGCGCTTGTTAGCACAATAAAAAAATTGAAAATATAAAAGGCAATAAAAGGATAAAAAAAAAGTGGATAAAAGGAAAAAAAAAATGGATGAAACCACAAAAAGCTAAAAATTTATATAAAATTTCCAGCTGCCATGGCCGAATATGAAGAAATGGAAAGTTGTTATTCAGTTGGAAAAGTTTTCAACAGAGTTAGTTTTGTTAGTTACTGATGCTAAGTCTTGAACCAGTTGAAAGAAAAGACTGCAAAATGAACGATCTTCTTAAATTCAGAAAAGGAAAGTTGTTATTCAGTTGAAGACTCAACTAAGTTTTTCTGATATGAGTAATAAAGAGATAGAGAGAGAAAGATAGAAAATCTCCATTGTTTCGTAGTTCTCTGTAGTAGAATATAGCAATATGCAAATGAAGAGAAAGAGTGTGTGTAGTCGAGATGAAAGATTTCTTTTTGCTGATTGTTGTACGAGTTCAGAGTTACATTGTGATTGAAATGAGATAAATGCAAAGTCTTTCTTGATCAATCTTCGAGCTTTTCAATTCATCTTTTGCTTCTGCATCTCTGGTTCGTCAGTACAGAGTTCCTACATATCAGGTTCTTCAGTACAGTACAGGTTTCTCATCTTCTCAGGGTACTTGGAATCCTGTTCCTTTTAGCCAAGCCAGTCTCAATTTCTTTTTCTTCTCCTTCTTTAATGCTCAAAGTCAATTGATTTATGTTTGGAAGATTCAGTTATGGATGTTAGCTAATGCATAGAGGAGAAAACTGAAAAGTGACATAGAGAATGTTAAAATATTTAAATAATAAATCATACATTTATATAATAATTTAAGCTTTTAGAATAGTTGACGGTGTTTTCACAAAATTTTATATGATATAAGAGCTGAAGTCATGAATTCAAATTTTTTTAGATTCCATTTGCTCAGTTAAATTTCCATGCTTAGTATTAGGCAAAAAACCAGATTAAGCATGAGGGAAACTGTTAGATATTTAAATAATAAGCCATGCTTTCATCTAATAATTTAAACTTTTAGAACAGTTGACAGACTTTTAAAACAGTTGACAGTAATCTCACAAAAATCTCATAGAGAGTTCACCATATCTTTATTGCCGATCATCTCCGAGTATTGCTAGTGTTGGGGTTGATGGGGATGTATGAAAAAGCAGTGACACTCTCCATGGATCACCTTTCCCTACCCTATCTAGGATATCTACGCATAAGAACTCCACTGCTCGTTAGCAGTCATGGTATTCTGCGGGTTCTATGAGAATGAAACATACTTATATCAATTGAAAATATTCAGGCAAATGCCCAAATGACGGCAGAAGGCGTTATCATCTCTACGTCCAGTTAGTGGAGGAAAAGGAAAATCCTGCGAATATATTGTCGGCATAGAAAGTCCCTGTGTCAATTCAAATTGTCGGGCACAAAATTTTAGGTGATAAACCGCAAAGCCAGGGAAGAATTTCCCTCTCTTTGAAAACTGGAGAGGGAGGTCGACAGAAGCCAAGAGCGTCTTCCAAAAACACAAGCTGGCAGTTATCAGAAGTGACATTGAAAGAGCGTGCTCAAGAATTGGTAAGAGTGGATGGCCGAGTAGCCAACCACCAAAATTGTGTGGGAAGAAAGGATCAGAGTCTAAGCCAGAAGGCCTTCGAAAAACGATGACTTCAGTTGGCAAAAAGAGTTGGGAAGTTCAAACAAAGCCATCCTAGGATAACCGAGATGGCTCTGTAAAGAATAGCAAGTACAGTTCATCCCAAAGAGATTAGCTTCTTGTAAGAGAGAGAAAGTAAGCCAGATCGACGAACTCTGTGGAAGTTTTTAATGATTGTTGACAAAAGACAAAAGGAGAAAGCCGATGAAGAAGAGAGGCTGTATGTTCCTCAGATGAAACTTCTCCCTCGAACCGAGACTATTTGTCGATAAAAGAATTGTAGGAAAGATCACGAGGACAAATCAGATAAATATGAGCATTGGTCTGTCTCTAACGCGGGAACGTCGGTATGGTGAGGGGAGAGTCCAGTAGTTGCAAAGACTGATGGACAGTGGTCTTAAAGGAAGAAAGAAACAATTCACAGAAGAAAAACCAGATGAGCAAAGAAAACTTATCAAACCAAATTCCAGATCAAAGTTAAGGCCACAAAGTTCAAAAGCCTGGTTAATTCTTGCTTGTTTCCAAATGGTCAACATGTAAGGCTTTATCCTTGAGATCTACTGAAAAAATCGTGCATAAAAAAAATCAAAAAACATGACTCGCCAATTTATTTTTCAACCAAGCGTTTTTCAGAAATGAAATGTCGATGGATAAGGAGATTTCTTGGAAACATTAGTAAAAATTCGGTGGAACCGATATCATTTAAAATAAGGGCTGAGAATAACTTGATCAGTGTTATCTTTATTCCCATCCATGAATTAGAGGGGCCTACGTTTTCGTTCAAATCCCCATAGATTAGTAAACCAACCACTATACACCTCAGGACGGCTAAAAGAGAGTGATTAGTGCCATGGAGGAAGGGCTTGAGAGTGATGAGTTTAAGAGTGAAAGCTTGAAGACGATTCAATTTGCGAAAGAGCAAATGAAAGGTGTGGCCTTTGGTTCAGTTTGCGCCATCTAAATAAATAGATTGTCTAATGGAACGTCGATGGCGTTTCGTGAAAGGGCTTGGCAAGAGATGAGCGGATTTATCGGTGAAAAGGTGTGAACTGAAAAAGGTACGATAAATTTACTTGTCTCTCCAATCTTTAGATAATGGTTGTTCACGAATATTAAAAAGAATGAAAGAATGATTCAATTCTTTTAGAAGGGGCATGTGACACCAAAAAAAAAAAAAACGTCCAAGTTCCTAACCGATGACTCAGCTGACACAGGCTGGGTAGAAAGACAAAGAAGCGAGGAATCACCAAGTGTAGAGAGCCCCTGGTCGACAAACCTAATTGGTTGACAAAAGAATATAGTTTTAGCCGACGGAGTATACGGGTGAAAATAGCCATCTTGAAGCAAAACTTCGACCAATGTAGATCAATTTGATCAACAGAAAGGCTATGATTGCGGTAACCGTTGGCGAAGTGAAAATAAAACAACTTTTCATGTGATGGAGCCGATGATTTCATATGCAATCACTGGAGAGGCACCCATAAAGTAGTAAATCCGACACACGTGTCTAATAATAGAGCCCACAATTCCAGAGCAACCGATAATGGCAATCATGAAGAAGTGGAGAAGATACATGGTAGTGGGGTCAATTACCTCTAGGTAACTATTTATAGATAGGAATTGCTGTCGATAGTAGGTATAAACGCTTAAATTGCAGTTTATAGAAATGACTGTTAGTCAATCAATGAACATCGGTTGCTCATTTTCAGCTTCAAGTTTATCTTTGCATTTCCTATACTTTTATATGGCTAGTAACAATTGTTTCCAATCCCAATACCTTTAATTTTCTTGTCCTTTACACTTCTTGTCCATGAATCAACAAATAACCCTACACACCTCTTGATGATTTACTCATTGATCCACTTCTTGAAACGTGTTTCATCTGATAAAGCTTGTAAAAACACCTACAGGAGGGGGTGAATAGGTGTTTGAAAGAATTTTTAAAAAGTAAATAAATTTTGAATAAAGTTTGAGAACCAAATAGAGTTTGATAAGCAAGTCACTAGACTTCTGATGAAAATTCAGAATCAGATAAGAAAAGGAATAGATTTTTGCAATACTTTAAAATGATGCAACATATTTAAATGAAAAGAGTTAAGGGAAGAGAAAATTGTATACGGGATTTATAGTGGTTCGGGTTAGATTAAACTTACGTTCACTTTCCCACGCTGGCAGCCTTCTGGCTCGAATTCACTATAGTATTAACAAAGAAGTACAATATTTTGAGTGCAAACACTTAAAGGAAAATTCATTTTCCCTCACTAAGTCACTATTCTTGCGATTTTTTTTTCTTGAATACAATTTGTAAGAACTGTTGATGAAGAACAAGTGGTTGGAAAGACTTTGGACTTTGTAAGTTCAATTTTCACACCCTATTTCAAATAGACTGAATGACCTCCTTAAATACTATTCCATGCCTCACTACCCATTGGCATTTTCCAAAGAAGTTTATTCTAATCCATCTATTAGACATAATTGATTGAGGAAATCTTATAGCCGTTTGAAAATTGAAGTGAAAATCCGTTGATTTTGGTCACCCATACAATTAGAATCTTGGTTCCATAAGTAGATGCTTCCAAAAAAGAAACTTGTCTTCAAGGTTGATTTCATCAATTTGTGATTGATTTCATCGATGTATTTATAAAAGGTAAGTGAGATTCTTCGCTAGAGAGCTGGATGTTTAAGAATAAAGTCCTATTGTGTTCAATCTGAATCCTTGTCGCACTATCAATAAATCTGAGTTTGATTCTGGAATTGGTTTTAGTCTAGATTGCGTCAGAGTGGGAGAGACTTCTAGAATGAATACACTTTGACAAGAGTCTACGATATAACTTCAGAAGTCTACTATTTTTCAGAATAAAAATAAGAACAAGAAATTTTTGTTTCAAAAACTTAGTAGGAGTTTTCTCAACATCATTGACCTCTTTCGATGAAACAATACGTGATGGAAAAAAATGTAACTTAAGTTGATAAAACAATCAAAAGGTGATCCATAAAATTTCTTACGTCTTTTAAAACCGAATCTTTATTCTTTTTATAAACCCAAAATAAATCAAAGTTCCAAAGTTATTTCTTTTTTTCACTATCTTTCGTCACACACGACTCTTTCTATATAAGAAAAACATGATAATTTCATCTAACCAATGCCTATGAACCTGCCCAATGCTGCCGAAACGAGAAGTTGTCTATTGAGCTCCATTGCGTGATCAGGTTGGGCTTTCACCAATTGGCGTTTTTCCAGTCGTGGCGCTTTCCCAGTCGTGAAGAGCGTTTTCTAGCGACCCGTGTGTTTGTTTTTCCCTAGACAGTAGTTTTCCTTATTGATCCGATTTTTTGTTGTGGTCGTGAGCAAGAATCAGAACAATTAATTTTTTAATCTGTATTTTGGGAACTTCCACCGGAAAAACATGAGCTGCCTGATCAACGTGATCATTTTCCCACAGATGCGTGTGCCTTCTGCGGGCAAGAATTTCAGTTATGACCGATTGTTGAAGAGGCCGCGTGGAATCCAACCTGCGGTCTCTAATTGTGAAACAAATTTGAAAATGAGTGCATGGTCATCTACTCTAAAAACTAAGCTATACTAGGAATTTAGTTTTATGTCTTAACATGCCGAAACCACAAAACTCCAGTCTATTCACTTTTTTATATTAGATCGAAAGTAAAATGCTGATCTCATATGGACTTGAAATGAGAGAAAAGGTACCATTCATTTAAGTCCAGATTCAATAAGAACACCTGGTTGGGCTAGCCGGCAGAAAAAAGAAAACACATTTTATTGAAAATCAAACTCGATGCTACTCGGAACTAAAATTGACCCGCAACGTCTGGGCTTGGGGGTGGGGGATATCCATGTCCAGGATCACGTGGGCTTGGACCGGATGAGTGCACTTGAAGTAGCTTGGACCGGATGGGTCCAAGTGATGACCCATCAACGAACCTTCCCCTGGCAAATTGTATGAGAGCTTTCTTCTCCAATGCATTGAAGGGTCGAGCTTCAGATTTGACGAAAATGGCGTTGAGCAATGCTAGGACAAGGAAAATGTGGAGGGCCCTCATGGCACTCCTCATGCTCGACAAGACACAAGAGGGCGTTACGAGAGTTGATCTGTATGTGTTAGTGTAATTTGGTAATCGAAGAGGGATAATTTATAGTGGATATGGAGCACCTTAGAAGGAAAGAAGATCTACAAACATCACTGATATTAAGAAGGAAATCAGAATCAATGTCACCAATGGAAACAATAATTAATTATATGGCAACAATTTAACTTTATGTTTAGTTTGTGTTCCAAATATAGTATGGGTAGGTACCGAGGATGGTGATGAAAAGAGGTTTAGTTGACCGGCTCTTTGTGATGTTTCTCGTTTTTCGTGTTCTCTTTTTTATTTTCTTCTTTAATAAGACTAGCTAAAACGGCACAAGCATGTCAATAGGGAGGGAAAAAGACATGAATTGCATTATCTATTTGGGAAGGGATTTGAATTTTCATGAGATAAGGAGAGTTAATTTAAGTTTATAATACATGAGATATTTGGGGTGAGAGAAATAATTTCATAATAGCGCCGTTGTTCTTAAAAAAAGAATGGTCCCTTCTCTGCCTTTAATTTTTCCAAGGAAACCTATTGATTTGGAATGAAAACTTCAATTATTGGGATTTTGTCTATTCCTACAATAAGAGTCCTTAAATGTGAATATTTAAAAAAAATAAGAAAAGGGGAAATCCCATTGAGTGAGCTCAAAACTCAAACGGCCAAATAGAGCTAGACAACTCAAACGGTACAGCTGATTTTGGTATTTCTTTGTGTATCAACAAGGACAGCAAGAGCGGTGTCCTAATTCAGGAACATATCCTTTCCTTTTCTGATGAATCCTCCCTTCGAAACAAATGTAGGCTAGAAAGCACAATCCACCTAAAACATGTCCCAAAGGTGCTAACATCCATCATTTAACCTCAATGGCATAACTTCATAACCCTTCCAACAGGAAGTGATAATTCAATCAGAAAAAAATAGAATTCGATTAAATTCATCAGTGAGAGTGCTAGTATGAACACTTAGAGGGGGGGTGAATAGGTGTTTAAAATAAATCTTGGCAAATATATGCGGAGTAAAATAAACTTCAAACAAAACAAATGAGTTAGAGAAGAGAATAAGAACACAATATTTATAGTGGTTCGGCTTAATCCAAGCCTACGTCCACTCTCCCACGCTAACAGCCTTCTTGGCTAGATTCCACTATGCAATCAACAAGAGATTACAACTTTGAGTGCAAACACTTAGTAGTAGATCACACTATTTCACTAAGTCACTCTTTTGGTATTTCTCTCACGATCACAAATGTTTAAGCTCTCCAAAGACAAGTATATGATCGAAGGTCGCTCAGACTTTGGAATTATAAATTCTACGCTCCGTCTCTTACTTACTCATCGGTCCTTCATCTCCTTAAATACTCCTCCACTTCCAAACTAGCCGTTGGGCAGTATCTTGAGGATTGTCTTCCAATATACCAATTGGACAGCTCTGTATCTAAAGATTTGGTAGAACAAAGATATAATCCCAAATTGATTCCGATCGCCTATACAAATGAAATCTTGGTTTCCATAAGTAAAGCTTCTTTGTATAAAAAGATCTTGTCTTCAAGATCCAATTGTCAATCAATTAGATTGAGTCAATCAAATCAATATTGATGTGGAATCCAAACCAGATCACTAGCCGTTATATCTTCGGGGCTTGAGTTACGATCTGTCTCGTTCTGGATGTAAAGTCTGAGAGCAATAGACTTTACAATCTGAGTCTCAGTGCGATAGACTTTGCAATCCGAGTCTGAACATATTCTGCTTCTGAACAGATTTAGCTTTAAGGTTTGAACACCGTCTAAATAAGTTCAGCTTCAGTATAGAGTCTATTTTCTGGTTCAGCTTCAGCATAGAGTCTGATTTCTGGTTCTTCATTCACATTCAGTCTGGAATTTGTCAGAGTTGACAGACTTCTGATGTAGAACGGACTTTGGCACTAAAGTCTTGCAATTTTCAAACTTTGACACAGAAGTCTGGAAATCTTCATAATAGACTTTGGACAATATTCTTTACATGTCCTATCATCTGCATAGTCTATTACTTAACCATCAAATACATTAGTAGCCTTTGATTTATTTTTTCATCTTCAAAACATCATAAGGGATTTCCCTAACAATCTCCCCATTTTTTATGATGACAAAACAATCTCTGAATATGCAGATTTGTAAACACGCTTTTAAAAATATTAATTTAAATTAAAGGATATCAGAAGATAGCAAATAAATTGAGCATAACAATATATAGAAAAATAATCCCAGCTCAATATTATGCCATAGATAATATCAACCAATCAATACATATGCATATTTATATCTTCTCCCCCTTTTTGTCATAATCAAAAAGCGATAACAATAGATTCACGTAGAGAATATAAAATGATAATAAATATGTCTTGCATAATTTCCAAAAATCAGCTTTTATAAAGTAAATCGAATATTGAAGATATGCAATACAGCTCACTTCGATCATATATATTAGCAAATATCCAATAAAAATCAGGATGCATTATAAAATTCATTTATCTTTTTTGTCATAATAAAATGACAATATCAATAAAAGATTTGTTAATGACAAAAGGTAATAAAAGATGCACTAACCGGATTTTTTAGAACAAATTCTGACACATTTACCTTTCCTTTCATTCATAACAAGATCACGATCAATCCAAAAAGATTTTTCCATAATTGATCAAAGTTCCCCCTCAATTTGTTGCATTTTTTAGATGATCATGATTCTTTTCTTTTTCTTGGATTTATTTTCTCCCCCTATCATCATGACAACATTTGCGAATAGAAACAATTGTTGCTTGTGCACGTTGAACATAATATTTTTCCAGTATTTCATTTGTAGTGACAACATCCGCAACGATCACTTGCATTTTGAAATTCGAGGCAAAAAATTATTTTCTTCAATTAAACTTTTCTCGAATTCAACCTGCATCAACTTAACAAACATTTTCCACAAATAAGCTGAAATAATATCCACGTGATATATAATACCCTTTTCTTCAAATAGATAAATTGAATAGCATATATAAAATTATCAAATATTAAAATTCAGAACTATTCAACCTTTTGTACGATGCATAAGGGATCTCCTCAATAAGCAAAAATTTTGCACAAGGAATAGAATTTTTGAACTTCCAAAAGATAGTATAGAATCTTCACAAATTTCTGATCAAGCTTTCCAAAATTCATATGGAAGATTCTATTGTCACCTGCAAAATCTTGTATAATGGATAACCATCTTTGCAAAAATGTCACGTAATATATTCCTTTGATTTGCAGATCAAACTTGCTAGATATAATATATCTTCTAAGAATATAACAAGAATATCCATGAATATGCAGTAATATCTTTCAAGATCAAAGAGATTTCCTTGAGCATAAATTTCAGATATGCATTTTGCAAAAGGAAAATAAATATTTCTGTCACATGCCAAAATTGCAATACATTATATTTATGATAAAAGATATTCGCAATATAATAAACAATCATCCAAAATCATGATAAATGCACGTAGAAATTTGCAAGGCGGGATGATAAAAAAATAATTCTCTTACCTAGGTATATGTTTGAAATATATCATTGAAGATAAAAATCATTACCAATCTTCAGAGGAGATATTTTTCTGATTGCACCAAAATCTGTGTAGATTTGCAATCGGTCTTTCCTTATAGAATTTCCTGCAATCAACTCATTTCCTTTTTGATATCCATTAATTTGGATCTTTCCTTGACATTAGAGTAAAATATAAAATCTCTATAATCAAATATTCTTTTTTAATTCATCATAACAAAGTATTCAAAGAAAGAATATTATGTATAATGATATTTTGAAAAATAAATTCTCACTTAGTCATAGTACGATAAAACAAAGAGAATAAAATCCTTGAGTATTTAATAATATCTTGCAAAATAAATTAATATCACGTAAGACAGATTTTTGCTTTGCAAAATATGATTAAATCTGATAGTATAAAATTATTCCAAATAAGTTCATTTGTTTCTAAGCAGCATATCAAAAATAATCACACATATCAAAACCAATCACATGATTCTTTCTTCAATAAATATGATCATTATAAAATCTCAATCAACCAAGGATATATCGAATATCAAGTATAATGAGAATTATTGCCCAAATCAAATTGAGAATAACTAATTCCTTACCAAATCCTCTTTCTTCTTTTTTCTTCATATCCTGCAAAAACAACTCATCTTTTCTTTGGTACCCATTTTTTCTTGGGTCCATGAGAGTTAGTAGAATAAGTTGTTTTTACCCAATTTTTCTTAATAGGTCTCTAGACTTTAGGACATTCTTTCTCAAAGTGTTCCAAATCTCCACAATTTGAATACTTGAGGGTATTTCAACCAACAGGTTTTACAAACACTTTTTGAAAATGATTTTTGTAAAATGCCTTTGAAGATCTTTGTCTAAGTCTCTCATTGACTTTAGGAAAATCAATTAGAGAATCACTTTCCTTATTAAAACCAAGTCCCGACTTATTATATAAGGAACTTGTATAGAGAGGATATGCTCTAATGTTTTTGATCAATTTGAAAATCTTGTCGAAATATTTGAAAATTTTTCTTCAAATAATCATTTTCTTTGACAAGTAAATCTCAACTTTCTTTTGTTTGTAGAAAATATTTTTGCAAAATTTCAAAATTTTCTTTTGAGAAAGATCATGTTGCCTAAGCCGAGAATTCTCATTTTTAAGTTCGAAGATCCTTTTAAGAGAAGATTTGAGATTTGAGCAAAGCTCATTTATATACTTTGAAACTTTGAGATGAATTTTTGAATGACTTATCTCGATTTCTTCATCGGATTCTAAGTCTGTGTCTAAGTTAGACTCAAATTTTGAATGTGCCGTCAATCATATATTTCCTTGCTCATCATCTTCTTTCATTATTCATTTCTGGCAATTTTGCTTGTATTGTCTTCTTTCACTAAACTTTCTTCCTTTTCTACTCAGCTTTTTGAATTTCTCGATCATAAAAGCAAATTCTTCGTTGTCCATGTTATTTTCTGAGTCTGTTTCATCAAAAACAGCGTTAGATACCAAAGCAATGGACTTCTTACCTTTGGGATCTTCATCGTTGATTTGTTCCACTTCATAGGATTGAAGAGTGCCAATCAATTCATCAACAGAAAGTGGCATAATCCTCTAAGTCTCCCGGATTGAGGTCTTAACATGGTTCCAATCTTTTGAGAGACATCGCAAGAGTTTGTTGACCTTCATTAGAGAAGAAATAGGCTGACCTTGATACGCCAAACCATTTACAATTTCTGTAAAACGGCTGAACATTTCTCCAATGGACTCTCCTTGCTTCATCTTGAAGGATTCATATTTACCAAGAAAAAAGTGTACTTTTGTCTCTTTTACATGATCGGTTCCTTCATATGTAAAATGAAGTCTATCCCAAACTTCTTTTGCTGTTTCACATGAAGAGATTCTGTTATATTCAGTAAGAGACAAAGCACAATATAAAGAATAATAGCTTTTGCATCAAGCGCTTCTCTTTTGGACAACTCCGTCTGAGAAATAGGAGCAAGGGGTTTGGTTTCTTTGCTTTTGCCATTCTTATTTGATGTAGACGCAGCAATGTGATTGATTCCTCTTTCCACAACATCCCATTGCAAGGGATCTCTAGATCTTATGAATGCTTTCATTTTGTTCTTCCACACGTTGTATTCCTTTCCATCAAAATATGGTGGCCTTGTGTTGCTTTGCCCTTCCATAAGTCCTGGTGCCAAGATACTAGCCATAAAGAATCTTTAGCTCAAAAGTAAAAATACTTTTATAAACCGAGCACTTGGCTCTGATACCAATTGAGAGTGCTAGTATGAACACCTAGAGGGGAGTGAATAGGTGTTTAAAATAAATCTTGGCAAATATATGTGGAGTAAAATAAACTTCAAACAAAACAAATGAATTAGGGAAGAGAATAAGAACACAAGATTTATAGTGGTTCGGCTTAATCCAAGCCTACGTCCACTCTCCCACGCTAACAGCCTTCTTGGCTGGATTCCACTATGCAATCAACAAGAGATTACAACTTTGAGTACAAACACTTAGTAGTAGATCACACTATCTCACTAAGTCACTCTTTTGGTATTTCTCTCACGATCACAAATGTTTAAGCTCTCCAAAGACAAGTATATGATCGAAGGTCGCTTAGACTTTGGAATTATAAATTCTACGCTTCGTCTCTTACTTACTCATCGGTCCTTCATCTCCTTAAATACTCATCCACTTCCAAACTAGCCGTTGGACAGTATCTTGAGGATTGTCTTCCAATATACCCATTGGACATCTCTGTATCTAGAAGATTTGGTAGCTGTTGAGTGACAAAGATAGAATCCCAAATTGATTCTGATCGCCCATACAAACGAAATCTTGGTTTCCATAAGTAAAGCTTCTTCGTATAGAAAGATCTTGTCTTCAAGATCCAATTGTTAATCAATTAGATTGAGTCAATCAAATCAATCTTGATGTGGAATCCAAACCAAATCACTAGCCGTTATATCTTCGGGGCTTGAGTTACGATCTGTCTCGTTCTGGATGTGAAGTCTGAGAGCAATAGACTTTACAATCTGAGTCTCAGTGCGATAGACTTTGCAATTTGAGTCTGAACATATTCTACTTATGAATAGATTTAGCTTTAAGGTTTGAACACCGTCTAAATAAGTTCAGCTTCAATATAGAGTCTGTCTTCTGGTTCAGCTTCAACATAGAGTCTGATTTCTGGTTCTTCATTCACATTTAGTCTGGAATTTGTCAGAGTTGACAGACTTCTGATGTAGAACAGACTTTGGCACTAAAGTCTTGCAATCTTCAAACTTTGACACAGAAGTCTAAAAATCTTCATAATAGACTTTGGACAATATTCTTTACATGTCCTATCATCTACATAGTCTATTACTTAACCATCAAATACATTAGTAGCCCTTGATTTATTTTTTCATTTTCAAAACATCATAAGGGATTTCCCTAACAATCAGAAAATGCTTCAACTTCCCCACCTTTATTTGCTTGCGATAGACCGCGCAACTTCGGAAAGCACAGCGAAACCGAAAAATCCACGAACAAAGGCTCCCCATTCGATCGCATTTAGGTCGCCAAACTAACGAGCAACACGAAATGCCAAAGATGAAAATATTAACTCCAATGAGGGGAAACGCGAGGACCACCAAAGAATTCTGAAACGGCTTCACCACTGGCTTTGGAACCAGGTAAGGGCAAGCGGCACCAGCTATGAAAAAAGCCGCGGAGCAGCAGCACATATGCAAATTCTCCTTCAATGAATTCGCCAGGTCCACCCATCCAATCGCCCACGCGAACTCGCCTAGAGCCCTCTGCAGCCCGGTCAACTCCGAGTTGCCTCTGTTGCCGTGGTGGTGGCCGTGGTGATGGTGGTGGTCATGGTGGTGATGGTTTTGATCGCTAGCTTTGGCGAGGGGGCGGGATCGCCAATTGCGAGGAGCACCTGTGAATCGGATACGCAGCAATGAACGGCAGAAGCTGGAATTATTGGAAACATGGAGCAGCGGGCGGGCAGCGCCGGCTCCATGTGGCCAAGCGGCAGCGGAGGTGCGGGAGGCCGGGGATTGGAACATGCAGAGATCTGCCGTGCAGGGGAGGGCTTCCATTGGCGGAGGAGAGGCGTAGGAGGAGAGCTCCTCAGGCCATGAAACTGAAGAAGAAGAAGAAGAGAGGTTGCTCGTCAGTTGGAATTAGTCGTGGCTGCTGATTTGGTCGTTAAAAGGTTATAAAAGGAGGGAGGGAGGGAGGGAGTGATTGAGTTAAACTCTTTACACCATGTGCTCATTACGCTCGAAGGGGCATTATAATTGATGGGGTGATTGGGCAACTAAGTAGCATTGATATTGATAGGCGACACGCGATGCAACACGACACGACAAGGTATGCCAGCGTGTTGTTTTAAAAAAAATAGAGAACTCTGATATGTTGAGACACGTATTATATATATACACGATAAATTATCACTTTTATGATTATTGTAATCAAATTAATTTGATTCAAATTTACAAGTAAATAAATAATATATAATGAATTTACACTAAGAACATTAATCCACCATTGATTAATATCATTTAGTGTTTCAATTTGATAAATTTAATCTCATTTCAATAATCTATAAAACTTGTACGAAAAAACAAGTAATCCACATTTTGGACTCGCATGTAGAGAGTGTCAGAAGAGTAGAGAAAAAAAAAACTTGGAGGTGAATTGTGTGTCGGGAGAAGTGAGAGTTGAAAGAGAAAAGAAGACTGTGTTTTTCTTCTTTCCTCATTTTTTTATATTTACATTTTAACCCCTCATTTATTGAAAAATTTTAAAATTGATCCCATTCATGTCGGAAACAAGTGTCGAAATCCCAAATTCACATGTCGAAATTCCAAACTCAAATATTTGAAAGTGTTGAGAAAATTGATCAGGTGTCGGATTTTCCAACATATGTTAATCGAGTATTGAATAGTGTCAGACATGTGTTAGAGTGTTCGATACTACACGTAGGCTTCAAGAGAGTGTCAGTACTTCATAACTGGACAAGGCATGCCAGTGGTTTGCTTTGTTACTTGAGGGAAGAGGGAGGGCCTTTAAGTCTCACTCAAAATGCCACGTCATTGGCCTCCAACTCTTATATTTTCTTTTCATAAATTTTTAAAAAAATAATGACATCACAAGACAAGTACGTGGAATGTTGGTCTATTTTGCCTTCGAGCAAACCTAATTTTACTTCGAACACGGATCGACGAGGAGTCTCCCTTATAATTGTGACTTGGAGGGAAAAAAATGCCAACTTGGATGCGTTTTCTTGCGATAAGGACATATTAGACGACTCAATTATTCGAAAATCATAACCCTCTCTTTTTTTCTCTCTCCATCGGGATATGACACAATTTTTTGCTGAGTAAGCGACTCATGTGACGATTTACACTTAAGCTCTACCGAGTAAGCTAGCCACGTGACACAATCACTTTACATGAGGATTTATTCAGCAAAGGTTTTAGGTACTTGATTGAACAAGAAAAAGTTGGGGTATTGAATAATACAAAAGATGAAAAATTTAAAATTTATACCTCCGTAGCACGAAGGCATTACCCTTATCAACTTTCTCCTTATTTTTAAAAGAAAAAATTTCCATTTTCCTCGTTCATAAAATATAACACAATATTATTTCTTCATATTCATTTCCTCTTATTGTCACTCCTTTTATTTTCTTTTCCTCTACCCCTTTTTCCCCAGACATATATACAATTATGTTCCTTCAAGGAAGAGGAAGGCATTCCAAACCTATTTTTAATTTGGATAATTTTATCTCAATGGCTTTGTTTATTTTTATTCTTCCATTAATACTATTGTATTTGGATAATGCCAATATGTTGAGATGGGTCTTTTGGTTGATGTCATGAAGACAATTAGAAGGTCTTGTTCACTTGATTCGTTGAGTCTCATCTAAACTGATCATTCAACTCAAATTATGTAGATGATTTTTCACCCAACCTGATCAAGCTTTGGATTAGGGTATTTGATAGCACAAAGCTCGAGATTTTTGTGTTTCGGTTGACAATGAGTTTTAGGTTGATGTCAATTCAACTCAAGTCACTTTTGAATTCCTCTTGTTATTTGAAGTATTTGAATTATTTGAATTATGGTTAATTATAAAAGTATTTTCCAATTATAGGCTACAAGGAAAAAAAGATGGAAAATTGCAGCCAATACATCATCGAGAGTTAATCACATTGCCTATTGCTGCCTGTTTCCAATCATATGGGAAAGAGAATTTGTGGTCCAAAAGGCACTGTTGTTTTTAGAGAATAAAGGTGCCGTTATCTTAACATGGTTCTGAAAAGATATCTTTTAAATTGTCAATTAAACATTATAAGAAGGTGAAAAATAACTGCACCAGAAGTTCTATAGTATATCCATTCCCTTTTTTCCAATTGAATCCTCCAACCATATTAAAAACTTCATAATAGTCAAACTACTCAATGATCACACAAGACATAACAGTCTCCCTTTCTACTTTCAATCTTCATGAATAATTTGAATGACACAGGTCGATGTGAATTGGTCTAATTTGACATGAACACATTCCATAAAACAAGTTAAACAACACTAGCCTTGCTAGCCAGCAAAAGACCTTATTCTATATTCAACCTTAAATCCCAATGAATGTTGGCAACCTTAACTTTTGATATTGCAAAAGATAAAAATCAAACAACCAAATAATGAAAGGAACCATGAAATATTCTTAGTTTTTACTTGCAATCAAAGTTTGTTCGTCACTAGTTCATGCCTGTGACGTGCTTGTGTGCTTCACCAAGGGGCTTAGGCCCGAGTCCTTTATCCCTCCTAGTGTCTCCGACTTGGTGAACTTGTGTCCCTCACCAGGGCTCGCTCCCGATTCCTTAATCCCTCTGAGCGTCTTCGAGTTGATGAACTTGTGTCCCTCACTCGGGCTCGGCCCAGCTTGTTTGATGGCCCCAAGCGACAACCCATTGAAGAACCCTCCGTAGTCAACTCCCACCGGAGCTGTCGTCTCCATTACATTGAAGGGTCGAGCTTCGTTCGCAACGAAAATGACACTGAGCATCGCTGGGACCTTGATAATCTGGAGAGCCCTCGTTGTGCTCCTCATGTTGAAATTACTAAAAGAGACAACAAAAGCAAATTTTTACTGACAGAGACAATAAAGAGCAAATTTTATTATTTGTTTGAAGGGAGCTTGTGATGCGGAGTCTATGGCCGAGCGGGTGCTCAATACATAGTGCGAGCAATGAAGAGTTTTCTTTGATCGGCTCTTCTTGGTCCCGGCTTCCTCGTTCTTATTTTCTTTTTCTTCGTATGATAATTTGTTGAATAAAACTTCCTTAAGTGTTTTGAAGCTAACAAAACGTTTCCATCAGTCTAGTTTGAGGACTTGCAGACTCTTCTATCAAAGCTTGAAGACCTCTGATCTGCCAGACTCAAGACTCAAAGTCTATCCTCATTGACAGCTTCTAGTCCGTCGAAGAAGACTTATCCAGAACTGGATGTTTCATCAAGGATATAGCATGTTGGAATCCATTGTTCTAATCAAGATTGATTCAGGAATTATGGATCCGTTGATTGGCAAAGTATACTTGGAAGGTTCTACTTATAGAAACCAAGATCCTGATTGTATAGGCGAGTAGGATTGATGGGCTATCGTCATGTTCCTTAAATAGCTTGAAGATCTTCCTAATTGATTCTGTCCAACAAGTAGATTGGAAGAATTCCTTTGGTAAGTGCCAATGGGTATGATGGCATAAAGAAGTATATAAGGAAGACGTTCCAGTTGTTCGAGTGTGTGCACGATAGAAGAATGCCAAAGTCTGAAGCTCCTTGTTCTTAGTAAATTAAACTGTTGAGCGAAATTGTGTACACAAAAGAGAGTCTATATCTTGAGAGACCTTGAGGAAGTGTAGTAGAGTCTCTACACTGTGGAATCAAGGCAGAGCTTTTCTGTAATAACTCCTTTGTTCATAGTGAAATCCAACCAGTGGGCTGTTAGTGCGAAAGAGTGGACGTAGGCTTGGATTAAGCCGAACCACTATAATCTCTGTGTTCATATTCTCTTCCTTATACTCGTTTACTTTGATCGTAACTCGTTTTGTTTACAAGAGAAGTATTTTCTTTTCATAGTCTATTGTTGATTAGCACTGCACATATCTCGCAAAATTGTTTTTGCACCTATTCTCTCCCCTCTAGGTGCTCATACTAGCTTTATCAATTGGTATCAGAGCGTGTGTACTCACTTAAATTGAAGTGTTTTACTTCAGAGTTAAAGATCCATGACTAGTATGTTGGCTCCGGGGGCGGTTGAAGGGCAAAGCAATACCCAGGATCTGCCTTACTTTGATGGAAAGGAATACAACATATGGAAAAACAAGATGAAGGCATTCCTAAGATCCACGGATCCTCTGGAATGGGACATGGTAGACAAAGGAATCATTCCTAAAGCTGCACTTGTCTCAGAAAAAGGAAAAGAAGATATTGAGTCTAGAGAAATGACTCAAGAAGAGATAACCAATAGACAAGCTCTTGATGCAAAAGAGATTTATTCTTTATATTGTGCATTATTACCTATTGAATATAACATAATATCTTCTTGTGTTACAGCTAAAGAAGTCTGGGATAGATTACACATCACCTATGAAGGAACTGACCGAGTGAAAGAAACCAGAATCAACATTCTGCTCGGACAATACGAAGCATTCAAAATGAAAACAGGAGAATCTATCACTGACATGTTTAGTCGTTTTACAGAGATAGTGAACGGTCTTGAAAATCAAGGACAACCAATTTCTGATCTCATGAAAGTAAACAAGCTACTGCGAGGACTCTCCAAGGATTGGAATCATATAAAGACCTTAATAAGGGAGACAGAAAGAATCATGCCACTCTCTGTTGATGAATTAGTTAGGACTCTGCAGTCTTATGAAGTGGAGTGAATCAACGAAGATGAAGATCCTAAAGGTAAGAAATTCATTACATTAAAATCTAATGATGATTATGATGTCACAGATTCTAAAGACGATATGGATGATAAAGAGCTTGCTCTCATGATAAGAAGATTCAGAAAGCTAAACAGATGGGGAAGAAGATTCAATATAAAGAAACAAAGCTTTCAAAAGCAACAGACTAAGTCTGTTGAGGAGGATGAAACCAATAGAGATGTAGTCTGCTTTGAATGTAAGAAAAAGGGACACATCAGACTCAATTGTCCCCTTCTGAGGAAAAAGAAAGGAAAAATTGAGAGATACCGAAAGGCACTCAAAGCAGAAACTTGGAGTGATACAGAATGTGAAGAAAGCGATGATGATTATGCCAAAATTTGTCTCATGGCACAATCAGACTCAAATTCAGACTCCGAGACAGACTCAGATTCAGACAGTGAAATCGAGGTAAGTGACTTGAAAATCCCTACTAAAGTCTCTAGATACATTGATGAATTGTGTCTTAGTCTTAAAACTTCTCTTAAAAGGATTTCCGAACTTAAAAGAGAAAATTCTGTTCTAAAGCAACAGGAAAATGTTTTGAAAGAAAAGGTCAAAAGTTTAGACAAAAATATGTCTACCTTGAAAGAAAATGAGAACAATCTTTCAAAAGAAAATGCATTCTTGAAAAATGACATCTCAAATATTTCTAAAAGATTTTCCATAGGATCTGAGAAACTTGAGAAAATTCTTTTAGCACAAAGACCTTATTTCAATAAATCTGGTTTGGGAATGATAGCGGAAACTATTCCTCTAATTGATTTTCCTAAAGTAAAGGAAAGAATTAAGTAAAGACCTACAAGAGATGCTTACAAAAATCATTTCCAAATTTTTTTGTAAAACCAATAGGTCGCAATGCTCTTAGATGTTCTAAGTGCAATAGCTCAGATCATTTTGAGAAAGAATGTCCTATGGTTTGGAAACCTATTAAGAAGGTATGGGCAACGATTGTATATTATTCTAACACAAATAGACCCAAGAAAATATAGGTACCAAAGAAAGCGTGAGTCTCTTTTCTAAATGCAGATCACTATCAAGAAAAAGGTAAAATGGTATCTGGATAGTGGATGCTCGAGGCATATGACAGGAGATTCAAATTGCTTCATAAAGCTCGCTCAAGTTAATGGTGGAAAAGTTTCATTTGGAGGAAACAGCTAAGGAAGAATTGTGGGATTTGGAACTATAAAGATCGGAAGCTTCACAATCAGTAATGTTTCCTTAGTGGAAGGATTCAACTACAATTTGATAAGTATCAGTCGGATGTGCGACACTAGTTTCAAAATCAACTTTCAAGAAGGAATCTGTTCAGGAACCAGTAAAGACTCATCTCAATCCTTCACACGTCGAAGACATGGAAATATCTATGTCTTGGATGTTAAACCAGATGAAACCCAATGTCTAATCTCAATTCAAGAAGAAGCAGACTTATGGCACAGAAAACTTGGGCACATCAATATGAAGCAAATAGACAAAATCTCAGCAAAGAAACTTGTTCGTGGTTTACCCAATTTGTCATACCAAAAGTCTGATCTATGCACACCATGCGTGTTGGGAAAACATGTAAGAAACTCATTTAAACCAATAAATCAAGTTTCTACTAATCGTGTACTATAGCTTCTGCATATGGATCTCCTTGGACCAACCAGAACTAAAAGCATTGGAGGTAAGAAATACTATTTAGTGATCGTGGATGATTATTCAAGATTCACTTGGGTATATTTCTTGGTAAGTAAGTCTGAAACTTTTTCTTACTTTAAAAGGTTTGCTAAAAAGGTCAAAAATGAGAAATGGTGTGTTATTTCAAGTATACGAACATACCATGGAGGTGAATTTGAAAATCAAGACTTTACAAAACTCTGGGGATAAGTACACTAATGGTGCCATAAGTTGTGTATGGCGCTCACTTTAGTGCCAAAAGTTTCCGTCGGATTATTTAAGTGCCAAAAAATTTGAAAAATGCTCACTTTGGTGCCAACGCTGATTTGATTGGCCGGAAATCTGACGTGGCCTTTTTTTATTAATTTCTTATACTGATGTGGCTCGCCGGAGTTTCCATTAGATCACTTAGGCCTTCAAACAACGTCGTTTTAGCATCCTAACACCAAAACGACGCCGTTTTGTGTCTTTCCCCCAAATTCAAAACCCTAAATCCTCAAACGACGCCATTTTGTGTCGTCTTCTTCCCCGAACAGATCCAGCAACACCAACAGCACCAAACCAACAACACCAGCAGCAGAGAACCAGCAACACCAGTAATTTTCCAGAAAAGAAACCACGCATTCACCTCCGCCCTCCCCCAGTAGTTTTCCCCCATTTGCAATCACCTTATGAACCTTTCAAATCCCTGAATCTCAGCCTCACCACCGCCTTTTCCCAAGAAATATCGTTGGGTGCAGAGGAAACGCGAGCTCGAAGAATCCCCAGAAGCATGAGCGATCCAGCCAATGGTAGCTGCAAAGATCTGGAACTCCACGGAGGTTGTCGGCGAAGCCAGCTACTACGAAGGTGATGGCCATGGCCCCGCCATCCCCTCCTCCGCCCTCATCATCGACACCTCCCTCTTTCTCGGGATTTTCTATTCATTTTTCTTTTCTTTCTTTCTTTTGTCTTGCTGTGGCAAGCAACTATAATGGAGGTTGAGGGATGGCGGCTGAGTGACGGTGGCTGAGGGACGGCGGCCAAGTGATAGTGGCTGAGGGATGGCGGTCGAGCGACGGTGGACGAGCAATGGCGGACAAAAAAACCCTAATTTCAATTTCCAAATAAAATTAACAAAACAGCGTCGTTTTTGTGAGGCTATCCACGTAGGACGGCAAAACAACGTCGTTTTCTTAAAAAGACGGAAAATGACGCCGTTTAAAAGACTTCACGATTTTTTTTAAATATAAAAGCCACGTAATCATTTTGGTTGGAATCTATCGTTAGTGGCACCAAAGTGATTGTTTTTCCTCCGATTTGGCACTTAAGTGATCCGGCGGAAACTTTTGGCACCAAAGTGAACGCTGTACACAACTTATGGCACATTAGTGTACTTATCCCCAAAACTTTGTGATGAATCTGGTTTCAGCATGTGTTCTCTTCTCCATATACTATAGAGCATAATGGAGTTGTGGAAAGGAAGAATAGATCTTTGCAAGAAATGGCTAGAACTCTTTTAATTGAAAGTAATATCTCTTCACGTTTTTGGGCTGAAGCCGTTTCTACAGCATGTTATATCATTAATAGAGTTTTTCTAAGGCCTATTCTAGAGAAAACTCCCTATGAGTTATTCAAATGAAAGAAGCCTATTGTCTCATATTTTCACGTGTTTGGATGTAAATGTTTTATTTTGAAAAATGCAAATAATCGAGTTGGGAAGTTTGAAGAAAAATCAGATGAAGGGATCTTCCTTGGATATTCAACCACAAGCAAAGCCTACAGAGTATACAACAAAAGGACTCAATCTATGGAGGAATCAATGAATGTCAAATTTCAAGACTCTATGCAAAATGAATCAATTCAGACTCAACTTGAAGAATCTGAACCTACTCTAGACTCTACAAAGTCTAAATCTTCATAAGCATCTCAGACTTCAGATGATCAACAACAAATGATTGTCAAGACTCAAATGAAGAAAAATATCAACAGTCTGACAAATCAACCAGCAACTGGAAGCATAAGTCCAGTCATCCCAAAGATCTCATTATCGGTGATATTAATGAAGGAATTTGCACAAGATCCAAAAGGCGCGAAGAGTCTAGTGATGTGACTCTTATTTCTGAAACAGAACCCAGAAATATAGAAGAAGCTCTAATTGATGAAAGCTGGATTGAAGCCATGCAAGAACTCAGGCAATTCAGTATCAATGATGTTTGGGAATTGACTCCTAAACCGAAAGGTAAATCCATCATTGGAGCTAAATGGGTTTTCAGAAACAAGATGAACGAGAAAGGAAAGGTAGTAAGAAACAAAGCAAGACTCGTGGCCAAGGGATATACGCAAGAGAAAAGGATAGACTATGATGAGACTTACGCGCCAGTAGCAAAGTTATAAGCAATTAGATTATTACTTGCTTTTGCTTGTCATAAAAATTTCAGGTTATTCCAAATGGACGTTAAAAGTGCTTTCCTAAATGGATTTATCCAAGAGAAAGTCTATGTGGAACAACCACCCGGTTTTGAAGACCCAAGGAAACCAGACTCTGTTTTCAGATTGAAAAAGCTCTATATGGTCTAAAGCAAGCACCTCGAGCTTGGTACAATAGACTAAGTAAGTTCTTAATCCAAAATGGCTTTGTCAAAGGTAAAGTAGATATTACGTTGTTTATCAAAAGAGAAAGCAAAAGTTTTTTGCTCGTGCAAATTTATGTTGATGATATTATTTTTGGATCCTCTAATGAAAGTTTGTGCAAGAAGTTCTCTAAGTCTATGCAGGATGAATTTGAAATGAGCATGATGGGTGAGCTAACATTCTTTCTCGGGCTTCAAGTGAAACAACTGAAGGAAGGAACTTTTATTCATCAAGAAAAATATGCCAATAAACTTGTCAAAAAGTTTGGGCTGGAAAATTGCAAAAAGACCGATATACCAATGTCAAGTTCCTTGAAGCTAGACAAAGATGAAGGAGGAAAGAAAGTTGACCAGATGTTATACAGGAGCATCATTGGTTCACTTCTTTATCTTACTGCTTCTAGACCTGACATTTTGTTTAGTGTTTACATTTGTGCCAGATTTCAATCAGATCCTAAAAAATCTCATCTAAGTGCTGCAAAGTGTATTATCAAATACATTGCATCAACTTCAAACGTGGGTCTCTGATATCCTAAAGAATGAGACTTTACTCTTCTTGGATACTCCGACGCAGATCTAGCCGGATGCAGAGTTGATAGAAAGAGCACTTCAGGCACCTGTCAACTACTTGGAAGCAGGACAGTGTCTTGGTTTTCAAGGAAGTAAAGTATAGTAGCTCTCTCCACAGCATAAGCAAAGTATGTAACTCTTGGAAGTTGTTGCTCACAAATTCTGTAGATAAAACAACAGTTAAGAGACTTTGGAATCGAAGATTCATGCACATAAATCAAATGTGATAACACCAGCGCAATCAATTTCACCAAAAATTCGATTCTTCACTCAAGGGCAAAACATATAGAGATTTGACATCACTTCATTAGAAATCATGTTCAAAATGGAGAAGTTTCGATTCAGTTTATTGACTCAAAGAATCAACTAGCGGATATATTTACAAAGCCTTTGGAGAAAAATCAATTTGAAGTTATTCGTTCCAGACTCAATATCTTAAAGTCTGAGGAAGTTCAGACCCAGGACTAAAAGTCTAAAGACACTCAGACTCAGGCGATCAAGATTTTTGACTATAAGATATTTTATTTTATTTTCTCTCAGATCAAATCTCGAAAAGGTACGATCATCTATCCGTAATTGATTGTTACTATTTTCAATTTCCGTGATTATTGCAATACTTCCTTTTCAAAAAAGAAGTTAATTTTAAAAATGGCAGTTATCTAATTTTTTTTAAAAGGCAGTTATTTTTAAAAATGGCATCTTTATATTTCTTCTTTACGACATTCCGTATGCCTCTCTTTGATTGTCCTATATACTGTCTATTCCTCTTCATTTTACTCACAAAACCCTAAGAGAACTCAGATCGTTCACTCATGTCTTCTTCACTTGTTTAATCTTTGAAAAGTTGTCATCTTTCTTGGAAAACAAGCTTGGAATCTCTCAAAGACTGTGAAAGATGTCATCCCAAAGAAAGTCTTCAAGGATCGCGAACAGGGGACCACATCAAATGCATGAGGGGCCTACGCATTTTGATCTCACCGAGGAAGAAGATTCTCCTCATCAGCAACAGAGCCCACAACATTCTTAGCAGCGTCCATCTTCTCCTTCTAGACCTTAGAATGTTGCACATCAAGAAGAAGAAATCATCGAAGATGCATAACCCATAAGAACTCTTAAGCCTGGCTTTACTTATAAGCTTTACCGTGCTTTGAAAAGGGGTGGTACTCCTTTGAACTACATTGACGAATTTTTGAAAGACAAAGGGTATCGAAATGAAACCTATTTTCTACGCACAATGGAACGTTTGGGAATTGCCCCTGCTGGATCGGCGGAAGAAGCAATGGCAAATATCCCAATCGATCCATGTGTTGGAGGGCTGAGCCAGCCTAATGGGAATGGCGATGATAGGATGTACAGTCAGTTTAAACTAAGAATGGGTGTTGCAGCAAAAATCCGAAGTAAAAGGACAGACTTATTTCGTTCGGATGACCACAAGCAACTGTATGCTAAGTTACTAAAGCGTAGGGTAATAAACCCTAGAAGTGTGGATTTTGATTTTCTTGACTCTGTGAATGTCAATCTGCGGGAAAAATTTAGTCTTCTTCAACTCGAACAGTTTTGTTTTGAATCTACAGAAGGTTATGCTGAACTTACTGCTTATTTCTATTCGAATCTCAGTTTCTTGGATGCGAATAGATTCTCTTTTAGTGTTCGAGATCAGGACTATGTGGTTGACATGAATACATTGGCTGATGTGATTGGGGTTGTGAGAGGGAGATATCAACCTATCAGTGTGTCTATTGCTCGTGCAACGTTGGAACTTGTTAAGGATAGAAGAGCGGAAGAAAAGATTTCCTATTCGAAGATGAATGCAACCAACATTTTGCTTCACAAGATTGTAATTAACTGCCTCAGATCGAAATCAACTTCAAAAACTAACGTTTCAAACTCAGAGGCAAAGCTGATGTATGCAATCAATGCTGGTAAAAAATTCTCTCTTCCACACACTATCATGTTCCACATGTACAGGGCAGTGGTGAATGACAAGGGTCAACTCCCGTACGCAGCTCTTGTGACCAAGTTATTCAGACATTTGAACGTTCAGCTTCCCCGGATTCTCTGTGTTCGATCGTGCGATCAAATGGTGGTGGGACTGAAAATGGTTTCCAAAATGTGTCTAAAGGAACTCAACAAGGCATTGGAGAAATTCAAGGAGAAAACCCCTATCAAGCCTCATCAAATGTCTTCGGGTGCAAAAAGAAAATGGAAGGAGCCCATGGTTGCTCCATCCAAGAAAAGAAGAGCTCTCCTCCTTTAGGATGAAGAAGATGAGGATGATATCACCATTTCTGCAATGGCATTGAAGAACTTGAGTCGTTCTGCACCAGAATCAACGGAGAGACAAGAAAAAGTCACGGCTGAAACCGAACAGAGGATTGGAGAAAGTGAAGATTTTGAGAAAGAAGCAGAGGAGAGAGATGTAGAGGAGGAAAGAATTGAAGAAGAAGAAGAAGAAGAAGAAGAGGAGAGAGTAGAAAAAGAGCATGAGGAACACTCTTCTCCACTTGAAGGCATGGAAACAGGGGGAGATCTTGAGAAAAGAGGAACATCCTCAATCCCTGCCACCAGTGAAGGAGTAAGTCGCTCTCCAGCAGATCCAGAGGACATCTATGCTTCTCACTTTCCTGAGGAGGGTCATGATGTTTCATTGCCCAATCTGCGTGACCATGTTGATTTACCATCATCTGCCTACACACCGTCTGATCGTGCAGATGCCAGTACTCAGACTAATAATTCAGCAGACTTTCGCAGAATTCTTGATGCTCTTTTGGAGATGAAATGTCAAATATATGCTCTAGGATATGAAGTACAGAACTTGCAGAATACAAGACAAGCCTCTTCAATATCTTTGCATGATCAAATCCAAGCCCTTGCTCTTCAAGTTCAAGCTAATGCTAAGGGTGAAGATGTGGCTCAACTGAATGAGGACTTAAAAAAGCTAGAAGGCATTGTCCAGTCAATGGGAGATTTCCAGCTTGTTCGTGTTCTCAAGCCATCTTAATTTCATTCTCTTTTCATCTCTACCTTTTTAATGCTGACAAAAAGGGGGAGAGATGTGGTGTGGTGCAGATTTGATTTAAACTTTAAAATTTTGAACTATTGACTTTTGTGATGTTTGTGTTTGGCTGTTTGGATTTGAATTGGATTTGGGTTTGACTGTTTGAACATTTGTTTATCTTAAGTACTATTGATATCTCATGGCTTTATGGCTTTGTTCATTTACAAGACTAACCTATTTTTTGTGGATGCAGATTCTAGTGTTATTACTAAGCTATTTATCTTTGTGAGATATCCATATTTTCTTGAGTAATGGTTTGCAGGTCAAAGTTATCCAAATCTGCAGGAAAGTTTTGTCACCATCAAAAATGGGGAGATTGTTGGAGAAAACTTCCTTAACTATTTTGAAGCTGACAAAACATTTCTATCAGTCTAGTCTGAAGACTTGCAGACTCTTTTATCAAAGTCTGAAGACCTCCGATCTGCCAAACTCAAGACTCAAAGTCTATCCTCATTAACAGCTTCTAGTCCGTCGAAGAAGACTTATCTAGAACTGGATGTTTCGTCAAGGATTTGACTTTATCGACTGAAGAAGATCTCTTGGCTGGATATAGCATGTTGGAATCCATTGTTCTAATCAAGATTGATTCGGGAATTATGGATCCGTTGATTAGGCGAAGTACACTTGGAAGGTTCTACTTATGGAAACCAAGATCCTGATTGTATGGGCGAACATGATTGATGGACTATCGTCATGTTCCTTAAATAACTTGAAGATCTTCCTAATTGATTCTATCCAACAAGTAGATTGGAAGAATTCCTTTGGTAAGTGCCAACGGGTATGATGGCATAAAGGAGTATATAAGGAAGACGTTCCAGTTGTTCGAGTGTGTGCACGATAGAAGAATTCCAAAGTCTGAAACTCCTTGTTCTTAGTCAATTAAACTGTTGAGTGAAATCTTGTATGCAAAAGAGAGTCTATATCTTGAGAGACCTTGAGGAAGTGTAGTAGAGTCTCTACACTGTAGAATCAAGGCAGAGTTTTTTTGTAATAACTCTTTTGTTCATAGTGAAATCCAGTCGGTGGGCTATCGGTGTGGAAGAGTGGACGTAGGCTTGGATTAAGCCAAACCACTATAATCTATGTGTTCATATTCTCTTCCCTATACTCTTTTACTTTGATCGTAACTCGTTTTATTTACAAGAGAAGAATTTCCTTTTCATAATCTATTGTTGATTAGCACTGCAACAAAATTGTTTCTGCACATATTCTCCCCCCTCTAGGTACTCATACTAGCTTTATCATAATTTAGTCTTCCTCTGTTCAAAGGCTACGTGAGCATTTGCATTTCTGCATGTAGCCGGCTTGAGGAAGCAATGAGGGAGCTTCTGCTGCAGTCGAGAGAGCGCACATGCAAGCCGGGGAAGAAGGAAGAATGTAGCACACGATTGATTGACCATCTACTAAAACATATTTGCTCTCATCTGAAAGGCTAGATACATTTTATATCACTCTATATCTCACAAGTAGAGAGAGAGAGAGAGAGAGAGAGAGAGAGAGAGAGAGCAAGTTTGCAGGTCTAGAAGAAGAGAGATAGAAGTTGGACCGTAATTTCTTTGTCTAGTTTTTCAGCGGGCGAGATAGTCTATAAGCAGCCATTGGGAAGAAAGGTTTTACCTTAACCCAGAGACCAAAGATCTTGAGGATGACGGTGTTTTCTTGAGATGATGTTGCGGCAGAGACATATGGAACGACTCAAGTGTTCGAAGCTGGCACTCTCTCTCCTCCCGTCACCTCACATCTAAATGGAAAGTGCACACCTTTTGTTAAGTGAGTGACTCATGTAACGATTTGTACTTAAACTTGTTGAGTAAGTGAGTTACCTTACTACAATCACATTACATAACAATATATCCAACTGAGATTTTACATCAAGTGAAATTTGAAAAATTTAGGTACTTGATTGAATAAAAAAAAATTTGAGGTACTAAATCGTAGAAAAGACAAAAATTTAGGAACACACGATATCATTGCCCAAGAAGAAAAGAAGACTTCACTCAATATTGGAATACTACTTTGAGATGTCTTATTTATTTTCCTATAAGTTTATATGGAACTTCATTTCTATTTTCTACATATACATGTATATATATTTATTATTACATCTTTCATTTTTATTTAGAATTTTTTACTCCTTAGCACAAAGGCATTGCCCTTATCAATTCCTTATTTATTTATTTTTCCATATTCCTCGTTCATAGAATATAACACAATATATTTTTCTCTCCTCTTCATATTTATTATCTCTTACTGTCACTCCTTTTATTTTCTTTCCCACTACCCCTTTTTCCCAAAACATAGTATAAATAAAGGAAAGCATGCAGTAAACAATTTTGTTCCTTCAAGTGGGAGCACTCCGAACCTATGTTTAATCTAGATGATTTTATCCCAGTGGCTCTGTTGATTTTTATTCTTATATTCCTACTTTTATGTTTGGATAATGTTGGCTTGTTGAGATTGGTTTTTTGGTCGATGTCATGAAGATGATTAGAAGATGTTCACTCAATTCCTTGAGTTTCATCAAGTCAACTTATGTAGATAATTTTTTGTCCAAACCAATCATGCTCCGAATTAGGGTATTTGATAATATGGAGCTCGAGATTTTTGTGTTTCAGTTTGAAGTTGATGTCGATGTTGTTGACACCTAAATTTTTGGGGTTAATTTTTGCTAAATAATATATATAAAAAAATCAAATCACATGGCATATAGTTTAGGTAAGTTTTATATTCCGTTAAGATTTTAGGTAATATACACTCGGATGTGTTTTTGCGCAAAAAGGGGAATTTTTTGATCGAATATGCAAAAAATATTGCGCGGGGTGAAATAATATATTCGATGAAATTTTACGTGAGCAAAATTGGCAGTAAAATATACCACGAAGATACAATTTTTTGGGGTATAAAAGGAGTTGCGTACGGTCGAAAAGGGGGGTTCTTTTCCGTTGGGGTAAAAAAAAAGAACACAAAAAGCAAAAAGGTCAAAAGTGAGTGAGGTGAGAGAGAAAAAAGTAAAAAAAAAAAGAGGGTGAAACCCTAATCGGGGACTATTCATCTTCCCCGAGGGTCCCCCGACCCCGCCGGCGCCGCACCGGCGAGGCATCTCCGTCCGCGAGCCCCGCACGCGAAGCTTGCGCCCCCCCGAGACGTTCCGCCGCCGCATCTCCACCGCGAGCCCCGGCGCCCGGCTCGAGCCGCCCCGAACGCTCCACCGCCTCCACGAGCAGCACCACCGCTTCGCCGGCTCGCACCGCCCCATCGCCGATCTGCAGCACCGCCGCTTAGCCGGCTCGCGCCGCCCGATCCGATTCACTCTCCGGACGCCGCGCCCAGCTGCCTTCCCCTCGTGAAGCCGCGACCCGGCGCCGGTCCACGACGCCGCTGCCCTTCCCGACCCGCCGCCGCTCCTCTCGGGTCTCGTCGCGTTCCGCCTCGCCCGAAGACCACCGCGCCCAAGATCCGAGGTCCTCGCGCGTAGCCACGATCCGATCTTCGCAACTGCGCGCCAGAAACTCGAAGCCCCTGCTCCGCCCGCGACGCTGCCCACCGGTTTCGCCGTGCCTCCCGCGTCGCCCCGAGCTGATTCCGAAGCCCCCTGGTGCCGCGCCGCCGTCGCGCCGCTCCCAGTGCCCTCGCCGGAACCCTAGCCGAAGATTTCCCCTCGCCGGACCCACCGGCTTTACTTTTTCTCTTTTTCTTTTTCAGGAAAAAGAAAAGAAAAAAAAGAAAAACAAAAGAAAATTTAGGTATTTTCTTTATCTTATTTTTGCTTTATTATTTTTATTTTTATTTTATCTTTTAGTGTAATTAACCTCTTATGTGAAATTGATAATTCCATGATATAAAATTGCCTTGAAATTAGTGATTGTCAGTCCGATTTTCGCGACCAAAATCCGACTCGCAATTACTTAAAAAAATTGCCAATCCGATCTTTCGCCCGAGATCCGATTCGTGATTTATGTGAAATTGGCCAACCCGATCTCATGCGCGAGATACGGTTCGTCAATTTTGGGTATCAATATTGCTTGATTTGTTGTGGTATTACTTAGGTTAGTTTTCTTAAAAAACAAAAATAAAAAAAATGTAGTTTTAGGGTTTGCATTCATAATAGGAATTTTATTTCGAATTTTCAAAAATAAAAAAATCAAATCAATTAATTTAGGTTGCTAGTTTTCTTTAAAACTTGGATTGCATGTTTAATTATTTGGCAATTATTAATTTCGAAATTTAAAAAAGGGGAAAAAGGGAAAAACATAAAAAAAGTCATTATGCATATGTCATGTAAAATTAGGGCATCTTTTGCACGTCATAGCATATTAGGGTAAAATTGCATTTAGTTTAATTTTAGATGATATTTTTCTTAATTTACCATAAGTTTAGGTATTTTATTAAATAGATTGCATTTTAGGATTATCTAGGTTAAGATAATATTTTAGTTTTAAATTAGGATTTGGCTCAACCTAATTCCTAATATAAATTAAATAGGATCTTAATCTAATTAGGAAATTTTCACATTTCACCTAATTTCGAATTTCATGAAAAATACAAAAAATGTCATAGGTTAAATTAGTTTTATTATTTATGATGAAATGCATCCTTTTAGGAAGAAGAAAAAATTTCATATGCACGTCATTAGGGTTAGATTCATTGAGATGCATGTCATTTAGTATTTTTGCTAGGCCCATTTAATTAAAAATTACATGTCATTAGAATTAGATCATTTAGTTAATATTGCATTGCATATTGCACGATTTCATTAATTAAGAGAAAACAAAAAGAAATTGCGTGTTAATTAGAAACCATATCTAGGACTATTGGTGTGGGTTTTAATTTAACATTGCAGATGCTTTCGTTGCTTTGAGGTAAGTTTTTTTTGCAATTTATTGTTTATCTGGGTGTTAAATTGGTGGTTTGCGTACCTGCATGGTCACATCACATGTTAAGGAATTAAAATCAATTCAAGTTGCTTGTAAAACAATTTTTTCAAAATAAAAGATAAAGGTACCGAAAGGGCGTTAGAAAAATCTAACGTAACCAAGTCCCCGAACTCACAAATCTTTGGTTCGTAGGAGTAAAGTAAAACTCTTATTACTTTACTTGGGTTTCTAATCGACCCACCAAAAATAGATTAGTGGCGACTCCTGATTAAAATATCATTTGCATGTTAAGAACTTGAACCTAAGTCGCGAATTGGTATGGGATTGGGAGAGCCCGAGTTAAGTCTAGGCTTAACAATCCATTAGCCAAACCTTAGGTGGTTCATACCCCAAAAAAATGGTCGCGACAGCTTGGCGACTCCACTGGGGACTTGAGTTAAAACTCTTAGTGGACTTAGGCCAATTTTTCTTTTCTTTTGAAAAATGTTTTTGTTTGGCAGCGAGGATCCCGTGTACGCCTAACATTTAAGGTGTTAAATGTTTTTGCAGGATGGGAGGTATAAGGGGAAGTGTCTGTTAACCTTTGTTTTGCAGGGAGGTGTAATTTATGGTTTATTTTCATGAACGAAGTGTCGCTTGATATAAATTGTCGTGCATGCCTTGCATCTAGCACTACACTATTGCACAAACAACCTGCCGCCGGACCTGGGCCGCATTAGGATCATCTAGGATGATATTGAGATGGATGCCACTCCGACCGCAAGCCCGCGGTACGAGTCGCCCATCTCAATCCCGAAATTTCATTCACGGTGTCAAGAGTACCTACCTCGGTTCGCACGCCCGCAACCTGGGTCGGCTCTTTGACTAAGCCGGAGTCATGAGGACCCGACGTAGTCCACAAGCCCGTGGCTAGTCTGATCATCCTTGTGGCTCCACCTTGTCAAGCCTTATAGACTAGAAATCGAGCCACTTATCATGTGCATGTCTATGTGATTGCCCATCATTGATAAAGTAAGTTCTCTAAATTTTTGGGCTTTGCAATTTACTTACTTTATCGCATTATTTTGTCGGTCCATGGCATTAGGACTGTCCTAAGTCTCGATCAATATACAATGGGGACGTCGGACATTCGAATTATCCTCCCCTCCGAAGGAAGAGCTTGGCGCTTGGTGGGACAAATTAGACCAAAATGGCCGTCAGTTTGTAGAGTCACATATTGGTCGACTGCTTCCATTGCTGCGCATCAACATCCATGGCGGCCTCATCCAAGCACTCGCCCACTCTTGGTGCCCCAAGACTTCTACCTTTATCTTCGGCGGTAAGCATGAGCTCACTCCCACCTTGGAAGAGTATAGCATTGCCATAGGAAAGTCCTTGAAAGCTGAATTGATTAGTCCGCCTATCGGAATAGATCCTGTTATGACTTTATCTGATTTTCTGAGAATTAAGGAAGATGATATAAGAAAGGTTTTAAAGGCTCATCGCAATACATGTCCTTTATCCTTCTTGAAAGAATGTTTTGAGAAATGCATTTCATCTCAAATGCGAAGGGTTTTCCTTTTAGCTTTCTTTGGGTTTATAGTTTTTCCTTACTACAAGAATGCTATTAACCCTTTGATTGCTCAATTAGTTAAACAAGTGTTGGAAGGAAAGAATTTTGTAAACACTGTTCTAACTAAAACTTTCCTTTCCCTTACTCGGTTTAAAGGTGGTGGTGATAAGACCTTCCATTCCTCTCCTGAACTTTTGCAAATTTGGTTTCTTTCACATATACAAGGGTTTGGTGGTCTAATGACTATACATGATGTTAGTAATTCCAATCACCCTATTATGAGATTTGAGAACAACTAAAAACATGCACCGGATTATCATTATTCTAAATGGCTAGCTTTCATAAAAAAAAACCAACTTCCAAAGATTTCCTATGGCATGCTAAATGGTTCCAAGTTCGGGTAGCGAGACTCTCGTGTGGAGAAGTTGGCCCAATCCCTCTATTGGGATTCACTGGAGCATTGGAGTACTATCCGACTAGGGTGACTCGTCAGTATCAAGTCGTACAAGAGCTTCCCCCGGCGTTACAAGCAGAGCCACTCCAAGTCAGTTTTGTTGATAGAAGCCGAGACCATGAAGATTCCATTCTTACTATCAAATCGATGTGGGAGATGTGCCGTCCACAAAAACTCAAATGGCCCGAGGAGGAGTTGAAAGGCAAGGAAAGGAAGTACTATGCCTCGATTAAGTATATCCAACAACACAAAATTCCCGAGGAGTTGCTTCCAAGATACCGAAGGCGCCGTTGAAGATCACCAATCGAGCTGAGAATAAACGCCTCAAAAGAGTTGCTGAAAAAGCTCAAGAGGAGAATAAGCGATTGCGCCGAATGGTGTCCCAAGTGTATATTGATCAAGCCAAATGAAATGCTTGAATCAGTCTTGCTATTTTCATTTTTAGATTAATGTTTAGGAAGTTGGGTCATTTACTTTCTTAGTTCATTTGTTAGGGACATTTCAAATTTCTAGGCTTCTCAAAAGCTCTATTGATGAATAAAATTTCTAGAGTATTGCCATGGATCGACGTATTTTCATATGAGATACTTATTTGTATTCATTTCTTAAATTTAGGTGATAACGGATCCTCCACGCTCTCCTATCATCACGCGATTAAGAGCAAGAATGGCCGATCAAAGCGAGATGCGTGATCGCATGTCCTCCGTGGAAGGCCAACTCCAACAGTTAGCTGCCTCTATGGAGCTTATAACAACTCAACTTCAATCCTCCAAGTGAATCCGGTTCCTCCACCTGCTCTCCCTGAGATAGTAGTCCCGAGGCAAGCAAATAGGGCCCAAATGAATGATGATGAAATGCCTGAGTTGGAAGATGACGTGGTCCTTGTTGGAAAGGCCAAGCTAGACAATGTTCCCAAGACAGATCAGGATGAGCGCGTTGCAAAGCTAGAGGAGTAAGTGAGACAACTGCAGGAGTCGCAAAGCTCACTCCCATTCGACCTCTCGGTCTATGAGAAGGTTAAAATGCCGAGCAAGTTTAAAATGCCAGAATTTGAGAAGTACGACGGGACATCTTGTCTGAAATCTCATTTACAGATGTATCATGTGCGCATGGCCCAACACGTCAAAAATGAGCCCCTCATGATCCAATCGTTTCACACAAGTTTGACTGGGCCCGCACTAAACTGGTATGTGATGAAGAACGTAAACCTCCTCGAAACCTGGAACGAAGTGGCGGATGCGTTCCTCAAACAGTACAAGTTCAACATGGACATCGCACCTTCTCGAGAAGACTTGGAGCGGATGGAAAAGAAAATGAGTGAGTCGTTTAAAGAATATGCTGTGAGATGGAGAAACTTGGCAGCTCAAATTACTCCTGAGCCTATCAACAAGGAATTGATGAAGTTGTTCGTGAAGACCCTTCCATCGGAGTTCCGCAATCGAATGGCTAGTACGTATGTCGAGAGCTTCAATCAACTTATTCCTGTAGGAGAGCAGATTGAGATGGGGATAAGGGAAGGATGGTTTTCTGAGCCATCTACTAAAAGGTTCTCTGCCAAGAAGGATAAAGAGCCTGCTGAAGATGTGAATATGGCTTATAGCCAAGAAAGTACTAATCGCGCCCCGACTATCCAGATGAATCAAAGGCAACAAGCTGCCCAAGCAAGAAGACAGTTCACCCCTCTCCCTGGATCTCCATCCCAAGTGTTGGCAATCCTAAGAAAGAAAGGTTTGCTTACTAATGAGCCGAAGCGTCCTAATCGTGAAAGCATCCGAGGCTACGACCCGATGAAGAAGTGTGATTACCATAGCGGCGAATTGGGACATTCAACTGATGAATGTTTCACTCTCAAGCATAAGATCCAAGACCTCCTGGACACGAAGGCCTTCTCATTTCAAACTGCTCGGCCGAACGTCCAAAAGAATCCACTACCAAAGCATGAGGGTACGGTCAATGCTATTCTAGATCCAGACGTTGAAGTCGAATCGAGTTACCACTCATTGGAGTTGGTGTCCACCATACATGCACCTCGAGACTCACCACCCACTCCTGAAGTTTCAAATGTTGCCCTTATGATGGGAAGGGGGATGATTGGGAATGGTTTTGTTCCTGGTACTGGCCTTGAAAGAAATGGTCAGAGTATTCAAAGTCCCAATGAAGTCCTTTAGAGGTCCGTGCTGCTGAATTAGGGTACCATGGAAGAGGTGGGGAAAGTTCTAGAGGAGGAAGGCAGGTAAGGCAGAACCCGCCAACTGACCAAGGGCAAGGAAGGCAAAATCCATCACCCCCGAACATTCGTGAGACATTCCCTAGCCCCCCGGTAATGATGCAGGATGAAGCGGAAATAATGGACACCCTGGGGCAGCCAAGCGGAAAATTCGACTATCTGGTGAAGTATTCGGCTCCTCCTAGTTTCTACATTGATCCCCGCGACATTGTCCCAAATGGATGGGATGGCATAGATGATTCGACATCCCCGGAGACGGAAAACCCTGAAGATGCATTGGAAGGAATCTCTAGTCTCTTCGATGATGTCTTCATAGGGACCATTGACGAAGGACCTCCGGAGAAGATGGGTTCTAGCCCACAAGAGTAACTCGTTTATTGCTTTCCCACATTCCCCTACGAGGGAATTTTTATCACTTTCTAGGGCTTGTCTTTTATTTCTTTTTCTTCGCTTTCTTTTTAGGGCTTGAAAATCGCATTTCCATTCAATAAATGTAATTGATTGATGAATATCAATAAAATTGCAAGTTTTATTTTGAGGGCATGATGAGGTATACCAAACCAGCCCGGTGATGATATCCAGCCAACAATCAAAAGAAAATATCATCCATGGAGAAATTCTGAGGCTTGGGCTTCATCATGCTTTCTCGTGTCAAAATGCTTCAAAAAAATACTCTTCTAATTGCTTTTTAAAAAAATTCTTCAAAAAAAAAATCTTTCAAAAAAATTGATTTACCCCGTTTGTCTTTTTGACCCATCTACATTATGTTTCAGAAATAGTCTTATAGCATGCAAAGGTATGAAGAGGATCCAATCCAATTCCAGATTCTGGGGGCAAGTTTGCTCCAAACTGCAACCACCCATATGTGGTGAAGAAGGTACTTCCTGGAAGTGCCTTGATCTAAGCAGAGATGGGTGGTCGTGAGTTTTCCACTCCAATTAATGCTGATGTTGTCAAGAAATGTTATGTCATGTCTTGAATTGCAAGTATTTTTGTGACTAATAAAGTACCTTAATGAGATGAATTGTTCAAATTTGTCATAAATCTTGTATTTTTCTTCCTTGATGAATTGTGTGAGATAAATTGAATGTGTCGAATGAGATACCCGGGAATGATGAAAGGCAAGCCTTGTTCCATACACTAATCATCGGTGAGTTGTGTGAAGAAATTCCATGCCCGCAAGGAAAAGGGCTATCTCGCAAAGGGTACGTCAACCAAGGTGATGAGAGGCATTCTTTTCTCTATCCTAAACACTACAGGTGATCCATTGCTTAACATTTTTGAGCCCATACACTTATAGATATTCTTTTCAAATTACCCCTGTCAAGAATCACCCCCACATTGGGGCAAATGGGAGATAAAATGGCAGCATGAGGTGAGGAAAATGAATTGAAATTTTCTTGCTCTCACTTGCATCAATCTTCAAGTTGTGCTATTGCATTGAATTCATGTGTTAATTGAAGTGCCTTAGGATGACGAAGAACAGTTCTTTCTTTATCATATACACTGCATAGCCCACTTGAGCCTATGAATTTATTTCATATTAAACCCAGTTGGTGATCATCCCTTACACCAAAAAGAACCATTCGAGTAACATGGCTTGTGCTGTGCATTGTTGTTCAAAAAAATAAGTGCAAAATAATGGGGTATGAAAAAGCAAAGTGTGCCTGGTAAAAGCAAGGCCAATGCAAAAAAAAAAAAAAAAAAATCAAACTCTTGATATAGTAAGTTGTATCCCCAACAATGGCGATACCAAAAAAAAACTCTCAAATGCTGTTACAATCAATGGAGTTGTGATAAAAAATCTTCGACAGTGGAGAAAGAAAGTGGTGAAAATGTCAAGATGATCACCAACTTTAACCCCCCTAAACACTTTTTGAGCCTAATGATCATTTCATTTCTCAACCCATGAACCAAGCCTATGTTATGTCCCTTGCAAAGTCTCTTCTGATTATGGCACTTGAATTAACTAAGGGGTTCACATGTTTTAAGCATAGCTCGAAGAAGTGCGAACAAGATTATTTCTTTCTCATTTTGCAGAGTTCTTGACTTGTAAACCCAGAGATGATTACTGAATATCACTCATTTTTTCAAATAACCTCGACTCAAAAGAGTCCCCTTTGTTAAGCCGTTAACTAAGCCCACATTACGGTCCCTTTTAAAGACCTCTCAGATTGGTGAGATCGTACCACTTGCAAGATTGCTCAGACCCTTGTTTGACATGACGATGGTGAGATAGAGTGATTGACAAAATCCTGCATCAAAGGTCAGGATGAAATTGTCATTTTAATAAGGATGAGAGAAAAAGTCCTTTCAGACCAAATGATCCCTCATTTGACACATTCATGACACTCATGTGTTCAGAATGAAAATTAGGTGGTGCAAGATTAATGGAAATCATCATGAACCTCCATTATAATGATGCATATTTATGATTACAAATGCATGTTGCTTCTCCTACAACCATGTTTTGCAGGAGACGTATCCCCGAAGATCGGAGATGTTACCAGGTAAGTATATCTTTATCTATACCTTGAATATTTGTCATTGCACAGGTATTCCCTTTTAAGCATACCGACACTCAATTGAGTTGTCCCCCAAAGATTTTTCCTTCAATCTGATTCAAAGAATGGTTCGGGTCCTGATTAGATGATTTTTGACCAAGGTTGAATGAATGGTTCGGGTCCTAGCCAAGCAAAACCTCAATTTAGGCGACCATTCAGAATGAATGGTACGGGTCTTTTCTTCGTTGAAAAATGGTAACAACACCTTTTTATTCTTGGTACGGGTCCTGTACGAGTCCTAGACTACATTTATTGCTTTAACAGGTGATCGTAGAATGGTACGGGTCTTGGAAAAGCAATTTCCTCATTCATTGCATGAGCATGACCAAAATTTAGGTTCAATTTGTCTTTGAAGGCAACTTCTCGCGAGCTCACCTTCAAAGAGGGGCAGCTGTTGACACCTAAATTTTTGAAATAATATATAAAAAAAAAAATCAAATCACATGGCATATAGTTTAGGTAAGTTTTATATTCCGTAGAATGGTACGGGTCCTTGACAACACCTATTCCTTATTCATGCGACCGTAGAATGGCATCTCCACCGCGAGCCCCGGCGCTCGGCTCGAGCCGCCCGACGCCGAAGCTACCGCCCGAGGTCCTGGAAAATGAATCCTCGTTTAACCGAAGACCACCGCGCCCGCAGATCCGAGGCGACGATATGATCTTCGCAACCTGCGCCAGTGAAACTCGGGCCCTCCCCGCCTGCGACGCTGCCCACCGGCTTTCGCCGTGCCGCCCGCGGTCGCCCGAGAATGGTGCCGCGCCGCGTCGCGCTCCCCGTGCCCTCGCCGGGTCCTAGACAAAACCTTTATCTTATTTTTGCTTTATTATTTTTATTTTTATTTTATCTTTTTAGTATGTAATTATCCTCTTATGTGAAATTGATAATTCCATGATATAAAATTGCCTACTCACCCGAAATCCGACTCGCAATTACTTAAAATTACCAATCCGATCTCCCGCCCGAGATCCTATTCGTGATTTATGTGAAATTGTGACCCGATCTCATGGCGACCGTAGAATGGTACGGGTCCAAAAAATAAAAAAAAAATGTAGTTTTAGGGTTTGCATTCATAATAGGGAAAAAAATAAAAAATCAAATCAATTAATTTAGCAATTCCTATGCTATAGAAAGTTAATCACTTAATTTACCATAAGTTTAGGTATTTTTATTAAATAGATTGCATTTTAGCCTATTGTGGCTGTTGCCAATCATCCGGGAAAGGGAGTTTATGGTCCAAAAGGCACCTTTATTTGTAGAGAATAAAGGTACCATTACCTTGGCATGGTTCCGAAAAGATAGCTTTTTACTTGTTAATTAAACATTATAAGAGTGAAAATTTCATGACAGTCATATAACTACATGATGATCACACTTGATGTAAAGTAATGTCATATATAATATTGTCCTTTTCTACTTTCAATCTTTTTCAATAATTCGAATGACAGGTTCATGTGAGTTCGTCCAATTTGACATTAACACATTCAACAAAACAAAGTTAAACAACACTGGCCTTGCTAGCCAGCAAAAAACATTCTTTCTATATCCAAGCTCAAACCCCCAATGAATGAAAACAATCTTAACTTTTGATATTGCAAAAGATAAAAATCAAACAACCAAATAATGTAAGGAATCATAAAATATTTTAAGATTCTGCCAACAATCAAAGTTCGGTTGTCACTGGTTCGTGCCGGTGACATGCCCGTGTCCTTCACCGGGGCTCGGGCCCGAGTCCTTTATTCCTCCTAGCGTCTCCGAGTTGGTGAACTTGTGTCCCTCGCCTGGGCTCGGGCCTGAGTCCTTTATCCCTCCTAGCGTCCTTGAGTTGGTGAACTTGTGTCCCTCGCCTGGGCTCGGGCCTGAGTCCTTTATCCCTCCTAGCGTCCTTGAGTTGGTGAACTTGTGTCCCTCACCTAGGCTCGGCCTAGCTTGCTTGATGGCCCCAAGCGACAACCCGTCTAAGAACCCTCCACAGGCAACTCCCACCGGAGCTTTTGTCCCCATCACATTGAAGGGTCGAGCTTCGTTCGCAACGAAAACCGCGCTGAGCATCTCCAGGACCAAGAGAATGTGGAGAACCCTTGTTGCGCTCCTCATGTTCGATGAAATTACGACAGAGACAATAAAGAGAGAACTTTTTGATTTGTTTGGAGGGAGCTTGTGATGCGGAGTCTATGGCCGAGCTTGTGCTCTTTATAGTGCGAGCAGCGAATAGTTTTGTTTGACCGGCTCTTCTTGATGGTCCCGGTTTCCTCGTTCTTCTTCTCCTTTTCTTCGTAGGAAAATTAGTCTTTTCCCGTTCAAAGGCAACGTGAGTATTGGCATTTCTGCATGCAGCCAGCTTGAGGAAGCAACGAGGGAGCTTCTGTTGTGGCCGAGAGAGCGCACATGCAAGCCAAGGGAAGAAGGAAGAATGTAGCACACGACTCTTTGACCGTTTACTAGAACGTTTGCACTCATCTAAAAGGCTAGATACATAATATATTACTCTATTTCACACAAGTAGATATAGAGGCACCAAGTTTGAAGGTCTAGAAGATGAGAGACAGAAGTTGGACTGTAATTTCTATGTCTAGTTTTTCAGCGGGCCAGCGTACATAGTCTAAGCAGCCATGGAGAAGCATGGTATTACCCCAGACCGAAGACCAAAGACCGTGAGGACGACGGTGTATTTGGAAGACTTTTGGGTGGACAGCTTGACTTTTCACAAGCAGACAACAATGGAACTGTTGGGGAAATCTCCCGAATGTCTTCTTTCAGTATTAACTTGAATTCGAATCACAGTACTAACACATTCTTGGAATGCCGGCTCTGGGAGCAAAAGCCGGGGAAACTCCACAATTAACGAAGTTTAGTGATTGGTTGCTAGGAGTTGCGACGACCGTCATTAGCGAAATAAAATGATAATGTTAGATAATTCGTTTGTCCCATCAAAGTTTTAGTTGTATAGAAACATGTTGACAATATATCTATAAAAAAATTCCTTAACACTCTCCGTGTGCAAACCGATCCCTTAAATACACAATATCGAATGACAGTGATACAGGGAAAACAAGCAAAATAACATTAATTATAGACAACAAATATTAAGAGATGGGTGCGAAAATTGGTACTTTAAACTTATGCTATGATATCATGTTAAAAAAGTCGTTTATTCTGATAAGTTATTAGAAAACGTGTCAATAATGTATCTATAACATATTTCTTTTTAACATATGAAAGCGCATACAACATTGATTCTACAGATGAGTTCGGTAAACCGGGGGATCGATTTCAACCTGTATTTCTCTTATAAAAATCCCCTAATTTCCCATTATTAGTCATTAAGAAATGAATGAAATTGTAAATTAATAAATGGTAGAAAAAAAGTAACTTGAGTTGATAAAACTATTGAAAGGCTATTCAAATAAAATTTCGCCCATCTTCCGATACTGAATTTTTCCTCAATTCAAAAAGCCAAAATATGACAAAACGACTAGATTCTAACTATTCAAAATAAAGCGAACGAAGCAGAACAAAGCAGAACGAACATGTAATGGGTCATCAAAACAAATATGACAAAGTGACAAGATTCTAACTATTCATAATGAGGCAGAACTGTTGACACCTAAATTTTACAATTTTATTTATGATTTAATTGTGCACAAAATTAGGAATTAGTCACTAAAAAAGAAAAAAAGAAGCACTTTCATTAAAATGCATCGTGTATATTTTCATTAAAATCCGTTACGCGTAGACATTAGGAACATTTACATAACTATCACTAATTATTAAATATATTTTTAAAAGTTTATATATTTTTTAAAATCGAAAAAAAGAGGAGCGAACCGGGCTAGGCCCGGTCCTTTTCTGTTCTACTCTCCTCTGGATCAATTTTTCACCTGGGCCCAAGCCCAACCTCACTTTTCTCACCAAGCCCGGCCCCTCTCTCTTTCCTCTCTTCCTCATGCCCTCATGCCGGTCTTGCTTTGACAGAAAAGAAACGTACAAACCAGAGGGTCAGAGGATCGTGAGCAAGATGGCAGCATGATCTGCGGGTCGGGGTTAGACCAGCCAGCAAGCTGGCGATGGCAAAAGCCATGCGCGCTGGCGGGTGGCCCTCAAAAGAGGGAGAAGATGAGCGAGAAAAAGGGGTTCTCCGCTGGTGTTTTTTGGTCGGGAGAGAGCAAGAGAGAAGGAGAGGACGAGCTGAAGGGAGAGAGGGAGCTCGAAGGAAAGCTTCGCTATTGTCAGTCGTCCGCGCGAGAGCTGCCGTCCGCCGCAATCCTTTTCCATCAAGCCAGGTAGGAGCACCCCTCCCGTTGGAACTTGCTTGAACTGTTAGAACTTTTTGGCCAAAATCTCGACAAGCCGAAACGAGTTTAGGACGATTTATGATGTTTTGAGGCTAATGCATCGTGCTTAGGTTGAGGAATGCTTCCGATTTGAACCCAGAACTCGAGTTCATGAAAGCATACCAACTGCTCGACGTTTTGCTCGAACGAAGCGTGAAACATTTAGGAACACCGAATTTGAATACGGGATTTTTAAGTGAATCGTCGCAAAATAAGATGGATCCGGTATGAAACACGTCTATTTAAGCTTGGATGCATCATCTCTGGCTCGAAGGTTGCAATAAATCTCGCTCTGGAACATGTTTGTTAAATCGCGTACTGACTGTTTGATAGAATGCCTGAGAGAATGCCGAAATATCTATGCATGTTAGAGCTCAAGATCAATTCACATTTTGTCCTGTATTGGTTGGATTTGGTTTAATATTAGTATTTTCTCTATGTTTCCACGCAACTTGATGGAAAAATCCCCTCGAGTCGTATGCATTCTTCGCGTCGGAGAGCTCCCTTTCGGAAACCCATCCATCACGACATACCAGCAGTTCGAGGCCGCATTACTTAGGATGCTCTTACCTATTGTTATGTATTCGTGCTTGTTGTTCATTGGATTACTTCTTTTTAAAAAAAAAAAAAGTCATTTCGGCATGGGTTATCATGAAATTTTGGGGGCCGCCGGAATAGGTGGCCGGCGGGGGTTGGTGATGGTTGAAATGGGTGACCGACGGGTGGACGTGTTTCTGTGGCGGTGATGGACGGCGGCCGGAGAGACGTTGCGTTGAGTTTGCGTTGAGTTTCCTTTATTCTGGAAAAAGTTGCAGGCGTGGCTTCCGGAGCTTGTTGAGGAAGATCGTCGAGGAAGAAGATGGGCACAGGGAAGGACAAATAAAAAAAAACAAAAGAAAAAGCAAGAGAAATAATTGTGCAGCAAAAAGTAAAAAAAAAAAAAATAAAAACGAGAGAGAAAAAGAAAGCAAATGTTGGCTTCCGGCGTGCAGAGGAGTCGTCGAGGGGGAAGTGCAGTAGAAAAGACAAAATAGGAAAAGACAAAAAATATTATTAAAAATATTATTAATATTAAAAAAAGCGAAAAATTTAGAAAATTAATAAAGATTCAAAAAATTTCGAAAACTCAACAACTTTCAACGAACATTAAAAAAAAAAAAAAAAAAAAAAATTTCAGAAAATAGTGAAAATTCGAGTTTTTAAATTAATTGAAAAAGAAAAACTAGAAAATTAAGGAAAATTAAAAAATTCTCAGAAAATTCCAAAATTCAGAAAATTCTAAAAATTTCAATAGTGATTAGAAAGACACCAAAAAAAAAAAAAATCAAAAGGTTTTGGAAAATTCCAAAATTCAATTTTTCTAAAAAAATCCAAAAATTTTAAAAAATTTAAAAAAATTTAAAAAAATCTTCAAAAAGGTTAAACTTAATCTCTTGGTTTATTTTCTCCTTAAAAAAAAAGTCTTTCAATTTAGAATTCTGCCCAAGGGATTTCAATTGTTCTTAAAGACGTATACCCTTGATTATGCAATTTTGGTATATTGAATTTGGCTTCCCTTTAGTCTAGTTAGGATCAACATTTATCTTTTCATTGATGTTAAATTTTTTATCTTTCGTGCAATTTATTTGATCGCTTTTCCTTAGCTGCTAATTGTTATTCTAATAATTGTGCACCCATATGATCATTTCACATGTTAGTGGATATGTATAAAATCAATCCATATTACTTGACAAAAACATCTTTTTTTTTAAAATGAACAAGATTTATGTACCGAAATGGCACTAATTTGTTAATTAGTGTAATTAAGTGTCCAATCCTAAATTCTCTGATTGTATAGGAAGTGAGGTACACTTCCATGCCTCACTTGCTTTCTAGCCAATCCCAATAGGCTAGTATCGACTTTTTATTGCGAAATTTTTAAGAATACCCTAATGTGGTGCAAGGTATGAGCTTGGGAGAGCCCGTACCTAATCATGGGCCTTGGGTCCGTCCTTTAGGCAATACTCTTAAACCTATTTCCTTTCCCGAGGGTAGGTCGCGACAAGAATGAAGCAAGAACGAATATGGACAAGATCATCAAGACAAGTTTAACAATCACCATACCCAAAATATTATTGCACATTTCAATAAACCCACAAAGATAGAAGTATTAAGTAGATTTTGAGTGTTAGTCTTATGCTAAGTAAGCCACGAAAATATATCCAAAATCTCCATAGCTAGAATCAAGAATGCATATAAATGAGTAAAAAGATTTACGTACAAGATTTGGAATATATTGTTCTTGGCATGAAATAGTGACGATCCAAAGCTTAAGTGCTTCTCTTTTATTATCTTTTGTATCACTTACTCAATGAGAATGCTTCTCATCCTTAGCGTTCAGTAAACACTTCTTATGATTTTTTTTTTTTGTATTAATGTTAGATGAGAGATTTGAACATTATTTAAAGAGTTTTAAGCTACATGCCCTCTCATCACAGGCTGGGTTTTACTTGGCCCACATTAATCAATCCCATATTGGACTAATTATGAAACCTTATTAGACTAATATTGTAAAATGGTAAATTATAATGTCAATTTATATATTCAACATCGAAAAACTCTTACATTCTCCCACTTGTGTTATATTAAGTGAAACTTTATTGTATGCGCGTACCTTTATATTAGTGTAGAGATAATTCTCAATAGTCAATCTGATCCCATAAACTTTCAAACATCGAATAAAGGTAGTAACTGCATGTATGCACATAGACCTTTCATGGTCACAAATGCTTTTAAATATATTGATATGAATTCAATATGATAATGTGGCAAATGGATAACACATCATAGAAAGAAATACCTTATGTGTCATCCTCTTTATTAGTCAACATTATCTTTTCTTAAAAATAATGTATCATTAGAGAATATCTTTATGTTTTCATTGAACCTACATATGTTTTATCTTTATGGTTAACAACTCTTTACAGATGCTTAAAGCTAGTAACTAGATGTCCCTAATCTTTACTCAAGGTATACACAATACATTGAGATTTTCATCAATATGTATTCAAAATGATAACAATACATACATAAGCACTTTATTGAATGCTAAAGAATTGATATATATCAAAATATTACTAAATGTAACAAACATAGATGTAAACATTATTAGAGTAAAAACAAAACAGCTCCTACTAAATAACATCATCCCATAATGCTCTCAAACCATGCTAATGACATGTCATTCCATTTTATTAGGGTGAAGGCCATTAGTTAGTCTATGAAAATATAATTTATTGTAATGTCACTATTTTGAACTATTTCCTTTATGGTAAAAAACTTGACTGTCATATGCTTAGACCTCTTGAGATCTTTGTCATTATTGATAAACACATTGCATAGTTATTGTCTTGATACGGTCAACTCCCTAATGAGATTTCGGATTCAAATAACCCGAGTAGAACCTGAAAAGTAGGCAATAAACTTGTTTGCATAGTAGATGATGATATAGATTTCTATATCTCATTTTTCCATGATACTACACATTTTGGTCCAGTGCAAAAGCGATATTTGGTCTAGTGCAAATTGAGCATACATAATACTTCCAAGTGCATTAACCAAGGTAAATTCTTCATTTGGACTTTCTCAAAATCTGAATGAGGACATTATGAGAAATTCATTTTCACCCTTAATGACAACATCAATTTCTAGTTTGCAATACTGCATACTAAATCTTTCAAAAATACAATCAACATATGCCTTTTAAAATAAGTTTAATATAAGACGAGAACGATCCTTATAATCTCAATACCAAGAATAATAGATGCCTCACCAAGGTTTTTCATGTAAAATTTTTGACAATATCTGCTTTATCTCATGCAGTAATCTAATATCATTACTCGCAAGAAAAATATTGATTACATAAAATATTAGAAAAATAAATTTCATCTCACTGATTTTGCAGTGTATATACTAATTTACTTTATTCTCAACAAGTGACAATTGTAATGACCTCAACTTCATATTCAGGGTCTTTAGTGGTAAGGGTTATTTTCGCGACATCCCAATTCTTTTTATCTTATTATAATGTATATGTGAAAACGTGAATAAGCAACTCCCTAAACACACAACAGCTGAAGGATTATGACATATATCACATAGAACATGCTAGTTTATATTATAATAGTACTTTTAGAAGCCATTTCTCTTCAAGCCCTCTTTCCCTTTTATATCACACTACAAGTTTCCATATAGCCCAGGAGAAAACCCTATCTCCTCTAGTGTGACTATAACTCCAAAAACTAATTTGAGACTTTCATGCCTGCTACATTGAAAAATTAAGGAGTGAGTCTTCGAAACTCAATAAGTAAAATTTTAATTTTTTAATAGGAAAACATACTCATCATCAAAGCCTAGCAAGTACAACACTTGCAAACAATGTCGGTGACAATTCAATAGCAAATTACTTGTCATGCTTTGACTCAACACATGATGTCGATGTAAGATACTTTCGGCTTAATAATGAACTCATCAACATATCATGTTTATGTATAATTGATGCTCATGCAAATTAATTTGCCGTCATCCTTGCTCAACCAGGCCCTCTTGCTCGATTAGGGCTTCCAGCTTCTTGTTGGGCTTCTTGGTTTGACTAGGGCATCTCAGCTTGATTGAGGTTTTTCGGGCCTAGCTTCCCGAGGCTTTTGGATTCAAGACCCACGCATCCTAGGCTTAATTAGGGTATCACGGCTCAATCGAGGCATACCGTTCAATGAACGAGGCATTGTCACCAACACTGTGTAGAGATGGACATTTTTTCCTCTTTAAGTGCACACATATATGAATCATATAGTCGGTTCTTATCTTTTCTCTTAGTTGACATTTATATGGCCCGAAGATGTGCTCATCCATTCGTGTGTGCGATGAGTTCTCTCACTACACTGATAAACATTTTGGGAGCAAACCCTTGTTTGTGACTTGAACCAATCATTTAGTGCCAATCCCCGCATTGGACAAGGCTCGGAAATGGCACGCCTTAATGTTGATCTAAGATCTTGAGCCTTAGGTACACCTCGCTTTAGTAAAGATCCTAAACTCAATGGACCTTGGCCTTGACCCGACATGAACATACTTCATGCCGTGAATGACCTTCAATTCATGGCTTGATTCAACCGCCAAGACCTCGTGAGCTTGGGCGATCCTTGTGCCAATCAAGACTTGAAACTTGCATGCCTCAATGTTGTTCCAAGTCCTTGCTGCCTTGGGTGATCCTTGCATTGAATGAGACTTGGAATCGGCACGCTTTAATGTTGATCCAAGGCCTTGTGGCCTTAAGTGACCTTGCCTCACTACCTTGGGCGACTTTACCTCGTGTTGAACTCAACCCAAATGAACCTCAACTTCATTTCGAGCGTGAATGACTCAAGCACCTGTTCAAACATAATCATGACCAAAATCATACAAAATGTCACGCCCCGATCCTCGGACGCGCGCACATCCTTCTACTTGGTTGATTTTAGAATGCGATATCCCAGGACTATGTATCGCCGACCATTTTCTTCTATTAAGCACATGTGGAAGCAGTTATAAATCCCCAGACAATAAAACAATGGGATAGGAAAGCAGGCCATATTTTTAATATTGAAATTCACAACCACACTCATTAACAGCACAACTCATAGTATATTCACGATACTATTCACAACGTACTTGTCTCACACCTATCTACACTAAGACAAGGTTTACAAAAGGGATGGGATCTTAGTCCACATCTGGGTTATACTCAAAATCCCTCTTTGGGTCATCAACTTCTTCAAAAGTCTTTCTTCTCTTCGGGTTCCTCCTCCTCATCTTCTCCTTAGGGTCCTGAAATGGTTATTCAATAACCAATGAGACCACGTCTCAGCGAGTCCTACCCCCTAAGACTCGATTAGTAAGAAAATACGCCTTAAGGGCTGCCTAAGCACATGATGGGTCAGAGGACTTACCTTGGCCTCAGCTCCTTCCTGCAAGTTAGTATATATATCAAATATACATCATCACATCACATCACCCAATCAGATCGAATTAATGATCAATCAGATCGAATTAATGATCAATCGACTCAGTCGATTATATGTCATCAAAACATTACATGGTCATCCCGACTCTTCATTCTTGACTCCGAATCACGACCCTATAGGCATAATTTATTTTTAGTGGAATCACGGCCCCACTCGGCAAATTTTCTAAACTTGGTGGCATCACGACCCCACCTAGCAAATGTTCTCAACTTGGTGGCATCACGGCCCCACCTAGCAATTTTCTCAACTTGGTGACATCACGGCCCCACCTGGCAATCTTTAATCCAACTCATAACCTCACACAGTTACTTTCCCTCCAAGTACCGACATTTTCCCAATTTTGGGACAAATTCTCATATTCACCAATTTCACTAAAATTTCATAATTTGATTCTCGAATAAATAAACCGAAAGCACCATTGGAATCAGCACAAAATTTCGGTGGCCGTCGGCTATCCCAGCCTAATTTCCGGAAAATAAATAATTAATTAAATAATTACGAAAAATATTAAATAAATGCAATAAATCCAACTTAGGCTCGTTATAGCCTAATTGGAAGCCGATACGAACCCAGAAAATTACCGAGACTCGGTCTATAAATAACATGGCATGCCTACTTGCTAATGTCTATTTATAATCACCTAACATGCATCATTAAGTCTCTAATTTAATTGATCTAAACTAATCTAACCACCTAATTGCATTTAATTAAATCTAACCAACCCCTAAACGTAATTAGCAAACTAATAAAGCATTAGTGAGTAAAACTCACTTGTGCTAAACGAAGACCGGGACACCGAGACGACGATGCAACGGCGGCCGAACTTGGGCCGGGCCAAGAACTCTTGCAAGCCCGCAGAAATTATGGGCTTCAAGACTGGGCTTACTTTGGACTGGGCTTGCGAAGCGGGCTGCTGGACCTCACTGATTTGGGCTTCAAGTTCTGGAAAATTGGGCTTCAATTCAATTGAATAAGGCTGAACTGGATGGGCCTGCTGCTGTGAATTTTCAATTGGGCTTGAAGACTGCAAAATGGGCCGAGGCTTCTGGCTTCGCTGGTCTGCAGATTTGGGCCGAAGACTGCTGAGCCCAAGACTCGTGAATTCACGGCTTGTTCCGTGTTTTTCCGCAGCTTGCTGGCGAGCTGATCCACGAGTGACGATGGGTGCGGCTGAAGGTTACGTGGACGTCGCTGCAAGCTCTTTGGTCAGCAAGGCTTCACGGAGAGAAGTGTTGACCGAAGGAGCTCCAGCTGAGGACACGTGAAGGCCAGCTTCGACGTTGGAGCAGCTTCTGCCGTGAGCTGTCTTGACCGGTGTGTTGGCAGCGTGAGGCACTCGGTGGATTGCGCGGACGAAGTTGGCGGAGACGGAGGGAGCAGCCGTGGACGCGTGGAGACGGCCTTCTTCGGTTGATGGAGTTGCGCACAAAGGAGACACGAGCTGGCGTGAAGACACGGCAAGGAGGGCGCTGGATGATTCAGTTTCGGTGGAGAGAAGACGTGGACTTTGCTGGCTTCGCTTGGGATCTCGCGGCAAGGGGATGGACGCGCAGCAGCTAAAGGGAAATGGAGGGTTGATTCTGTGGGGTTTTGATGCTGCAGTTTCGGTGAAGTTGAAGTAAAGAGAGGGGAGAGAGAGATGAGTAAATGGCGTTAGGGACTGGCTCAAGAAAAGCGGCAGAGAGAGAGGATTGTGATGAGAGGTGAGGGGCCCCTTAAGCTTGATATTTTGCAAATATCTTCCAAAGATCAATATTGGCCATGTATAATTTACTTGGTCTTCAATGATCCAACATGATCCCCTCTTCTGAAGCCAAAATGGTCCAAATGTTGTGGCACGGTGGGGTACACGAATTTGGGGAGATGGCTTAAATTGCACAACCATTCTCTCTTGATTCCATCTCACTTTGATTCTCACAAATTCAATTGATCATTTATTGATCGTCTCTGCATTTTTCCTCATTCAAGAATCCACCAAAAATCCAAATTGATACCAATGTTGCACACCCCCATCTTAAGATTCGATTTTAACTAAGGGCGAACTAAATTTCAATTCCAATCTCTCCAATTTGAGGTCAAATTTTGATATAGAAAAATCCCAAGAAATTTTCTATAAATCTCCGACACACACAGGCTCAACCCGAAAGTCAAATTTCCCATTAATTTAGCCAATCTGAACTTCTGCCAAATTTCCGTGACATCCGAACCCAATTCCCGTAAAATTTCCCGAATCTCCGAAAAATCTTCTAAGACCGAGTCGATGCTCCTAAAATTTATTGTGACATGGCCAAAACTTCAATTTATGAAATCGGACTCAAATTGGTGGTTATTTTTCATTCGGCGCGTTTTTAGCGTGACCTAAACTATCGGGTAGTTTTCAGAACTTTTTAAGGCAAATGACCCGTGGTCGATTTTCTTCGAGCCACTATGAACCCACTCGACTCAATGGCGACTCTTGATTGTCGTGAAAATCTCGAGGATTCAATTACGGACACAGGAACCAAAACAATAAGAAAATCAATCTAGTGTTGGCCGATGAGAATTTTCTAATTCAAGTGGTGTCACCCACGATTAGTCACATATCTCTATCGATCCAAACTATCTCGATTTCAAATCGATTTTTAATCGTGTCGTAGTGACCTCTAAAGATGGACACGGTCAAGAAGCGATTCCCGATCGAGTTCTCAAGTCTATTGCCTTAAAATTCCTTAATAATTTCCCCAGCTAGTCTAGTTATCTCGAGAGTGATCGACTCTGAGAATAACCCTATAGACGCGTCAATGAAATGCCCGATTTATTCAGTAGAAGACAGGGTTGAAAAATCTGGATGTCACACAAAAGATCCAACATCCTACCCACGACTTAATGGGTAACCACCTAACTAGACTCAACAATGGAGAATACCACCCTAGAGGAGAAATAAGGATCTTACTTACTTGGATAAACCTCAAGAATCCTAGAGAGAGCAGCTTGACAAGGGGCGGCGATGCAAGGTCGAGAGAAAGGAAAAAAAGAGAGAGAGAGAATGGTGTGTGAATGGAAAAGGGGTTCCAATGATGGAAAAGAATGAGGGCTCTTCCTACTTATAGGCACCAACCTCATCATCACTCATCCAGATGACCTTATCATATTTCTTGGAGTGGCAAGGCTATGACATTGAGGTAGCAAGCCTAAGTTGTAAGGTGTCACGCCTATTTGGAAATGTGGCACATCCAATGGCTTAATGTAATGATTGGAGGCTTACTTGTATCCGTCCCATTGGACCACTTACATAATGCCATCATAACTTGGCCTACTTGGGCTATGCATGGCAACATTTATGTTTTTCCCAATTTTCTGTTCTTTTGTTCCTCGGAACAAAAAAAGAACAGAAACTTGTTTGGTAACGCCAAATTGTTTTTCTATTCCAAGGAATAGAAAGTTAGCCTCGCCGCCCACTGCCGGCCTCCGCCGTTGCTCGCCATCGGCCTCCGTCGCCACCGCCGGCTATCGCCGGCCTCTCGTCGCCGCCCCCCCCCGCCGCTGGGCGGGCGACGGCAGCGGGGGTCGGCGGCGAGCGGCGGCAGTTGACGATCAACAATCTGTGAGCAAGAATAAAAAACGAATAAATACAAAAAAAAAAAATGGTTGCGTTACGAAACACATTTCTATTATTTTTCTATTCCAAGAGTATAAATTTTGTATAGTGACCAAACGGGTTCTTTTACTCAGAAATTGTTCCTTAAAATAGAAATAGAAAAGAACTATTTTTGAAAAAAAAAAACTATTCCCCAGCCAAGAAGCGTTGTCATGCGCGCCCTTGTTCTCCAAGGATAATCTTATGATAATGATGACAATATCTTTCATGGACACCTAAGCTTATGAGTCATCAACTTCTTCTCCAAGGCAAATCTCAAGTCATCATACCTTTCGTTTCGATCTCAGATTTTGGCCATGAATTTGGCACCCTCATTCAGTTGAATATGCTTGCTTGTCATGCAAAAGGAGAGCCAATGTCTCACCTTGTTAGAAATGCCAAGGCAGGGGAGAGCATCTATCTTCCTGCTTGAGCAACCCTTTACTAGCGAGTGATGACACCCAAAATACACGGAGAAGGAAAGAGGCAAACTGCTCTAGGGTTAGCTAAGGAAGAAGATGAAAGCTTCAAACCCTGGAATGAACAGCTCAAATCTTCTCATGCGATTGGACGGCTCCCAATCAATTTTTTCAGCAGTTGGATTAGACGGGCCTTATCAAGCCACGTCGATCCAAAATTTTAACCAATCCAGTAGCTCCCATTTGGCCATGTCATCCAAGCTTAGTGGGCCGAATTTTAAAGGTAAGGGAAAATTATTCTGCAATTACTGTAAACGACCACACCACACAATTGACACTTGCTAGAAATTACATGAAAATCCCGAAGATAAAGGGGAAAAGGAAAAAGAATTTGCAACTGTTTAACAGGTCATTGGCTAGTATAATGATAAAGCTCATTAGCTTATTACCCATGATCAATATTAGCAACTCGTGAAGGCCCTGAAGAAATTGGATACTTTTGACAAAACCAGAAGTTTTTTAGATGCATCTTACTGCTTGATGACGTCAATACCGAATGATGCATGGATAATTGATTTAGGTGCTAGTGACCACATTATCTGTGATAAAAGTTTATTTTATGATATCCATGAATGACCATCTTTCCCTATTTCCGTACGGCTGCCAAATGGAAATGTGACATAACAGTAAAACTTAGCCCTTTAATTACATTGTGGAATGTCCTCTACATTCTTGATTTCCATTTCAACCTCTTATCTATTTCCAGAGTATGTGACAAAAACTCTTATCATGTGTCTTTCAACTCTAATAGTTGTTTCTTTTAGGCTCATTCGACTGGCAAACTGATGAGCTTGAATAGAATCTCAAAAGGATTATATTTTTGGACTAATTTTTCAAGCGATTTGGATTTACCCTACAATCATTTGAATAATAAATTATTGTGTAATGCTACTCCCATTGACAAGAACCTCATTTTTCATCAATGATTGGGACATAGTGCTTTCTTTCCTTAATCCCAATGTCATATTTGCCTTCTAGAAAAGAAATCACATGTTTCATTTCCAGTAGGTAAGACTTGTACCAAGGGCATTTTTTCACTGATCCATGCCGATGTATAGGGAGCATACCATATTGCAAATCATGATGGCTCTCGATTTTTCCTCACGATTGTGGATGCTTATTCCTGTGCCATATAGGTTTTCCTTATGTAGTCAAAAAGTCAAGTCTTCCATCATTTAAAAATGTTCTTTTCTCTATCCCATAATCAGTTTGGAAAATCTGTTCAATGGATAAGAACTAACAATGAAAAAGAATTCTTCAACAGTGAATGCCATTCACCGTTTTCTTCTCGATGGATCATCCATGAAAGTTCTTGCAAATATACCTCTCAGCAAAATGGAATAGTAGAGCGAAAACATCGCCATCTATTGGAAGTTACATGTGTTCTTAAGTTCCAAGCCTCTATTCCTAGAACTCTTTGGAGAGATTATGTGGTCATTGCAAATTACCTAATCAATTGCATGTGGTCTCGCATTCTTGATGGGTGAACTCCGTTCAAGCTACTTTTGGGAAAAAAAAAACTAGAAATTCATCATCTAAGAGTTTTTGGTTACTTATGTTAAGTCACCATTGTGGGACTTTGAGATAGAATGGGTCCCCACGATTGTCGATGCATTTTCATGGGATAACCAAATCTCCAAAAAGGGGTATCGTGTTTTTGAGCCATCAACAAGTGAATTTTTTTTAAGCAAGGATGTTGTTATTTATGAGGATAAATTTCCTTTTCATGAGGATGAATCCTCAGTGGAGAATTTTGAAATGACGACAATTCCTCATTAATTCAAATATGATGAGGATTTATCTTATGATCATTTAGGAATCTCCACTACACCTCTAGTATATCCTACATCATCTCCAGCATTGCCACTAATATCTGATGATCTAAACGAGTTGTTTGTAAGAGATTATTTAATTGAGGATCTTGTTGTGCCAATGGAAGTGGTTTCCTCTCCAGATGTTCCTTTAGATAATATCAATGTTGCTCTACCATCTTCTATGCCTTAGGCCAATGCACCAAGGCGCTCCAGTCGTATAACCTGTCCACCCCCTTGGAGTAAAGACTATGTCTATGCTGCTATGGATACACCAGATTTTCATTATCCCATTTCCTCCTACGTTTCTTCTCATCGGCTATCATCATATCATACGTGTTGCATTAGCTAGATATTTGAGAAACACAAACCTTATGGTTGCAATGAGGCAGTTAGTGGTCCACACTGACAATAGGCTATGAAAGTAGAATTACATGCCTTAATTGAGAATCATACATGAGAGATTGTACCATTACCCTTTCGTCGCAAACTGATTGGCTACAAGTGGGCATACAGATCAAATACAAAGCAAATGGATGAGTTGAACACTACAAGGCTCGACTAGTGGCCAAAGAATTCATCCAGCTAGAAGATTTTAATTATCACAAGACCTTCTCTCCAATTGCAAAGGATGTCATCGTTTGATCTTTCTATCAGTTGCTTCATTTCATAATTAGTCCTTACATCAAATGGATGTCCACAACACTTTCCTTCATGGGGGTCTAAACGAGGAAATATATATGGATCTTTCACAGGGTTTATGGAGATAGGGGAGTCTAGGGTATGTTGTTTCCGTAAATCTCTCTATAGCCTCAAATAGGCTTCCCGACATTGGTATGCTAAATTTACCAATGCACTTACAACCATAGGATTCAAACAATCCAAGAATGATATGCACTGTTCATATGGACAAAAGGTATGTCATCTATGTATCTAATGACATATGTTGATGAAATTCTTATTATCAAAGTGATGAATCAGCCATGAAAAGTTTGAAGGAATATTTGCATGCCACTTTTCACATTAAAGATATGGGATTGCTCAAATATTTTCTTGGGACCGAAATTACCCGATCAGATCAAGGAATATTTCTTAGCCAACGGAAATTTACAATGGAGATTATATCATAAGTGGGTTTATCAGGATGCAAACTAGTTGTTATTCCCATTGAGCAAAATGCCAAATTAATTTTAGCTAATTATGATACAGGTCTATCATCTTCAGGGGATGATCCTTCAAGTTACCAAAGACTTGTTGGAAAATTTATTTACCTCACCGTGACTAGACATGATATATGTTATGAAGTGCAAACACTTAGCCAATTCATGCATAGCCCAAAACTATCCCATACGAATGATTCCCTTAAAGTTGTGAGGTACCTAAAGAAATGCCCAAGACTTGGGATACTCCTTTCTTGAGGCTATAACATGAAGATGGCCACCTATTGTGGCACGGATTATGCAACTTGCCCTATGAGTCAAAGGTCTGTCACTACCTTATGCATTAAACTTAGGGAACCATCACTTTCGTGGAAATTCAAGAAACAATTCGTTATGTCTTTGTCATAAGTTGAAGCTGAGTATAGAGTCATGGGTAAAATTGTTGGTGAAATAGTGTGGATACGAAGGCTACTTCTAGATCTTGGGGTACAAGATAAAGGACCAACCTTACTATTTCATGACAATGATGCGGCACTTAAATTGCAACAAATCCCATAGCACATGAAAGAACAAAACACATAGAGGTTGATTGTTACTTCACTTGTGACAAGATTCAAGAAGGAATAATCGAGACTAGAGGAATTGGAATTACAGAACAACCATCGGACATTTTCACGAAGCCCCTATGTAAAAGACAACATACACATCTATTGAGCAAGTTGGGTGTCTTTGACATGTACAAGCTGCCAGCTTGAAGGGAAGTGTTGGAAGATGTGCTTGAAAAGATAATTGATTTATTGCATTAATTATAGATCGTAATTAATTGACGTATCAATCTAAAATTAGATCTGATTTCCTCTGATCTTTTTAGGAAATACTATTTCCTTTTATTTCCCACTCTTGGTGAACCACCGGCTCGATAGCTCAGCCGGATATTTCTGGCCAGAAGACTCGGACTATTTGATATGGCTGGACCAACAACCCCTTAAGTCCGTAATTTATGTTGCTTTCGGCAGTTTCACAGTTTTTGGGAAAACCAATTCCAGGAACTGGCCTTGGGGCTTGAGCTCTCCAAAAGGTCATTCCTCTATGGGTTGTCCGGCCTGACTCCACCGGGGAGAAAGATGATGCATTTCTAAAAGGGTTCAAAGAGAGGATTTTGGTCGAGCGAAATTAGTGGTTTGGGCTCCGCAGCAGAAGGTCTTGGCTCATCCCGCCATCGCTTGTTTTGTGAGCCATTGCGGTTGGAACTCCGCTATGGAAGGAGCGAGCAATGGCATCCCTTTCTTGTGCTGGATATACTTTGCCGATCAGTTCCTTAATGACATGTGGAGGGTCAATTTGAGATTCGATCAAGAGGAGAGCGGGATCATAAGGAGAGAAGAAATCAAGCGCAGGATGGATCAATTTCTCCACGATCAGAACTTCGGTAAAAGAGCTTCGGACATTAAGGAAAAACTCAGTAAAGTGCATTGAGGAAGGCGGTGAATCTCACAAAACTTCAGTAACTTTGTTCAATGGATGAAAGCTCTATGAACCTAAAAGTGCAATGACAATGTCCAATACTATTTGTTGCCGTGTCTGTCTTTGTATTATGAAACCGCATACAAGGTGGGCTTATAAGGTGCGCTTTGAGGAAAGATCCCTTACGGGGGAGTTTCTGAGATGATAATCTAAACATGTACATGATTTTTGTTTTTATAAATATGTATATGTCATTAATAAGATGAAGTACGGAAGCTTAAAAGCATCCCTTAATATTACAAACACAATTAATTATTCGAGAACATGGAGGTAGGAAGCCTCCATACAGTTCTCAACAAAATATTTGCCTGGGAGGGTCTACAATTATGGAAAAGTGAAGTCCCATCTTTTACAATTTACGTATTCTAGCTAAAAGAAGATGCATCTCAATTGACTTATTTTGAAAACATAGGATTGTGCTCCATCCAAATACAGTAGATGGTCGCTAAAAAGGATAACTTCAGGAGCCATGCTTCCTAATTCTTGCCCTTTGTAGCTCTTACCATCCAATGAAATTCAAAATCCCATCTTCCGGAAGAACGATAGATAACATTCTGTGAAAGGATACTTCATCATATACTCCCAGTCCAGTTATACTCACAGAATAAATGAGTTATGTCTTCTATTCTGGACATACAAAAGTTATATTGAATATCAATATGCACATAATTTGATGTCTTTGATAATTACATTTTTTGTTCGCATAGATAAATCTTTTTTTTCCAAATAAAAGAAGCAAGAGTCATGTATTATAGATGCGTATCGGCTTAGACTGGGGAGTTTCCAAGAGCAAAGTCCTATGGCAAAACAAATTAATCAAATTGAAAGTGAAACTTTTTTAACCCCTTTTGAAATTCCCACAAGCACAACGAGCAAATTCCAGCGTACGTAGGCCTAAAATTTGAAAACTTCCATGTTAGTTGTCAATTCTGTTGGTTTAAGAAACATTGATATATAATTTGGCTTGTTAAGTAATCTGTCAGCAAGTTATTAATAATATCGAGTTCTGTTGTATACCCACCACGATATTAGATTTACTAACATTCGACTAAATTAGCAGACATATCAATTTCTTGGGAAATTTACAAGTGTGGTTAGTAAAATTCCAAATTCTATAAGGAATTTATCAACCTCCCAATAAATAAGTACTTTGTGTGGTTCATAAGCCCCAATATTACATAGAGTTCACCAACATCCCAATAACTTAGTGAATCATTTCTTCAAAATTACCAAATTATCAAAATTTTATCAGGATCCTGACTATAATAAATTTACTGACATTCCTCTAAAGTATTAACTTACCAACTTCTTTGAAATTTTACAAATGTGGTTAGTGAAGTTACAAAATTGTAAGGAATTTACTAATATTCCGATACATTAGTAATTTACCAAAATCTTTGAAATTTTATAAATGCAGCTAGTAACTTCCAAAATTTTAAGGACTTCACCAACATCCCAATATCTTCGTTCAAAAAGGCATCATAAGGAATTTACCTACTTTTGTATAAATTACTAATCACCAACTTTTAAATTAGAAAATTCTATAACTTGAAAATACAAGTTTCTTTCTTTTCTTTGAAAAATGGTTCATGAAGGAAGCGAAATCTCAATTCGTTCAACGCTCTAGCGATATCAATTTTAAACCTTGAACATGCATATTATTGAAACTTGAAAAGAATCATAGGTACGTGAGCATTTCTTACTAAAATAATTATGGATACTAAGTGGGTTTGAGGTTTAATTTGTTTAGCGAAAATGAATAATTTGAAAAATACTTTTCTATAAATGATCGCTTGTATTGCTTTCAAAAATTAGTCAATGATAAATATTTTCATTATAGACAATAATTTATATCTAAACATTTCCATAGACAATGAGATTAATTTGTCATCCATAATGTAATCCTACATTTTTTTTTGGGATATAGTTTTTAAATAAAAACTTATCCTTAGGCATTTACCCACTTTTCTCTTTTAAGTGACAATTATTCCACTCTATGGTTTCCACATTTGTATATTTTCGTAACAACTGTCCATTTGGAAACCATTTTGATGGAAGGAAGTATATAAATGATGATCGTACGTTTTGTAAGTGAATCACTAGGTTTAATGCCAGTCCTCTCATTTGAAAAAACACCATCAATATGTGAGGGGAGTAGCTTAGTAGAGTGCACTCATAATCGCTGTCGAATTGACATCAAATTTTCATGGATTTCCAACAAACGAAAGCTCAAATAATGACTAGAGGTTAGATTTATGTTTGATCCCATTTTCCATATGTGATTCTAACTATGCTTCAATTTTATTCTTCAATGCGTGATTAGAACTATTCGTTTATGTCTAACATAATTTTATTTTATTCATTTTCATAAGTGATATAAAAAATTATCTTTAAGACAATGCTTTTTAAATTATTCATTTTTTGCAAAATAAACAGACCCAAGCTTGGCTAAAATTCAAAGTAAGAAAGAGCAAAGTACAAAACATGACTAGAGTCGAATGTTAAAAGACTGGAATCACTCGAGACTGGACGACAATGCTAGTCTTGTGATAGGGGCTTTGGCAAGTAGTCCATTACTTAATCTCGCAAATCAATGACATCTGGGGATGTAGCTCATATGGTAGAGCGCTCGCTTCGCATGCGAGAGGCACGGGGTTCGATTCCCCGCATCTCCACCCTTACTTCTTCTTTTATTCCGACAAAAAAGAGTAATCTACCAGATCGATTCCATCGCAGGATTGGTCGGCATCTTCCAGAACCTGAAAATATATTATGGGGTTCGAGTATTTTGTGCATGGTCTGAACGAGGCATTCCTCCATAGGTGATATAGGGATGACCCAAACACTTGTGAAAATGCATGACATGCAAGGGTAATTGACTTATCGAATATAGTGATATAATTTTAACGCACATAAGTAAAACGAAGAATATGTTAATTGAAATGGAACAGCCACAAGCATCAGCAGGCATTGTTTTACCTATGTAGAATCTTACAATTTTTCATAAGCGCACACATGCCAAAACATATTTGAGAAAGCACAAGCATTTACACTAACAATGTTAGTTTGATAATGCGAACAATACCACAATTAAAATTCATCTAATGACCAGTAGAAATCCTGACGTCTAGAGCGGTACTGTTTTTTCGAATAGTAAGAGGTAACTTTTTGCTTTCCTTCCAAAATTCAAAATATAAACTAAATTTCAAAAAGTATATGAAAATGTATATGAATAACGTGCTGACATTTAAATATCATGAAAGTTTGAAGTGTTACAGGCTAAAAAAAGGTCAAAATGTGTTCACGCCACAAATTTAAACTAAGCAAAAGCACATGAGAAAAATCTATCCAGACACGCCCCTAGAAACTTTAGGGGCAATCCCAACCCGAAAATAGGTTTGAAATGGTTGGGCCTATCCCCATTTTCTTGTTCTGCGAAAAAAAAAAGAAAAAAAAAAAAGAGAGAGTTGGTCAGCCTATATGCAAGAAAAAAGTTGATTAGGCCATCTTCCCAACCATTTTACCTAAAAAAAAATCTGAAATTTATGTATGTGTATAGATTAAGATGTTTTGAACAACATTCATGAAGGAAGTTTCTCCAAATTCGAAGTACAAAGAGCTCTGTAAAATTGGAAAACGGAAAAGGTTTAGAGATTTCGAGAAACTGAAGAGTCAAAACCTATGGAACTTTAAGTGGCAAGCCTAAGGAGAAGGGGTGACGCCCTACTTGATCTTCAAGATCCCTTGTCATCAATTTTTTCTAGGCTATGATGTGACATCTTGAGATTTTCAATTTGCTTTTAATTAAATAAATCGAGCATTTCATTGACGCGCCTATAGTACTATTCTCAAAGTTGATCATTCCTAAAATAACTAAACTATCTAGGAAAGTTATTAAGAGATTTTAAGGTAGTAAACTTGGGAATTCGACCAGGAATCGACTACTCGACCATGCTCGTCTGCTAAGGTCATTACGGCACATTAAAAATCGATTAAAGATCAGGGATAGGTCGGTTCGACTGAGATGTGTGGCTAAACATGGGTGATTCCACTAAATTGCAAAATTCTTGTCAATCGGTACTAGACTGATTTTTATGTCGTTTTGGTATCCTATGTCTATATTTAAAATCTTGAGATTTTCACAACCACCGAGAGTCGTCAATATGTCGAAGAGGTTTATTGTGGCTCTAAAAAAATCAACCACGGGTCACTTGCACTAAAAATTTCTAAAAGCTACCTAGTAGCCTAGGTCACGCGAAAATCGTGCTAGATTGAAATTAATCAAGAATTTGAATCCAATTTCAAAATTGAAAGTTTTACCATGTCACAAGTCATTTTAAGAACGTCGACTCAATCTCCGATGATTTTTCTGCAAACTGAGATTTTTGGTGAAAATTCGGAATATGGCCATTTTCAACTGGGAAATTCAGAGGACCATTTTTATCACAAAATTGAGATGCAAGCGGGTTCTATTGGCGAGGAAAAATGCTAATTTGATTGAGGGTATGATGGTTGAATTTATAGAGGCTGAATTGAATTGATTCAAGTGAGAATTGAAGTCCAATTTGAGTCAAATGCACCAAAATTCGTATGCCCCATGGTCCATGACTTTTTGGACCATTTCCTTAGCTTGTTGAGGAAGTTTGAGGCTGGAAATTGGGCTGATGAAGCTAGCTACCAAGTAAAACTAAGTCAAGGGGACCAGAGGAGATAGAAGTGAGCCAAAGTGGCCCCTTCAAGACCAAAGCTATCCCCCTTCCCTCTCTCCTTGAAGCCGGTTGACCATTCCCCTCATTCTAGCAGCTTGGAGCTTCCAAAATCACAGAGAAACCAACCATCCTCTTCCCCAAGCCATCGAGCAGCCCGATGCCTATTGGAGTTGTTGCACACCGTCCGATCACCTGCTGAGCCAGTGACTCGTGTCCATTCACCGTCCAGTCGCATGCCGATTCGCACATCTCCATTGCCCACGCTCACCACCAGCACCTTGCTCATCGTTTGTCGGAGCTGTCTAAATCGCTGCGAGCCACCACCTGCTGCCGTGAGGCCCCACCTAGACCCACAACAGCACTGCCACCCTTCGTTGCTTGTTTCCGCCTTAGCCAGCCGTCGGTTCCACCTTTCTCTGGCCTCTGACTAGAACCAAACATAGTGGGTTTCCAGCCCACTATTTGGCCCGTTTTGGCGCCCTTCCGAACCTCACTTAATGCACCCGCTTTGGAGTTTGTGGACCGCCTCCACGTCCTCGTCATTTTGATTCGAGCTGATCATTAATCAAGTGAGTTTAATTCACTAATCCTTATTTAGTAAGTTAATGACGCTTAAGGGTTGATTAGTTTAGGTTCAGCTATGATTAAGTGGTTAGTTAGAATGGATTAGGGATTTAATCGTTCGTCATTGCATGTTAGGTGGTTAGGATTGCACATTTAGCAAGTGGATAGGCCGTAGTATTTATCTAGATAGGTTCGGAATTTTTCCAAACCCGAATCGGTATTTAATTAGGCTTTTCCGGCCTAAGTTGCAATTTTTAGTATTTATTAATTAATTTATGTATTTATTTAATTTATTTATTTATTTTTTGGAAACTAGACCGGGATAGCCAATAATCAGAATTTCGTGCTGATTGCAATGGTGTGGTTGGTTTATTTAATTGATTGTTATTTTGTATAATTTAAGTTTGATTTGTAAATTTGGGTATTTATTCCAAAATTTATTAATTTCGGTATTTAATTAGAAAATTACTAAGCGTCGGTTTACCGCACCAAAAATGTTTTTATCGACTATATAATTAGTGGGATTTTATGAAGTAAAAATATTATATTTTTGGCTAAGCCAACTGTGTACCCATACACAGTTACTTTTATCGGATATTTTGAACACGAAGAAAATAGACCAAGACATCATTTTAATTGAGGATATTAAGTGCAAAAAGTAATATCTTTGACCGTGGGTAAATAATCATGTGATGATTGGTAGTCATAGTAAGATGATTACTGAAAGATGAGGTGACGCATGTTATAGATGTCATTATGGGTTGGGTTAAGAAGATCACCAAAGTAGACTGTGCCCATCGGGCCGTGATTACCGCCTAACATAGGCTGTGCCTAGCGGGCCGTGATCCGCCACCAAACTTGGAATCAGCTATGCACATTGGGCTGTGATTAACCTAGTTACACTAAGAGACCACCGATCATGGAATGGGTTGTGGCCGTGAGTGGCCATGATTAATAATTTGAGCAAGTATTTGATTGTGATTTATAGTGAGACGTTCCAATTGTTGAATGATGTTGTTGCATGTATGAGGTGTGAATTACTGACGTGTAAGAAGGAACTGAGGCAAAGGTAAGTCCTCTAACTCGTGCTTGTGCTTAGGCAACCCTCGGGGCATCTTTTCTTCCTAGTTAGGTCTTAAGGGGTGAACTTGTTGAGACCTCGTCTCACCCCATTGTGGGATAACTTTTTCAGGTCCCTAGATGGTAGCTTCTCCTGAACATTTTGGTCAACCAAAGAAGGTCATGCAGCACAAGTGTTTCATTCCGCTTCATGGAAATCCAAGGGGGTGGGTATATGAGTTAGTGAGGTCCGTGGTTTGAGTCGATGAGGGTCTACCCAAAAATTTGTCTCATCGATATAGATCATGATATCATTAGGAGCAGAATGGACAAAGAGAGGGGCCCATACCGGAGTCCGAAGTTCCTCTGTATATAGTGGAGGTTGCTTTTGGAAAAGGCACAGCAAATTCCTTTGGAGGTTTGGCAGTATACCCGATAGACCCGGATCTTGCAGATCTAGGAACTTCGGTGTACATGGTTGAAAGCTCAAATGAGAGTGAGGAGGTGGAGGTAGAGGATCTATAGTTTTTGAAACCCCCTTGTTTTGCAGACCTTGTTTGTATATATATATTGAATAGTTGTATATGACTTGGTTGATACAAATATGGTAAGATGTGATTTGCTTTGAAAATTTTATGGCCATACTTTCCTATCTCATCTTGTCGTTATCTGGGGATTATTTATTCGCTTCCGCATATGCATTAAAATGAAAGGGTCGGCAATGCGTCCTGGGATGTCGCTAGTTAATCGACCGCTGAGGGATGGGCACATGCTCGAAGGATCAAGGCGTGACATATGAATCATTCCCCACCATTAATAAGCTTCTGACTCATCCCCTCTTAACACATAACCATCTAAAATTTAATGATTACATTTCAAGAGAAAAGTTAATGGGGCCAAGTGTCCTACTTAATCATCATGTATTAATAAGCTACCCAAGAACATTAAATGCACCATGGGAAATATCAAGTTAGAAGGCCATCTCTTTGGGCAGGAGTCAGTCGAGTCCAATCACGATCGATTACCTTATTTGGCCTAAGATTCGTGCCTAAGCCATGATCGGATAAAGCCGAATGCAACTGAGCTTAACTGGTGAAACCGAGTTTGGATTTCCCCTCTATTGAGAAAAGACTCGCAACGGGGTCTAAGGGCCAAGCCTTGGATTGGTTGACCAGTCCTCTGGTTGGTTCGCGGGTTAGTCTAGGGTCCTACACCACAATTTATGGTTAGTCTAACATTGAACCACGTTGAGTTTATTTGATCCATGGTCGGTTCTCGGTTGTCATGTAATTGTGTAGTGTTGACACATAAATTTTGGCGACCCATTAAGACATTTAAAAATTATGGGTTAATTTTATCCCTGAAAAAATAAAATCACATGGCATATAGTTTAGGAACATTTTTGTTTATTTTATTGGACCGACGGCGAGTGCAAAATTTTTCACATATTCCGTTCAGATTCTTCACACATTTATGCATTTTCGAACAAAAAGGAAAATTTTGGATAGAATATGTAAAAAATACAAAAGGGGAATATTGCACAAGGTGGATATATTTCAATGATATATTTAGGGGTATCATGCGCGAACAAAAAAGGAAAAAATATATACCGTAGAGATACATTTTTTAGACCTATATAATACCTCGCGTGCAATTTGTTTGGGGAGGTCACACAATTGATACATACGGCCTCAATTCTGAAAAAGGAGGACATTGAATATACGGCACTTTTAAGAGAGATAGAGACGGAGAAGAGCGCGTCGCGGTTGAGCCCCGTCTTGGCCGTGACCTTGCTTTCATCGTTTGCGGCGCTTTAATTCGACGACCAATGCTCCTCCCGCGGGTCTCATGCTCCGACGCCACACTCTTTGTTCCAAAGACAACTCGCTGCGTTGATTTATAGCCTGTTCTGATGAGTCCGTTGCGTTGCTGGTCATGAAGTTCATCGCACCCACAAAGACATAGCTCCCTCTCGATCTTCGCCACAACTCCGTTGCTACTCCCGCTACTGCTCTGAGACCACACATCGATCTGTTGTGCGTCGTGGCCCATTGACGGCATCCCTATGTTGCCGATCTGATCGTTGGAGATTCTCTAGCAAGACACCAGAGCTGCCATCTTTGCTGGTTTTTTTCGGATGATCCCTTCTTATTATCTCCGTCATCGAGAAAACGATTCATCCAAAGATGAGGATTGAAGGCCATGAGTCTTAAGAGGTGGGTTTTGTCTTTTTCCATAAAATCTTGCTAACCCAAGTCAATAATATTGTCGAGAAAGCCAACAGCCGTGAGTCCAAGAAATAAAAAACAATCGGAAAGGAAGTGGCAACGAGGACTTCGACTGGCAAGACACACGATACCTGCATTCGAGAAGAAGTCCGTTGCCAAGCTCAGCCAGTTCAATTGCTCCTCGTTGCCATGAGTTCTCATTCCGGCGAGATACTTGGCTGAACCATCGTCATAACCGTGCTACGTGAATCACCATTCGCGAGCCGCCAACAAATTTGAATTGGGAAGCAATATACGTACAATATTCAAATTAGGTAAAATTTCTTATCCGAAATAATTTGAATATTTTATTTCCTACTTGCTGCATATTAGATCTCCTCAAGTAACAGGTAAAATCTATTAGGATTTGTTCCTAATTCGCAACCGCACACGGATTTTGTATTCCATCTATAAGGCTTTAGATGGAATAATTAACCACGCGGGAGTAAAATTGATATCTTGATCTTTAAGGCTTAAGATCAATTTATCGATTTTATTAGCGAAATAAATAAGTTTGAATTTCAATTCGAATGGTGGATAGCATTTTGATGATCGTGGATGGTTTGATGTTTATCTCTTAATTGTTTTGTTTATCCCGAAAATACAAAAAAAAAATTGCATTTGCATGTCATGTAGAATTATGGCATATTTTGTACGTCGTTGCATATTAGGGTTAAATTGCACTTAGTTTAGTTTTAGGTAATATTTTTCTTAATTTATCATAAGTTTAGGTATTTTCTTAAATAGATTGCATTTTAGGATTATTTAGGTTAAGATAATGTTTTAGTTTAAATTAGGATTTGGCTCAACCTAATTCCTAATATAAATTAAATAGGATCTTAATTTAATTAGGTAATTTTCACATTTCACCAAATTTCGAATTTCATGAAAATACAAAAAAATGCCATAGGTTAAATTAGTTTTATTATTTAGGATAAAAATGCATTCTTTTAGGAAAAAGAAAAAATGCCATATGCACGTCATTAGGGTTAGATTCATTGAGATGCATGTCATTTAGTATTTTTGCTAGGCCCATTTAATTAGAAATTACATGTCATTGGAATTAGGTCATTTAGTTAACATTGCATTGCATATTGCATGATTTTCATTAAATAAGTGAAAACAAAAAAGAGAATTTGCGTGTTAATTAGAAACCATATCCAAGGTTGTTGATGTGGATTTTGAATTAACATTGCAGATGCTTTCGTTGCTACGAGGTAAGTCCTGCATTTTCTATTTGCTTTATTGGGTGTTAAATTGATGGATTGCGCACCCGCATGATTGCCTCACATGTTAGGGAAATGAATATAAAATCAATCCAAACCACTTGCTAAACATTTTTCAAAATAAAAAGAAAGGTACCGAAAGGGCGTTAGCGAAATCTAGCGTAATCAAGTCCCCGAACTCATAAATCTCTGGTTCGTAGGAGTAAAGTAAAACTCCCGTTACTTTGCTTGGGTTTCTAATCGACCCACCAAAAATAGATTAGTGGCGACTCCTAGATAAAATCCATTTGCATGTTAAAAAAAAACTTGAACCTAAAGTCGTGAATTGGTATGGGCTTGGGAGAGCCCGAGTTGAGTCTAGGCTTAACAATCCATTAGCCAAACCCTAGGTGGTTCACACCCCGAAAAATTGGGTCGCGACATGTAGGATCGATCGATCCGCCTTAACTCACAGTCAAATTGGATTGGTCCATGATCATCCATCATTGAAACAATGACCGGGCGGAATCACCTGGGATCGGTACAATGACCGAGCAAGGTCAAGCCACAACCATCCACGGATTTGCGGTGGTGCGGAATCGTCCCACAACCGATCCTTATGGTCGAATAGCCTTTCTATGGTCAAATACTCTATAACCAATCATTGGGTTGTCTATCCACAAACATGCTACTCGGTTCGGGACTGACTCTCAAGCCGGCTCATGGCCCAGTCCCACCATTGGCATACCGATCTTTGGCCAACTAGTCGGGCCAAAATAAGGGTTGAAATCGAGAATGTTACATGCCATCTAAGCCAACGTTTTATTGGTTATTTGAGTATAAAGAGGAAGATTTTCTTATCACGTGAACATAGTTAATCTCAATGCAAATAAAATTAATTATGTGTTGGGCGAATGGGTCCGAGTGTTAAATTGACAGCACTGTTGTTCTCCATGTTTTCAGCAAGAGGGTTTTAATGCATTTCTGCAACTCTGAAATTGTCACTGGCGTCCCACTTGATGCCGTGATATGCATGTCTTATGTGAACACGACAAATGATTAGTACCAAACATAAAAAGGATGACAGATAATAACTATTTTGACTAAATTGGATTCCATCAACTCAACTTCGTAATCTGTCACTTGCATTCATTTCACATTTATTTGAGTTCTCTGATCGATGCAATTAGCGCTATCCTCGTTAGACCTCAGTGAAAGGACATAATTCATAGGAGGAGGAACAAAGAAGCGATCCAGAAAGAGAAGGACGAATATGATGAAAAAGTATTAGGGAGAGAGTAAGGGAAAGAATCCCAGATAATCCTTCCCAAGAGGGAAACAAAGAATGTGGTGCTTAAGAAGACGTGGCTTTTACAAGTTTGTGCCTTCATAGCATTATCAATTTCATAATTTCTTAGAATGTTAATAGATTTCTTATAGTGTTGGCAGTTTATTAACCTCACTTGTAAAAAGATAAATAGAAATTCGTAACTCTCTAATTTGTTGGGATGCTAGTAAATTTGTTATAGGGTTGGTATCTTACCCTCTACATTTTAAATATTTGAAAGAAGTTGGTAAAATGCTTGATGGCAGTGGTAGTTTACTGACCATACTTGTAAGATTTCTTTTTCTTTTTTTTAAAATGGTTACTGAAAAATTTAATGGAATGTCGGTGAATTCCTTGTAGTTTGGTATTAAATGGAATGCTTCCATCGGCTTTTCCCTGTGCATTGTCAGCCCTTCAGTATCAACCATGTCGACTTCCGCTTCGCCTATCCTCTTCCACTCAAAGCATTGTATCAGTGAACCCAAAGTCAACCCCATAAATTTATGAGCTAAAGTTGCAGCAGGGCATGCCCTCCTCCCCAGCCCAAAAGGTATTACTAACCTATTCATTCTAACCATCACCACTTTCAAATCTTTCAGGCTTGAAGCTCGTCGGATCGGACCATTGTTCGGGGTCTCTGTGAATGGCGCAAGCATTGATCAGTAAACTTTGTGCCACGTGGCATGCTGAAGCCTCCTGTTATGCAATCATCTGATGAGTAATGGGGTAGGAGGAGCGGAATTGGTGGATGTAAACGAAGTGTCTCTGAGATGATATTTATAATATAACGTAGTTTCGAAAGATCTGATTAATCAATTAAACGGTTTTGTCCAACTTGGGAATCAATCTCTGCTTCTGCCTTTTCCAAGATGGTAGGATGGTTGAGCAGATTGGCGAATGCCCATTTCATTGTGAACGAAGATGTTTCACTTCCAGAATTCAGTATTGACTGCTAATTTAAAAAATGTCCAAGTATGTCTTTTATAAACCTGACACACCAAAGCTGGTTAAAGGATATCTCAACATTATGAGTATGATATTTGGGCAAAGTGGAGAAATTTGTTAAAACTGGCTACTAGTTGTGCACGCTGGTGTGTGGATATGTTTATCGGTGTGATCCTAAATTATTTTTATAACCTTCTATATTGAGTCTTCTTAAAAATAGCTTGGCATTCGGTAAGGATGCTAGAATTTGTCCTTTTTAACTTTTTATCACTTCTCACGGGTTTTGATATAATATCCCTTACCTGACTCATTATAAAGTAGCTGGACACCTATCAGATACCCACAATAGAAATTTTTAATAAATCCTACACTAAACATATAATGAACAACGATAAATTTGCAAATACAACCAATTATTCAATATTTATGGGTTGTAGACATGCAATTAAAAATTTAGAAAGTGTCGAAATATAAATTCGAAAATATTTGGAAGAAAAGATCATAAAAATTTAATCTATCAATAATGAGAAGTTGGGTGTGGAACGGCTATAAAAGTTTGGGCTACACTATATAAAAGTGAACAAAGTGAGACGGAGAATGAATACCTGCGCGAACCCCTTAATTATCTCGTCTGTTTAATACTCCGGATGCGACGCCTGCAACAAGAAGAGGTGCTTGATCATGCTCTCCTCCTCCTTCTCCTCACTCTCCACCTCCTCCTCCTCCTTCTTCCTATGCTCGTCGACCAGTCCCTGGAAAAAACCTATCCGTCTTCTTCCCGAGCTCGGATACCTTCTTCTCATACCCCTGGTAATCAACCCACCTCAGCACCGACAGAGAATCCCCCGGATACGATGTTCCCGCGCATTTGACAACCTCCTCCGCCACTTCCTGATACGCTCTTGCTTCCTCCACGTTGCACACATATGAACGTCAGCTCCGTGAACGCGGACTTCAGCTCCGCCCTCACAAAGCCACTGGTCGGTTCATCGCCTCGCCCCAGTAGTTTCCAGAGGAAGCACCTGACCTCGTCCCTCCAGATGTCGAGCGACCCATCAACGCGGTGTGAAGAGAAGATCTCGTCAGCGCCGATGCGGCGGAGGTTGCGCCGGTGGTCGCTGTTGGAAGCGGATATGATAGTGGAGTAATTGTAGCTGAGGTACTCACCCATGAGGAACCGGTGGTGGAACCACATCATTCCGGGTAAAGCATTCGTCAGCGAGAGACCTGGAAGAGATGACGAGGAGGTGACGGGCACCGACACGGAGGGAGATGATGGGGCCGTAGCTCTGGGAGAGGGGGAGAAGGGTCCAGTGGACGGGCTTCTTGAGGTGATGATGGCTGTGATGGGTAGAGGGTGGGCTTGGAGGGAGGTTTTCTTGGTCTTCCCTGTGAATAATTTTTGAGTGAAGAAAATGATTACAAGGGATGCTAAGTCTAGTAATTGTACGTTTTCTCCTCCATGTTTGTTTGATTCTGGTTAACATAAATCGATGTATGTGGATGCGGGATGACCAAATGCGAAGACAGGAAGGACCTCTGACTATGGAGGAGAGGTTGTTGGGTAAGCGGAAGTTAAATGATTAAGATATGATGTTGTTTAACAATTTTTTTTTTTTTTTTTTTTTTTTTTTTTTTTTTTTGGGGGGGGCGAGACAAGATTATGACATAAAAGAAAATGAGAGATGAGCATCTCAAGACAAGATACAAAATCTCTAAAATGCTTCTTTTTATTCCGAAAATGTAGGAAAGAGAAAAGAACGACCACTATCAACGAAAAAGCATAAAATGTTTCAACCCCAAAATCATGGGACATTAACAACCAAAAAAATACCTCCATTTCTATATAAAACTACAACAGTTGAGAGAGATCAAAACTTTACTAATCTATTTCAAAGTAAAAAGTAATTTTATAGGTTGGTAAAAATTAAACAATTGAAAATTAGCTAATTAAAAATGACCAAATATCCTAGAACGTGAAGTAAAAAAAAAAAATCTTGAACTTTAGAACCTATCAAGGAAATGTAATACTTGTCTCTGTTCAAGAGACTGTTGGCTTATGATTAGGAAGTGCTCTTGAGCTTCTTCTTTTTTTGGATCGGAGTAATCTTGAGTTCGAAAGGGTCACGGTATGCACTTGGTTCATACTAAAAGGCAGAATATTCAAGATGTCAAATTTCCCTCCGGAAACAGCCTGAATGGACACAGAGGCCATGCATCTGTCAGGAGATTTTTCTGAAACGTATTTAAAAGAGATAATCAGAGAGGAGTAAAAAAAAAAAAAACGCTTATCTTCTCGGATCTGAGAGCGGTCAAAGTTCTTCCAAAGACTGGGGAAATTTTTCGGACAGACCCACCTTTCAACATTTCAACTACTGCTCCCCTGTCCTATGCATACATGCTGAAAATAGAAAGCGGAAGGTACAGGGAAACCTCAGCGGCGACGCTCCCCAATACTTCGGGTTAGACTCGTAGGTGATCTTCTCCGCATTCAATCAAATAGCTGTTTCTTTCCTGGTATCCTGTCAAAGGGGGCAAAAGATTTAATTAATCTTTATATATTTAACTTGTTAAACATTACCGACCAAAAAAAAAAAACTCGTTAAACATTAACTATCACTTTTTAAATTTTTTTAATCGACTTTACAAATTTTCATTTCGTTTTTCTTCTTGGTTGCAGCATAAACAACCGGAACCACTTCCTTTGTTGTTCGAGATGCATCAGGGACTCTCCTTGATGGATTCGCAAATTTTGCACCGATTTCCTCCGTGATTCAGGCGGAAACCCTAGCACTCGTTGAAGCCCTTAAGTATCTCATTTCTAGAAGTAATGAGTGTTTGGAGCTTGAGTCGGACAGTTCAAAATTAGTAGAAGCCGCTAAGTGCTCAAATCAAGTGCCGTGGGAGGTCAATGTGCTTTATCTTGGAGGCCCGACACTTGTTCAGCAATTCTTCGAATCCTGTGTTAGTCCACCATGGAAGAGAGGAGAACCAAGATGCGGATTGGATAGCATAGACTCAAAGACAATGTTTTTTCTCCTAATTGGGTAGCTCATCCCTCTCAAGTCCTATCGGATCTGCTTAGTCTTGATGCCCCTTTTGAGGGTTCTTATGTCTAATAAGTACTGTCAATATATCATTTACTTACGAAGTACAACAATATATGTTGTTCTTAATGTTATTCATATTTTTAATCATAAAAGCCACAACTTATTATATGAATCTTAAAAGCCATAACTTATTATAAATTTTGTTATACCTTATTTTCAAAATATATGCAGCCTTGTAATGAATCATATTAAAATTTTCTTTTTTTGGTATCCATACAATTTTTCAGTCTTAGGTTTTCATTCATTTAAGACTCCACCATTAAAATCTTAATGGATAAAGCTTGTATTAGCTCTAGCAGTTTATCTGATGATTTATGCAAATTTAAATTAGGTCCTAGATATGTATGCAATAAAAGATGTATTATAAATGAAAGGTCCTCCAAATGGGAAAATTAGCAAAAAAAAAAAAAATGTCATAAACTTTTAAATTTGACCAATTTATTCCTAAATTTTTAATGATTTGCCAATTCATTCTAAACCTTTCAATATACTAATTTAGTCCTAAAATTTTTTGAAATTTGCTAATTTAATTTTGTCAAACATTACTAATGGTTGGGGGGGGGTTCTAGTCAGCACTGGTTGTCCTACATGGCTGAAAATCACTAACCTTTTGACATTACTCTTTTAATTTCAAGAATAGAAAAACAGTTAATGTAAATGTAACCAAATGACTTCTTGCTTTATTTTGGTTTTACCTCAAATATGTGTTTATCAATTCGCACAATTTTTGAACTTTAAGTATGAAATGCAATAAGTTCTAGAATTTCTCAATTGGTACAATTGGACCTAAATTTTCTTGAAAAGATGCAATTAAATACCTCTGATTCCCCACTAACGATCTCGTATCATAACCATCTTTAAGGTTGCCACATACATAATTTTCGGCTGCCACATAGGCATTCTTTTGTAGACTTTGACTGCAAGGTTTTGAAGAAAAATTTTGGGCTTGATAATACAAATCGAAAACGACAATATTCTATATACGAAATTTAGGACTTTCAGTGAATTTTTATCCATAAAAAAGGGAAGTATTTGAATATGAGTATAAACATTTCATCTATGTCTAATTTAATTTTAGAGAGACTACCTCTCTCGAAAGTCGTTGAAATAAGGTCCTGTAATGTACATATCGCTGCACTTATGAACTAAAACAAAAGCAATCAAATGCTGGCACAATATTACATCATTAAAAACAATCTGTTATAAAATATTACAACGTAAATGTGCTACCCTCATACATCATTAGATGATTAAGAGAGAACTCTATTCAAGATCTCACGTGCTTTGCACAATGCTTCCAATGGCTTTTCCTTGGGCATTGTTAGGCCTTCACCCTCTCCCATGTCAACTTCCTCTTCACCAGTCCGCTTCCATTCAAAGCATTGAATGAGCGAAGCCAAAGTCAAGCCCACCATTTTATGAGCCAAAGGTGCACCGGGGCATGCTCTCCTCCCCATCCCAAAAGGCAACATCAATCTATTCATTTGACCACCACCACTTTCAAACCTTTCCGGCTTGAAGGCCGTCGGATCAGGCCATTGTTCGGGGTCTCGGTGAATGGCCCAAGCATTGATCATCACAATTGTGTCACGGGGCACATCGTATCCTCCTATTGTGCAATCATCTGACGAGTAATGGGGTATGAGAAGCGGGACAGGCGGGTGTAAGCGAAGCGTTTCTGTGATAATGTTCTGAAGGTAAGGTAGCTTCGCGAGATCCAATTCATCTATCAAATGATCCTGCCCAATTTGGGAGTCTATCTCCATTCTTGCCTTCTCTAAGATGTTGGAATGGTTGAGCAAATTGGCCAATGCCCACTCCATTGTAACCGATGATGTATCAGTTCCGGCAATCAGTATTGTCTGTTATAATTAAAATTGGTAAAATTAGATTCAGGTATTCTTGAGGCTCACGATGAAACCTAGCTATAAACACCGGATCATGTCTTCTTGGATTGTGTAACTCATAATTTACGCAACCGCGTAACTCATATTTTACACAGCTTACATGCATTTTCCATTTCTTAACTGACTACCCTACCGTCCAAACTATTAATTTTATGAGATTCACAAGAGTCCGTCAATTGTTAAAATTTGATTGGGTTGGGTTTCCGTTCGTTCCTTCCAGTCGATAAAAACAAAACTTCATCAATCCAGAGGACCACGCTCACACCACATCCAGCCGACAAGAGGAGGTCGACGAAATAATTGGAAAAGAACAAAAGAGATTAAAACAAGCAACCGACCAAAATCTCTCGAGACCAGACAAGAAAAACGCACCTGCAAGAATCCCTTGATGATCTCGTCCGTGTAATACTCAGGTTGCGACGCCTGCATCACCAGCAAGTGATCGATCATGCTTTTCTTGTCCTCCTCGCTCTCCTTCTTCTGCCGATGCCCGTCGATCAGCCCCTGCAAGAACCCGTCCGTCTTCTTCCCGAGCTTGAATATCCTCTTAATGTAGCCACCGTAATCAATCCACCTCAGCGGCGGCAGGAAGTCTCCGGGGTACGAGCTTCCTGAGTTCTTCACGATCTCCTTGATGATGTTCCTGAACATCGCCGCCTCCTCCACGTCGCTCACGTCCTCCCCATAGTACCTCTTCCCCGCCATCATCCTCATCATCACATTGAACATCAACTCCGTCAGGGCCCCCCTAAGCTCCACCCTTGCCGAGCCGTCACTGCTTTGGCACCCGAGCAGCTTCCTCAAGAGGCGCTTGACCTCATCCTTGCGGATTCCGTAAGATGTGTCAAGGCGGTGCGAGGAGAGGATCTCGACAGCACCAATGCGGCGAAGGTTGCGCCAGTGATCGCCATAGGGGGAGAGGACGACCGTGGTGTAGTTGTACCCAAGGTACTTTCCAATGATGAACTTGGGTCGGTTTGCAAGGACGACGTCATTCTGGGTGAAGCATTCCTCGGCAACAGGCGCCGAGGAAACGATGATGACGGGGCGGACGCCAAAGCGGAGGGAGAGGACGGGGCCATACTTGCGGGAGAGAGCGAGGAGGGTCTGGTGGACGGGCTTCTTGAGATGGTGGAGGTGGCCGATGACCGGGAGGGAAGGTGGACTTGGAGGGTGGTTCTTTTTGGGCGTTCTTGTGATCAATCGGCGCAAGAACTTGTGAGTGAGTGCTATGATTATTAGAGAAGTTGTGAACAAGAATAGCAAGTTGTGATTCTCCATTTTTGTTTGGTTTTTGCTTGATCCAAGATGATTTTCGGTGATGATGTTCGGGGCAATAATGATTGGGTTAATGAAATGTGTGTATTTATATATGCACAATATACATGGAGTTATACATGAAATATTCCTAAAAGGCGGCTGGAGCAGGTGTGTTCCTTGGGTTGTTGAGTCAAGATGACGCAGCTAAAAAGTTTCGCCTAGTTAGGTGAAAACTTATTTGACTAAAATACTTGTCACGTACATGCAACTTACATATTTTAATTTAAGCTGTAAAGAAGCAAAGTTTTGGATTGTAACAATAAGGTCTAAGTTTCAAATATAATACACAAGAAAGACCTTTTATAGGGTTTGAGACAGTTTTTATAGACAATTTACATCTTTACCCATTGAATTCAACATGCCAAACCAATTTGTACATCTGTACTTGTCCGGGGGTTTGGCGAAATTTTCAGGAAAAATTTTAAGGTTGCAATTAAGAATAGGATTTGCTTGACCTATTGTTTTTAGCCAAGGGATCTTATTTGCATTTGCTGGTTTGAATTACAACCTCCTAATCAGTTATATTTCCATCAACAAGTTGTATAAGTACCGAGCTCGTGCAGGAGCCGAAAATTTTACAAAACTTGCGAAATCAGCAACGGAATTCAATGATGGTTATTGACATTTGTAAGGTGTTGTAAATTAAGTTGGATCGCAATCAATTGCATAATATGAGTGATGTAAATAACATAATAAATGAGAGAAAATAAAAATGACACATCAGAAATTTTTTATGTGGAAATCCAAGATGGGAATAAACATGATATGCTCATTCAGAAACTCTCCACTATAATTAAAGGGTTACAATTAACATTATTATGGAGTTTTTCTCACAATAAATTCTTATAGTTGTCACAAAACACATCTTCTCTTGAAAAACTCTCTGGAGTATTTTCTAGTACTCTTTAAATCTCTATCTAATCTTCCTAATTATAGTGGTAGACTTTCACCCAATAGGAATCATTCCTAATTTGGTAATGACCTCCCAATTAGAAACATTCCTAATTTATTGAATTCCTTTAATTTAGGTAGTCATTAGAATTATATCCTGATATTCTTTCTAAATAAGACTAATTCCTTATTTAGATTTTTTCCTTTTAGCGTCCTACCTCAATAAGACTCCCTTCTTATGATGTAATCTTGATGAGCAATCTTCGAGATATTCCAAATCGACTATTGAATAAGTTGGCTACTCTCACAAATCTTCCCTAGCCCATCATGGAGGGCCTTAAACATTCTTATCACTTTGATGAGCCAGCCTCCTTCCTATAGAATTTTAGTTTCTCCGTAGATAGAGACTTTGTCAATATATTAGCACCATTTTTGTCCATGTGAATCTTCTCGAGCTTCAATTGCTTCTCTTCCAACACTTCTCATATCCAATGATACTTAATATCAATATGCTTCATCCTTGAATGAAATGTGGAATTTTTACTGAGATGAATAGCACTTTGGCTGTCACAATGCACAACATACTCATCTTGCTTGTGCCCCAACTCTTGTAGAAATCTCTTCATCTACAACATCTCTTTGCTAATATTGATGGCGGCTATGTATTTAGCCTATGTTGTGGATAATGCAATGCACTTTTGCAATCTTAATTGCCAAGAGACAGCTCCACCTGCAAAAGTAATTAAATAACCAAATGTAGATCGCTTAGAATCTACATTTCCCACCATGTCTACATCGGTGAACCCCTTAAGTATCGGTTTTTCATCACCAAAACAAAAACATAAACGAGATGTACCTTTAAGATACCTGAGTATCCACTTGATAGCCTCCTAATGTTGTTTGTCGGGATTAGACATGTATGGGCTAACAATTCCAATAGCATACCCAATATCTAGTCGTGTGCACACCATTGCATACATGAGACTTTCGACGGTAGAGGCATAATGAATATTTAGCATCTCTTCATTCTCCCTTCCACTTGAGAGACACTGCCTCATGCTAAGATGAAAATGACTACCATGCTAAACTCCTCCTCGAGTTTTATGATTTTTCTAAAATCATGCCCCACAATTAACATATCATCAATATATAATAAACGAATAAAAAAAATCACCATCATTAGACTTCTTCATGAACTTGCAATGATCTCCCGTCGGCTTTCTTTATTCATTCCTCTTCATTAATGAATGAAACTTTTTGTACCATTGCCTTGGAGCTTGTTTGAGCCCATAGAAACTCTTCTTCAACCTGCATATAAGATTTTCCTTTGGTCACAAAACTATTGGGCTACACCATAAATATATATTCATCAAGATCACCATGTAAGAATGTTGTTTTAATGTTGAGTTGCTCAACTGCCAAGTTCAAGGTCGTTGACAAACCAAGAATTACTCAAATGGATGACATCTTTACAACAGGAGAGAATCTCCTCATAATCAATTGCCTTCTAGTGACCAAAACCCTTCACCACCAATCTTGCTTTATATTGTGGTTTGAGGTTGTTTTCTTCAGTCTTCAACCTAAACACCCATTTGTTCTTGAGTGCTTTTCAGCCTTTTGGCACCTTCACCAAAATATAGGCATGATTACCATGCAAAGATTGCATCTCTACTTGCATTGCTTTCATCCATTCATTCTTATGGGTGTCAATTTCCACTTCTTGGAAATTCTCGGGTTCTCCCCCATCAATGTGAAGCACATACTCGTTTGGAGAGTATTTTCTATTAGGTTGTCTTTCTCTTATTGATCTCCTTGACTATTCTTGAGGAACATCATCAACATTAATTGTTTCCTCTTCAATCTAATCATCAACGATTGCATCTCCACCATCTTCATTATTAGTCTCGACCTCAAATCTTTTGGCAGCCTCATTATTAGCTATAGTCTTAGTTTGTGCTTGCTCACCTGAATCATTCTTAGCATCTTCTTGTGCTCCCACACCAATATAATTTTTTGATGAGCCTAAGGGCTCCAAGTCTACTAATTCTTCCTCCATACTTTGAGGTTCTTTATACTTCTTGAGGTCTTTAATAGTTTGATCCTCAAGGAACACCACATCTCGATTTTTGAACACCTTACTTTCGGGATCCCACAATCTATAACCAAAATCCTCATGAGCATATCCCAAAATACGTACTCCTTGGCTTTTCCATCAAGCTTGGCTCATTCATCTCTTGGTATGTGTGCAAATGCCCTACAACTAAACACTCTCAAGTGACTGTAAGATGAATTCTTACATTCCATACACTTTGTAGTGTCTTGCCTTGAATGGAATCGAAGGTGATAGATTTATCAAGTCCACCGTTGTTCTCATTACCTCTCCCCAAAAGGAGTTTGGCTACTTCGCATGAGAGAGCATATACCTTATCCTCTCACATATTGTTCAATTCATCCTCTCAGCAACGCTATTGTGTTATGGTGTCTTAAGCACTATTTTCTTGAGCCTTATGCCATGAATTTTACAATAATCCTCAAATGGCCCTCAGTATTCCCTGTCATTGTCAACCCTCATGCACTTCAGATTTTTGCCAGTCTCCCTTTCTAGTTTCACATGTAAATTTTTGAAGGTATCAAAAACTTGATCATTTGTCTTCAATGCGATAGCCCACACCTTCCTTGAGAAATCATTTATAAAGGTAATATAATAGGAAGCACAACTAGTAGTCCTCGAAGTCATAGTACAAACATCAATATGTAACAAATCAAGTTGATTAGCCTTTTTTAATAGTAGAATAGATTCAAAGGTAGCTCTATTATTTTTTCCTACAATGCAATCTTCATAAAGATTTATAGATGGACCTTTTATTTTTGGGAGTAAATTCTTTGATGCGAGAATCTTCATTCCATTTTCACCAGTATGTCCAAGCCTTTTGTGCCAAAGCTCGATAGATATCTACCTCACTACATTAACATATCCGTGCATAGTTTTACTTGTAAAGTGTAGAGTGATACATTTTTCACTCCTCTTACTACCACTAAATTGCCCTTGGTTAACTTGCACTTTCCTTTGCCGAAGTCACTCACATAACCACCATCATCTAGCTTTCCTATGGAGATAATTTTAAGGGGAATATCAGGGACATGCCTTACCTCTTTCAAGATCAACTTGCATCCATTGTTGGTCTCGATCTCAATGTTTCCTATACCAACAATCTTTGATGAGCCATCGTTATCCATAAGTCTGTAGCTATATATGAAGAGAAAAATTCTCTCTTGGGGACTACGTGAAGGGAGGCTCAAAAATCAATTAGCCATGTGGTGTCTTGGCATGTTAAGTTGATATTTTCATCGGTATGGATAATTATTATGTCTTCATAAATTGTGGTGACATTTGTAGCCAATACTTCAACTTACTTTTTGATTGCCTTCAATTGACAATCTCTTATGAGATGTGTAATTTCTTCGCAATAAAAACAAGCTTTCTTCTCAACCCCTGGCCTTGAGGTTGAACGACCTTTAGGTTCACGGCTTTTGCTACTCCCATGATCTACTTTCTTCTCTTGTTCACTAAAAACAAGAGTTCTTTTACTATGGTTATAGTATCCCAATACTTGCGCCTTTACTCTTCACTCAGCAATATGTCCTTTCACTAACTCCACAGTCAATGCTTTATTGAGTGTGAACTTGTGAATAGACACAACTAAGGTGTCCTAGCTTTTTGGCATAGAACCTGTCTGAAAGTGCATATACAATTTCAGAGTGATCATCCTCTCCATTGCATTGATTCGATTCACTAGAGCTCCCATAGTGCCTATATGTTTAGAGACACTTGTTCCATCTTTATGCTCCATACCCGACACATTCTATATTAGGCTTGTTATGTTTTGAGATGTATTCATCACATAGGTCCACTGCAGATTTCTCCATAAGGGCTGTTTTCTTGAATGAAGTTCTCAAAAATACTTTGATGAAGCCACATTCTAATGATGCAACACATCTTTTGTTGAGGATAGTCTACTCATCATCATCCTCCTCCTCCTCCTCCTCCTCCTCCTCCTCTTCTATTGCTATTATTGGGGCATTCTTGTCTTGATTGACCTTTGCAAGCCTTTTGATGTAGATATGATCCTCTATCTTGCACCTCCATATTTTGTAGCCGTGAGCATAATCACGTTGACCTTGTCTTCTAATATTTTTTACAACCTGGCTCTAATACCACTTGTTGTAGATTAAGTCATATCATGATCGATCGCAACGAAATTCTAATTGTCAAAATTGTGCAATATGCGGAATGTAAATAACATGAGATGAGAGAAAAGAAGAACGATACAGCAAAAAAAAATTATGTGGAAAACCCAAGATGGGAAAAATCATGGGATGTTATTCCAAAAACTCTCCACTATAATCAAAGGATTATAATTAACACTCTAACAATGTTTGTCTCACAATCCTTACAACTGTCACAAAACACTTCCTGTCTTGAAAACTCTAAAAAACTCTTGTGCTTACTTACGTTATTGAAGACTCTTGTGATCTCTTTAGAGTGTTTTCTAGTACTCTTTATATCTCCACTCAATCCTTCTATTTATAGTGGTAGACCTCCACCCTTATTAGAAATCTTGCCTAACTGGTAATCCCAATTAGAAACTTTCCTAATTTATCAAATTCCTCTAATTTAGGTAGTCATCGGAATTATATCTTGGTATTCTTCCTAAAAAAGATTATTTCTTATTTAGATTTATTCCTTTTTAGTGTCCTACCATGATAAGACTCCCTGACTATTATGTAATCTTGATGAGCAATCTTCGAGATATTCCAAATCGACTTCGGAACATGTAGGGTTGCTCCAGCATAAGGTATGTTGAGGGCTTTAAGAATTTATTACTGGTAATCATGAGTAGGTTTCGAGATAGGAAACCATATATACTACGTTGCATTTTGTACCCTATAACCCTTCAGTACTGGGAAAAAGTTCTAACCATATTACATTTGTGCCAATTCAGTCATAAACCTTTCAATTATGCCTATACAGTCATAAATCTTTTGACAATTTGCCAATGTAATCTTTTTAGCCAATTTTGATTAGAAAATACTAATGTGGTTGTCTAGTTAGCGCTAGCTATTTTCTGTGGCATATTGGCTTTCATGTGGACAATTTTTTTTTTTTTTGGCTTTTGAATTTTTTTGAATTTTTTTCCTTCTTTTTTTTCCTTTCCTTTTCGCCAGTGGCTAGTCTCAAATGATGGCCAACCATCAGCAATGCTCAAAGAGAGTTGGGTGAGGGCTGCCTTTGCTAAATCTAGCAAGGGACGGCCTCATGTGTGGCTGTCGAGGCCTGCCTTTCCTAGGGCCTCACCTAAGCAATGTGTATTTTGGCCTACCCACTCAAGGCTAGCCCACGTTTGTGGCTTTCGAGGGTCATCTCGCTTGGCTAAGGCGAGGGCAACCCTCACCTAGCCCTCTCTAGGCATTGTCAATGGCTAGCAATCACCTAAGGCCGGCCACTAGCAAAAAGGAAAGAAAAAAATAGCAAAGGAAAAAAGAAAGAAAAAAAAAAAAAAAGAAAAAAAAGGAGAAAATTTATAAAAATAAAAAATAAAAAATCATATATTTTTTTTTTTAATTTGTCAATGTCAACATCGATACACCAAATAGGACATCACTGGCATTGAGTGATTATTATTGTTATTATTTTAAGTTTGGCTTTTACTAGCCTTTTGGCAACTAATTCATTTCTTCTCATGTCAGTTTATGGTTAGAACAAATGCAAGAGGTGCTACATAGGGCAAAAGGCATGGATGATGATCATGCAATCTTCTCATGCAAGGATAAAACCAAAGTAAATGCAACAGGCATATCACAACAAACAACTCAACCTATTGTTAATGTAGTGGCACTCCCTAGCACTTTACAAGAAGGCCCAAAAGATAAGAAGCAACTCTTTCAATTGAAGCAACTGGCCCATCGAGAAAGAAGAAAAAGAATGAAAATGAGGACAAGAAGTTTACATCTCCTCTAAGAAGATGTGTCAGGTTTAGAATGAGGGGCAAATGAGATCATGCATCCAGATTGATAGTCACTTACTCGTGGGAAAGTTATCTAAAAAATTCTAAATCTATTATAATTTTCCAAATCAATCCTAAACTTTTTGCAATTGTACCATTTTAGTCCATCCAACCAATTTTGGTCGATCAACCGATGCTAGCGAGGGCTTCACAGCCCTTGCCCAACCTCTCCAGCCACTACGGGGGAGGGGAAGAGGACAAGTAGGAAGAAAAGGAAAAAAAAAAAAAAGAAAAGGAAAATTTTAAAAATTAGTAAAAAAATTAAAAAAATATTAAAAATATTGCCACGTCAACATCGGATGGACAATTGGCGTCGGCCAACATCCATGTTAGCACCCGCTAGCCAAAATTGGTCAAATTGACTAAATTGACACAATTGTAAAATGTTTAGGAGTGAATTGACAATAAAAAAAAAAAAGTTTAGGATTGATTTGGAAAAATAACAATAAATTTAGGGCTTTTTCGGTAATTTGGTGAGTAAGGCCTGTAAGTGGGTTAATTCTGCTGTATTGCTTGCAAATTTGCTGTTTTTAGTGGCCAACATAATCACATTCTTATTTGAATGAAATATGATTTCATTTAGTAAACTATTTTGTGATGTTCTATGTCCATTTCAAAATGTGCCTAATAAATGTAATACTTGCAAAACACGTATGCAATGAAGTAAAATGTCCAAAATTTGCTAATTGCATAAAAGTTAGTCGTAATAGTCCGACGGAACCAATGCCATTTTTTTTTTTTTTTGTCTCCTTGAGTAAGTAACTACCCCTATATATTTTACACAGAGGTAAAATTGGGTGCCAAACATAACCGGAAAATGGACACAAAAACATAATTCCGTAGTGTTCTCCTCAAAGTGGACATAAGCGTGCTACGTGGCTCAACCTCTTTATCAAATATAGTTTGATTCCCAAAATAGAAGAAAACCAAGACCATCAGAGTATCATCTTCTTTTAAAAAAAAAAATTTAAAAAAAAAATACTGATAACTATCTTGTAAAAAATTCTCCGTCAAATACTTCTTATTCCCAAAATTAAGTTTAAAAGCCAAAAAGCTACTCCCTTGTTTTGTAAATAAACAAGTTCAAGAAAGAAAAAAATATGTATTTAGAGTTAGATAAAATTGGAAATAAACTACTCATGAAATTGTGAGTACTCAATTATCTGTGTTAAGAAGTATTATAAGCAAGATGAAAGTATTCTATACTTGAAACTACTTTCAATAAAAGCAAAATCTTATTGGAATCTTAATTGAACATGATTTTACCTCAAATATGCGTTTATGTTTTCATACAATCTTCATGCTTTATATATGTATAGTAATTGAGTCTCAAAATTTTCAATCCTTTTGATTTGACCTTTAATTTTCTTGAAACGGTGCAAGCTAACTACTTCAAATTATAATTTCTCTTTCTTCTAACATGGCAATACTTTGCTACCGCATACGCAATTTTCGATTATCATATGGAGCAATGGAGGTCACGATTGCACATTTCAAGAAAAATAAAATCTTTTAGAACTTGATTTTTGCTAATTGAAAACGATTCTATTCCATACACAAAGTCTAAAACTGCTCGTAAATTAATTTCAATAACTATAAAGGGGAACATTGGAGTCCCAACATCTAACCTTTGTGTAATGTCATGTTAGAGAAATTATCTATCGGTTAATACAAAGCCGAACTTACCAATTAATCCTTAAAAAAGAGCCACTCTATTACATTATCAAAACCAACCCGTTATCGGAAACTGTGAAGCAATGGACCACCTTCATACATTAAGGATTAGATGACTCAGACAGAATTCTCTCCATGATTTCACGTGGCTTGTACGATGCTTCCAATGGCTTTTTCTTAGGCATTGTCAACCCCGCACCCTCAGTCATGTCGACTTCCTCTTCACCAATCCTCTTCCATTCAAAGCACTGAATTAGGGAAGCCAAAGCAAAGCCCATTATTTTATGAGCCAACTGAGCACCAGGGCATGCTCTCCTCCCCAACCCAAAAGGCAACATCAGCCTATTCCATTTATCATCACCACTTTCAAATCTTTCAGGTTTGAAGCTCGTCGGGTCCGACCATTGGTCGGGATCTCTGTGAATGGCCCAAGCATTAATCAGTACCATTGTGCCTCTCGACACGCCGTAGCCTCCTATTTCGCAGTCATCCGATGAGTAGTGTGGTATAAGAAGTGGGGCTGGTGGGTGTAATCGAAGCGTTTCCAATATGATATTATGAATATAAGGTAATCTTGAAAGATCCGATTCGTCAACTAAACGATCTGGACCGATTTGAGTGTCGATCTCTACTCTTGCTTTCTCCAACATATTGGGGTGATTGAGCAAATTAGCGAGTGCCCACTCCATTGTGACTGAAGATGTGTCGGTTCTAGCAAACAAGATTGTCTGTCGATTTAAAAATGTTATATTTTGTTTTCATGTATTGATGTAAATCACTCCTAGCAAATAAAAACTGTATTTTTAAAAAAAAATTCTTCTCTTTAATCAGTCAATCTCTTGCTCATAGTGATTTTATCGCTGCTGATCTGCCCGCCGAAGTAAGTCAAACTCACTTAATCACATATTTCCTTGTGTTAATTTCTCCTGTTTCTTTTCATTTACAGATATCGCTGCTGCTTCACGATTTTTTTCACAACAACGAACAATGATGCTTTTAAAAGCCAAACAAATCCGAATAAGTTAAGCAAAGGGGGAGAGAGAGAGCGCTCACCTGCACGAACCCCTTGATGATCTCGTCCGTGTAATACTCCGGCTGCGATGCCTGCAACCACAGGAGGTGATCGATCATGCTCTTCTCCTTCTCCTCCTCCTTATTCCTGTGCTCGTCGACCAGTCCCTGCAACAACCTATCCATCTTCTTCCCGAGCTCAGACCCCCTCTTCTCATATCCCCGCCAATCAATCCACCTTAGCACCGGCAGATAATCTGCAGGAAAAATTGTCATGCCAAACCTCATAACCTCCTCGATCATGTCCCTGAATGCCTTCACTTCCTTGACATCTGTCACGTCCTCCCCATAGTACCTCTTCCCTGCCATGACCCTCATCATCATGTTGAGAGTTAGTTCCGTCAACGTTGATTCTTTAGCTTGTTCATCAAAAATCTAAACATAAAAGGGAGTTAAACACTCGAAGCCGCTGGCCGATCTGTTCCAACCGAGTTTCAGGAGGAGGGATATTCTCCACTTCGATTGTGCTAGCAATCACGCCAACGTATCCTCAATGGTCACCCCGAATCTTCCTTGTCTCGAACACAAGAACACACATGTTTTCAGCAACTCATTTTCTCTAAAAACAAATAGGGCACACCTGTCTCTGTATTTCAACCCCTTGAAGTGTCGCCAAAAACAAGGCTCTCTTAGTGAACCTTTTTGCAGCCTATCTTTTTTAATATTTATACATGAATCAGGATCTGGGTGGTGGTGGTGATGCGGCACGATCGAGATTCAGCAACCGCTGACCGTTTATGCCAGATGGTCGCCATCCAGGGATGGTCAGCAACCGGACCATCATGAGACTGTGGTCAGCAAAAAATTTGCTGACCATTTCCACATTAATTAATCAATTAATTAATTAATAATTAATCAATTTCCTTAAAAAATAACAATAATAACATAATCCTTACATGTACAAATGGAATCCCTAGCATATTACATAGATGAGCAAATATCTAACATTAGCTCCGTCAGAACTTCAGCTCAAAGTGGCCAATCCGTTCAGGTTTCTGGAGGAGGCGGTTTGGATGTCAAGGGACATGTGTCGTTCGGCGGAGATTGAAGACATTCTTCGGCCAGCGACTTCGAGGAGATGACGAGCAGGTGGCGGACACCGAGGCTTAGGGAGATTATGGGGCCATGGGTTCGGGAGAGGGCGAGGAGGGTGCGGTGGACGGGCTTCTTGAGGCTAAGGAGGTGGCCGACGATGGGGAAAGAGGGTGGGTTTGGAGGATGGTTCTTTTTGGGCGTTCTTGTGATTGAGCTGAGCAAGATCTTGCAAGTGCAAACGATGGTTATTAGAGAGATTATGAATGATACCAATGGCACGTTTTGTACCTCCATGTTTGTTTTAGCTTGATTTAAGTTGATGTCTATGAATACGGGTTGAAGAAATGAGAGGTTGAACTTGCAGAAAAGGTTCTCGATTGACATGAACGGCTTTCTGACTTTGAACTGTGGATGTATATTTGTTTTTTTATATATTAAAAAAGATATGGTGCCTGTATTTATGTCTATAATATAGGCTCGTGAGTCTCGGGGATGGAGTTTTCTTTATGGGTTCTTTAAGAAATTAGAATCAAGGCGACGATGCTATAGGATATGTCAAGACTCTTATTATTAAAGTGAAACTTGGCATCGAACATCTTAAACAAATCATAGGCCATGTTACTCCTTCAAATCAGCCAAAAAATAGAATAAAATAAGACTCCACATAAGCATCTCTGTTAAATATTTCTGGACTCTCGAAATAAAATAAAATTAATGACCAATAAAATAATTGAAAAAAAAAAAACAGAACAACTACTATTCGATATCTCTGCCAAATGCTTCTCATACCTAAATGAAAAGAAAATTAATAGCTAACAAACTACCGCCTTCTATTTTTCTAAAAAAAGAAACATATATATGGACAAATATTTGTAAATAAACTATTTTGAAATCATAGGTACTTAAATAATTCAAAAGCAACTTTTAAGTTAATCATAAAAATGATGACAGTGGTGGTATGCAATAAGTGAGACTACTTTCACTAATAACGAAATCACATTAAAATCTTGGGCCGTTTGGTAACGTTTAATTTTGTTTTCATTTATAGCTAGTAAAATCAATTAAATTGTTATTAGTTTAGTTAAATGTTCTATTGATTAAAAAGAAAAAATTAGTTTATGCCAATAATAAATGCTTATTTAGCTTCATTTTCACTAAACAGTGTCATGTTGAAATGCTAGTAATTTTGTTTTATTTATTTTACCATTGTATCTTTTATAAACTGTATTGTTATAATAATTAAAATTAGTTAGAACTAACCAAGTAACACATCTATTTCTTCATAACATTAAAATATTTACTTTCCACTCAGAACAATATCATAACTGGTTTTACAAAGTTTCAATTATTAAAAGACGAACAAAATTTCAAAGATGGTCAATAGCTCTTATGACATCATATGATAGGATTCTCCATCAATGCAATGACATTCGGCCCTCAGCGAAATTGTAATTTCATCACTCATTAAAACTGCAAAGGTACTAAAATCTCTCGTCCATTTCGTGGTGAAGAAGAAGTTCTGAGTTAGAAGAGATATATGCAATCGTTTTCCTTCAATAATCTAAATAATTAGATATAATCAAAATCGCTTTTGTAATTATGAAAGGCAATTTTTTTTCTTTTAAGACAATGGTTATGTTGGTTTTTATTTTTGAAGAAACTGATTGTATTCATAGTCATCCAATTGGAGTTTTCATGTAAAAATTTACTCGTTTACTTTCAAGAATAGAAAAACAGTTTATGTAAACGTAACCAAACAACTTCTCACTTATAGTGGTTTTACGTCAATTATGGGTTTATAATTAGTACAATATTTGGACTTTAAGTATGAGAAACAATTACTTCTAAAATTTCTCAGTTGATACAATAGGACCTAAATTTACTTGAAAAGATGCAGTTAAATACAGATTACCGCTTGGCGATCTCGTATCATGACAATCTTTAAGGTTACCACATACATCATTTTCTGCTGCCACATAGGCATTCTCTAGTAGGCTTTGACTGCATGGTTTTGAAGTAAACTTTCGGACTTGATTATACGAATCGAAAACGACAATATTTTGGTTTAGAAATTTAGGACTTTCGGTGATTTTTTATCTATAAAAAAGGGGAAAGTATTGGAATATGAATTAGAGAGACTACCTCTCTCGAAAGTTGTTGAAATAGTGGTCTGCAGAGTACATCAATTATGTATATTTCTTTAGCTGTACTTATGAACTACAACAAAAACCATCAAATGCTCGCACAATATTATATTATTAAAAAAATAACCTGGTATCGAAAACCACCTCGTAAATATGCTCCCCTATACAGCATTAGATGATTAAGAAAGAATTCTATTCATGATCTCACGTGCCTTGCACAATGCTTCCAATGGCTTATCCTTGGGCATTGTTAAACCTTCACCCTCCCTCATGTCAACTTCCTCTTCTCCAGTCCTCTTCCACTCAAAGCATTGAATGAGCGAAGCCAAAGTCAAGCCCACCATTTTATGAGCCAAAGGTGCACCAGGGCATGCTCTCCTCCCCATCCCAAAAGGCAATATCAACCTATCCATTTGACCATCACCACTTTCAAACCTTTCCGGCATGAAGGCCGTCGGATTGGGCCATTGTTGAGGGTCTCGATGAATGGCCCAAGCATTGATCATTACGATTGTGTCACGGGCCACGTCATATCCTCCTATTGTGCAGTCATCTGATGAGTAGTGGGGTATGAGAAGTGGGACAGGTGGATGTAAGCGAAGCGTCTCTGCAATAATGTTCTGTAGGTAAGGTAGCTTTGCAAGATCTGATTCATCTACCAAGCGATCTTGGCCGATTTGGGAGCCTAGCTCTGCTCTTGCCTTTTCTAAGATGCTAGGATGGTTGAGCAAATTGGCTAGCGCCCACTCCATTGTGATAGATGATGTATCAGTTCCAGCAATCAGTAATGTCTGTATTTTCATAATATTCACATTAGATTTAGGTCTTCTTTGAGGCTCACAATCAAGCATATCTATACACAACTTTTATCCATCATCATTGATTCGGATATCAAATTTTCAAAAGATAGCTATCCATATCTTTTTCAAAGTATTATAACAATGATATTAAATAATTAATGACATAGATTGTGTAACAATAAGTTACGCATGATGTGTAATATATTAAATCCTAATTTTCAAAATAAATTTGGTAAGTTCGCTATTAAAGGAATGGCTGAGGATATGAGTAGATTCTTAAAATGTTCAAGGAAGAATGACAGGTGGGAGATCTATTCAAAGTGTGAAAGATCCTGTTATGTTTGGATTCCATATTCCCCTCCTACCAGGAAGAAATGCTTGGTAGGGAGCTGTGGGGGTCAGAAGCCCGGTCAACGAGGCATTATATGGGGAGAGTCCAGGCAGCTCGCCATCATGGCATGTCAAATGGACAGGCACTGATAGACCTGGGAGGGACAGCCAGACTGCCTCCGAGTTTAAGGGGAGGTAGGAAGGGATCTATGTAACCATGTCCTTTCCTACTAAGGAACCTTAAGCTAGCCCTTGTCACCCACTCACAAGGACAATCGCTACAATGAAACAGGAATTCTAGAAAGCTCGAGAATTGGATCAGTCACCCGTATATTTTATCTAAGCTCTAGATTAATCTCCACATAAATAAAGCCCGCATCGAAAACAACAATGACAGTGATTTTCGAACTTTTGATCCAAGTCTAACGCCGGTTTTATTGGTCAAAGAAGGTCAAACAAGACACTCAACTTGTCAAGTGGGCTCCCCCCTCTTTGCCAAAGTCAAAAGTAGGCTCAATTATTGGCAGAGAAAAAAAAATTATAAAACAAGTCCACCTAGTTGCAATTTATCAAAGAAAATATTTAAAAATTAGGTCCACCCTGTAGCAACTCATGAATACCTAACTTCGACCCGAATTGCCAAATCCACATATGATAAGTATCACATTCTGACGTAAAGAGACGGAATAATTTGTTTTATGGTGAAAGCACATCATAAGTTTGTCCCCCACACATATGAAATGTAGAACTAATTTCATGAATCCAATAAGATGCGGGCTTAAATTTGAATGAGCGACCTCAATGCAAAATGTTATGTAACTGTAGTGATAAAAATTGCACTTGCCATATGTATTATTCATAGATGCATGCATTTCGATTACTTAACTGACTAGCCTATCAAAGAGTTATTGTACTATTTATATACCATATAGTCTAAATGGGGAAATTACCAAAAAATTATAAACATATTGCATTTGTATCGAGTCAATCCTAAATCTTCAAATTATGTCAAATGAGTTTTAACCCTTTTGACAATTTGCCAATTTAATTATTCAAGCTAATTTTGGTCAGAAATTATTGATATGAATATTAACTATCTTACATGGCACATCCAACACTGATGTTGATAAATTTATTTAAGAAGAATTTTTTACATTCTTTTTTCTTTTGTTTCTTTTTGTTTTTCCTTCTACTCAATCATCAGGCCTCATTGGATTTGGTGAGGCTTGAGCTTGCTAGGATTGGGTGAGGCTCAAGTCTCACCACCTCAGGTGAGCTCAACCTTGCCAAATTTGACAAGTTGGACCCTTGCCCTAGCTTGGCGAGGCTCAGCCTCACCGGCCTTGGGTGAGCTCATCGGCCCTCTCCTGTGGTTGGTTATTGGTTGTCACTAAGGCTTGGTGATGAACGGAGAAAGAAAGAGAAAAGAAAAGAAAAAAATAATAAAAATTATGTAAAAAAATATTTTTTAAAATTGTAGAAAATTTAGTGACATGTAAGATGGCCAATATTTATGTTAGTAATTTCTAGCTAAAATTGGTTAAATGGACAATATTGCAAAAAGTGAAAAAGTTTAAAATCTAATTGATATAATTGAAAAGTTTATAATTGAGTTAACACAAGTGCAATAGATTTAGTAATTTTTAGGTAATTTTGCTTCGTCTAAACTATTGGTCGTACTTGATTCACAAGAGTCCGTCAATTGTTTTGATTGGTTGGGTTTCCGCTCGCCCCTTGCCGTCGATAAAAACAGAAACTTGTCAATCAAGATGACCACATTCACATCACATCCACCTCATCAACTGGAAGAAACCGACAAATTAATTCGAAAAGAACGAAAGAGACCGAACAAGCAAGACAAGAAAAACTCACCAGCAAGAATCCCTTGATGATCTCGTCCGTGTAATACTCCGGCTGCGACACCTGCATCACCAGCAAGTGATCGATCATGCTCTTCTTCTCCTCATCGCTCTCCTTCTTCTTCCGATGCTCATCGATCAGCCCCTGCAAGAACCCGTCCGTCTTCTTCCCAAGCTCGAACATCCTCTTCATGAACCCACCGTAATCGATCCACCTCAGCGGCGGCAGGAAGTCCCCGGCATACGAGCTCCCTGAGTTCTTCACGATCTCCTTGATGATGTCCCTGAACATCGCTGCCTCCTCCACGTCGCTCACGTCCTCCCCGTAGTATCTCTTCCCCGCCATCATTCTCATCATCACGTTGAACATCAGCTCCGTCAGTGCCGCCCCCATCTCCACCCTTGCAAACCCATCGCTGCTTTGGCACCCAAGCAGCTTCCTCACGAGGCGCTTGACCTCATCCTTGCGGATTCCGAGGGATGCATCAAGGCGGTGCGAGGAGAAGATCTCGACAGCACCGATGCGGCGGAGGTTGCGCCAGTGGTCACCGTAGGGGGCGCCGACGAGGGTGGTGTAGTTGTACCCGAGGTACTTGCCTATGATGAACTTGGGCCGGTTTGCAAGCACGACATCGTTCTTGGTGAAGCATTCCTCGGCAGCAGGCATGGACGAAACGATGACGACGGGACGAACACCAAAGCGGAGGGAGAGGACGGGGCCATAGGTGCGGCACAGAGTGAGGAGGGTCCGGTGGAGGGGCTTCTGGAGACGGTGGAGGTGGCCGACGATGGGAAGGGAAGGTGGGCTTGGAGGGTGGTTCTTTTTGGGCGTTCTTGTGATTAATCGGCGCAAGAGCTTGTGAGTGGTTGAGATGATTGTTAGAGAGATTGCTAATAAGAATAGCAGATTGCCATACTCCATTTCTGTTTGGTTCTTGATTGATTCAAGTTGATTTTCGGGGATGATGATTGGTTTAATAATGGAGGGGTTAATGACCTGACTTCTCTGAGCGGCTGCTTGCTAGCTATGAATGTGCGTATTTATAGGTGCACGATATTCATCGAGTTGTCCGTAAAATATTCCTTATTTGTGGCTGGAGCTGTTGACTTACCTGGGTTGTTAAGCACCCAAGACGGCCAAGCTATAAGAAGTTTTACCTTGTCAGGTGAAAACTTAATTGACCAAAAACATTTTCAGGTACATAAAACTTACATAATTTTTACTTTAAGCTGTAAAAAAACAAAGTTTACATCTTCACCCAATGAACTCGACGTGCAATTTGGACAAGTAAATCGTCCAGGGCTTAAGCAAAACTTTTAGGAAAAAAATTAAAAAAGTTGAAATTAAAGATGGGATTTGCTTTCTATATAATGGAGACATATGTTTTTGGTCAAGAAATGTTATTTGTATTTGCAGGTTTGAATTGCAACCTCTTATGTGTTTCCATCAACAAGTTGTACAAGTACCAAGCTTGTGCATGAGAACCTGTAAATTCTAGGGAACATGCGAAATTGGCCCGACTTTTCAACCAATATATATATATATATATATATATATATATATATATATATATATATAGTTTGTCCAATGGTTATTAGCATTTACAAAGTAAGTACAGGTTCAAAATTTTAGTACTGTTAATAAAAAGTAGGTTTCAGGACAAGGAGCCATATCTACCGTATACTACTTTGCAGCTTGTATCCCGTAACCCTTTAGCATGTGCATGATAGCCGGCACAAAGATACTAGACAGCCCACCAAATATTTTCGAAAAAAGATATTCATGTACTAAATATACTTGAGAATTGTATAAATTATTCGGCTGTATATTCCAATGAAATATTGTCTCTATGTCTATATCACCACCGATGAGACTCATATTCTCCCGCATAGTGCACTGGTAATTTTGCGTTGGGAGTTTTCTTCAACACGACTAGTGTTTTGCCACGTGCTATGTGCATGTGAAAAGTTAAATGGTTACTCCTTGGCTGAAATGGGTGATTATTTAGTGAACTGGAGAAGTAAGGGATTGCAAAAGATAAGCATACTCCGCAATATAATTGCAAAATCACCATCTATCTCTCCCTCCACTTGTCTAGACTTATCTAGAACCAAATATTTATTATAGGTAGTTAGTATTTATGGTGTTGAAGTACCTTAGTTGAAATGAGTGGATAAAAATCATTGGGAGTAGTTTCTTTTTTCTTTTTTTTTTGGTCGAAATTCATTGGGAGTAGTTAAAACTTGTGCTTCTGGGAGAGTCCACGTTGACCTCTCATGTAGCTCCCCTTTTGTGCTGAGCCGGTGGAAAATAGCCTATCAACAGGTAAGAGTGCTCTGTTTTGTTGTTGTGAACTTTAAGAACAAACAACCCACTCTCGTAAATACACACGATAGCTCTCCCTTACGCCTTTTTGTTGCTCTTCAGCTTAAATCTCTTGCCACAATCTTGTCTTACACACACACACACACACATTAGAATTTTGCACTTCCACAATTCTAAAATAATCAACCTAGTCGACAAGAAAAATCAAGACCCTCTAACGTGCTAGCCAGAAGTTTACAATATTATTGACCCAGTCGAGTTTTTAAGCAAAATTAAGGATGCCACTTTTACTAATCTTCCTAAAGGCCTCTCTATTAACCTTGTTTTATATAGAAAAAGATTGCCTTGAAGAGGAATTGAATTGGGAAAAAAAAAATCACCAAATATCCCATACTATGCCTATTATGACCTATTATCCTAAACTTTTTTTTTAAACTAAAAATTTTAAGTTTGTATCTGTGTGACACTTTTTTTTTTCAAGGCTTGGTCAATGAGCATTGTCAATAATTTGCAAATGGTATTAGCATGATGCCCACATGGCTTAAGTAAAATAAAACAATATCATTTTGGCTAGAAATTACTTGATGAAATTTTGAGGATGGTAAATGTGTCATACAAATACGCATTTAGAGTTTTTTATGTCATAAGAAAAATTTTAAGGTAAATATGCTATAGTGGACGTAGTTTGGAGTTTTTGATTTTACAAAAAAAAAAAAAAAAAGAAGAAGCTCAAATTATATGTTTCGTAGTGGATATAGTTAAGAGTTTTTGGTGGCTTTTTCCCATTAAATTAATAGCTAGTAAATTTGAATGAATGACTAAGTTGGCGTCTTGGTGGTACTAATTTTGTGGAGAAAGTAGACAAACCTTTTCTTGCAAATTGCAATGTGGCCAAGGCAACTACAATTCTACGTAACCCAACTAAAAGCAACACTAAGAGGGAACTCCGTAATTACGTACTTATATTGATATTATTTAGCACTTCTCATTATCATAATTGTCCACGAAGTTCCATTTCTTAACCCTATTGGTTATAATAATATAATTCGATATTTCTACGATCATTGTTAAGTCTCTCTTCATTATCGTGACTTTTTCTTTGTGTCAACCACCCACTAATATAGTAGTATTACCTTTGTCTTTTCCTCTTTTCTTTTTCTTATGTGCATGATGCACATAGTAACTTCATGTCTTTAACATCTAGACGTTTACAAGAAATTATTATTCAAAACAGGCAGTCTCTGCAAGATTAGGTCAGATGTAACGCGTTTTCATATTCTTTTTTGGCGATGAGCCGATGATGATCGTATTCAAGAAGGTTGAGGTTCAATTAGACAGAATTGTCTATTGCATTCGATACTTCATCTGAATTTATGCCATTCCTTTTCCAAGCTCCCCCTCGGGCCCCCTCGGGCCCCCCGGGCCTTCTTTCCCCCTCCTTCCGTGACGTTTGCAATTGCGAGTTCAACATCTCCTAGTTTTGGTCCCTCGTGACGTTGTCACTAACAATATATATATAGCTTTTGGTGAAGAGTATTGGGATTTACCCGAGTGCCGTAACTCATGTTGAGATTCACTCGTTAATATTAAACTATCCATGTTACTTGTTTATGAGATCTCAATGAGTCTTATATTCTATACTCTTTCCACCTACAGGCTCGAGTCTTTGGATTGGACACTTGTTCTACATGTGTTGTACAATTCATGACACCTACTACGTAATAAGAAAACTCACATATTGATAAATCTGATTTAGATTTAACTTTCAGTTTATTGAGTCGATAGAATGATAAGGCTCTCACATTCAAGACGTACGAGTACTCTAACAATACATATACTTAAACTACAAGTAAATGTAAATGACCCACTCAAACCAGATATATTAGTAGGAGAAATTAGTATTTTTATTACCCAATCACGTTTCAAACTCATAGGCGTGGAAGATAACGGAAGTTTGTTATGTGTGTGGACCACCTGATAGTCCCCAAAACCCAACCATATGAAATGAGATCCTTCAATCGTTTCAAGTTCTAGATTCAGATTATTTGAATATGTCGTGTTATCAACGTAATCGTACATACTTTTTGAATTAATTTAATGATTTTTGATGCGCCTATTAGCCAAGTAATGAGAATTCTAAAAGATTGGGCTATTGATTGGGCTATTTCTTTTGGTCAAATGTGTTTTTAGAATAACCTATGAAGCACCGACATTCTCCAAGAACCTTTGTGTCGTGTCGGACAGTTTGACACGTGTTCGATACTCTCCGACACTCTTGAACACTCTTCGACACTTCAGTCAACACGTGTCAAAAAATCTGACACTTGGTCAACTTTCTCGACACTCGCCGACACTCAAGTCGGAATTCTGACATACAAGTTTCCGACACGTGATTCCAATATCGAGATCAATTTTAAAAATTCAATAAATGAGATATCAATATATATATAAATATATATGTCAAAAAATAAAACACAATAATAAAAATAATAAATGGAGAAATAATAAAAACCTAGTATTCTCTTCTCTCCTAACTCCCACTTCTCATGATACACAATTCAGTCCTTAAGTTTTTTTTCTCTTCTTCCAACATATCTAACATGCGAGTCCAAAATATGGATTGCTTATTTTTTCTCCAAGTTTTATGAATTATTAAAATAGATTTGAATTTGTCAAATTGAAATAATGAATGATATTAATAAATTGCAGGTTAATGTTTTTAGTGCATATTTATTCTAGGACTTTTTAATTATATTATTTATAAATTTGATTCAAATTAATTTGATTGAAATAATCATAAAAATGATAATTTATTAAATATAAAAATATATATTTAATATATAACGTGTCCTAACGTGTTGGAATTCTCTGTTTTTTTATAAATAACGTATCGCCGTGTCGTGTCATGTCGTGTCGATGCCAGTGTTAATGCTACTTAGAATAACAAGCCTTACAAAATTGTTCTTAGGAGTAGGCTGAATAAAATTGAATTTAACATTTTTCCATAGTTGGCAACCTATCAAAGGAAGAGAGGGGGTGGTCTACAGTTAGGATTTAATGGCAATCTTACACGTCAGATTTAGATGTACACGTGGCACGCATTCAACCGTGCGTTGAATGCTGACGGTAGATAATGACAGATTGACAGTGTGGAGACAACGGCTCACACCGGTTCCTCGCCCATATCTGCATGCAATCTTATTTTAGTTATTATTAAGTGTCAGGGCTGCGTCCGGTTAGGCTTTTAGAGGAAGATTTGAGGAATATAAAAAACTTTAGATTAAAGAGATTTTTGAAATGTAAACAATATTTCATAAAGTATAATGTTAAAGTACATTAAGAAGTAATTTTGATTTAAATGATATTGTTACAACCTACCCATTGGCACGGAGGGAAATATATTTAAGTTTAGGGGTATTTCCTAAAAGATAACCCTATGACCCATGATCTATGTAGCATGGATACTTTCCGGAAACCTTCATGTCGTGTCCGACACTCCGACACGTGTCCGACACGCGATTAACGAGTGTCGAAAAATTCGATGCGTGGTCAACTCTCTCCGACATACTCCGACACACGAGTCTAGAATTCCAACACGTGATTCCGACAGACACAATATCAATTTTAAAAATTTCTAATACTTGAGGATCAAAATATAAATATACACAAAAGAAATAATAAAAGAAGTAATAAAATTGCTATAAATATACATGCACGGGGTCAATTTTTTTTTTTTAGTTTTTTTCTTAGAATTGTTTTATTTTTTTTAAAAATCTTTTACTATGAAAGAAGTAATAAAAAAATGCTATATATGATAAATAAATAAATTTAAAAATATAATTTCAGCATTTTTCTTTAAACAATGTTTTTTCCTCTAAGTTTTGTGTATTATTGTAACAAATTAAAATAAAAGAACGATATTATTTAATATTTTTTGTGTAAATTAATTCTGGGCTATTTTATTATTATTATTTTATTTATGTATTTATATATAAAAATATATTTAATTGATAACGTGTCGAAACGTGTCGAAATTCTCTATTTTTAAGAAATGACGTGTCGGCGTGTCGTGTCGTGTCGTGTGTCGCGTGTCCGTGTCGGTCTTCATAGCCCATGATTACGACCCATGATTAAAGGTGGGCTCTCCTTGACCCATTTCTCATGCAACATTGGATGTTCATAAAAATATTCTAATGAAGAGTCACCACTAGTCTCTTGGGATCAATTAGAAATAAAGTGAGACATGTAAATATACCTTACTTTCTACGCAATCAAAGAATATAGGGTTGGCAAATTAATTATACTAATTTATCGATTAGTGCCATTTCGGTATATAATCTTGTTCATTATAGTTTTGATCGATTTTAGACTTTTTCACTAACATATAAGATGATCATGTAAGTGCACAATTATTAAAGGGAAAATTACACAAATAGTCCCTATATTTTCACTCAATGTCCAATTTCGTCCCTGAACTTTCGATTGGCTCAATTTGGTCCCTGAACTATTGATAAAATGTTCGATTTAGTCCATGAACTTTCGAATAGCTCAATTTGGTCCCTGAACTATTAATAAAATGTCCGATCTAGTCCACACGAACTTTCGATCGGCTCAAGTTGGTCCACGAACTATGATGAAATGTCCGATCTAGTCCTTCGTTACTATTTTCTTTTTTTTTCCTTTTTTTCCCTTTTTTTCCTTTTTTTTTTTTTTTTTTTTTTCGCTTTCCCTCCGCCGGAGCGGCGGAGGGCAGCGTCCGGCGAGCCCCTCGCCGGCGTCCCTCAGCGGGCGAGTCCCTCGCCGACGCGGCGAGGGCTCTCCCTCGCGAGATCGGCGAGGGGCCGTCCTCGCCGGCGTCGCGAGGGAGAGCCCCTCGCCGGCGTCGGCGAGGGCGGGCGAGGGCTCCCTCGCGGATCGGCGGCGAGCCCTCGCCCGACGCCGGCTGCGAGGGGCTCCCTCGCCGGCAGCCGGGCTGCGAGGGAGCCCCTCGTCGGCGTCGGGCGAGGAGCACCCTCGCCGGATCTGCGAGGGCGGCCCTCGCCGGCGTCGAGCGAGAGGCTCCCTCGCGGATCGGCGAGGAGCCCCTCGCCGGCGTCGGGCGAGCCTCGCCCCGGATCTGCGAGGGAGCCCCTCGCCGCCGGGGTGCTCCTCGCCCGCCCGACGAGGGGCTCCCTCGCAGCCGGCGTCGGGCGGGGAGCCCCTCGCCGGCGTCCTCGCCGGCGCCGGCGAGGGGCTCCCTCGCCCCGGATCTGCGAGGAGCCCCTCGCTCGGCCGGCGAGGGCCGCCCTCGCTGCGTCCCGGCGGGGCGACCCTCGCCGGAGTCGGCTTCCCTCCCGCGGAGCCGGCGGAGGAAGAGAGAATAAGCAAAAAAATTTAAAAAAATTTAAAATTTAAAAATTAAAAATTAAAAATTATTTAAAAAATAAAAATAAAAAATAAAAAGGAAAAACAAGAACTAAGGACTAAATCGAATATTTATCAATAATTTAGGGACCAAATTGAGCCGATCGAAAATTCAGGGACCAAATCAAACATTTATTAAATAGTTCAGGGACCAAATTGAGCCGATTAAAAGTTCAGGGACCAAATCGGATATTTATCAATAGTTTAGGGACCAAATTGAGCCGATCGAAAGTTCAGGGACCAAATTGCACATTAGGTAATAGTATAGGGACCATTTGTGACATTTTCCCATTATTAAAATAACAATCAACAACCAAAGAAAGCATTAAATAAATTGCAAGGGAAAATAAGCATTTAAAACTAAGAGATAAATAAATTTTAATCCTAACTAAGCTAAAAGAAAGTCATAATCATATTGAGAGTGCACAATCAAGCATTTTTGTCTTTAAGGACAATTGAAACTCTTAGGTCGAGTCCTTAGGGCTCGTTCAATTTTAAGCATAATCATAGATGATAAGGCTCCCACTTTTTAAGAGATGATTACCTAAAAACTATTTTTAAAGCTTTTTGAGGAATATTAATCTTTTTTAGAATGTTTTGGAGTTTCCTACATTTTTATGAATTTTTAAATTTTCCAAAATTTTCTATGAATTTTCTGAAGTTTGAAGAATAATAATAGTTTTTTTTTTTTTTGGAAAATTTGTTGGAATTTTTAATTAATTTATTTTTAAATAGTTTTTAATATTAAAATAATATAATACAAAATGGACCCGGGTCAGGACTGTCTGGGCTCATCAATTGAGCCCAGTCCTGCGAACCTCCCAAAGAAAAGGATAATAAGAGAAATGACGAAGCCCGGCCCAAAGCCCACAAATCCTATTGTTAGAATCAAGCTTACTTGGACCTAAAGTCCATCCAGCCCACACGCTCAAAATGGCTTACGAATGGATGTTATCTCCCTTTTCATAACTCTTTGTTTGTTTCTTATTTTCTTTTCCATTTTCTATTCTCTATTTAATTTTCCCTTCCCTGGCCGTGGTTTCATTCCTCGCTGAAGCTCCCCTTTCTACGTTCTCTTCTTTGCCGAGAACAACACCATTGCCAAGATCTCTCTTGAAGAAACGCCACCGCTCAACCTCCAGGGCATTTGATCAAACACCTATAGGGAGCATCGGCTAAAGGGATAACGCCGGCTTATTTGGGGCTCGAAGTCATGTCTAGAATCAAAATCAAGCAACAAACGACGTCCCCAGAAGTGAGAGGTGACTCACTCGAGACCACCGTAGGCGCATAACCGGAGCAAACAAATCTCAGTCCTTAGGTCGACCGAGACAAAGCAGAACAAAAGGGTGGTCAAGCTCGGCTAACCTGGTCTTTGGAAAGGAACGGATCACGGCCACCGGCCAAGCCCAAACTTCTAGTTATCGGAGAATGATGGCCACAAATCGATCGTCGGGGGAGTCTCGTGAGAATACTTCACCGGAATAGTCATTCACTTCCTTGCTCCTCGCTATGCTCGTCGTTCCTTGTCTCCCTCCCTCTGCGTGTTGGTCAAAACAATGCCCAGATCGAGTTTCCTCTCTGTCTCAACACTCTCTTCTTCTGTTTCTCTTTGAGGCACTTCATCAACATGCGAGGTGCATTGGTTGGTTCGAGCCCGGAGCTACAGCCGACGATGACCAATGAGCTGGCCTCCAGCAACGACGTCTCTCCCTTTCCTTCCTGGTGCGAGCGAGGTAGCGCTCTCTCTCTCTCTCTGTTTACTCTCGGGCTCCTTCCGTTTTTTTTTTTTGGCCAGCCGAAGATGAAGAAGAAGCCCCCTTCACCTTTTAAGCCGTCCTGCGCGCATGACCTCCTTCGACGCCATCTATTGTTGCCGGTCTGCACCCGACCACCAACTTCGGCAAGACGAGAAAAAATTGGCTACATCTAATGCTGCAACGTGGCAAATAAGAAGGCAACTCAAATTGCACCACGTGTCCAACGTAGGTCCATGTTGTCAGGCCGCGGTGACCACCTCCTCTGGTATGTCCGGGAAGGTGCGCGAGTGCTTGATCTGCCACAAGAGCTTCCCCACCGGCCAAGCTCTTGGTAGGCACAAGAGGTGCCACTACGAGGCCCCCACTCCTACCTCCTTGGCTGCCGCCGCCGCCTCGACTGCCAACATAGTGAGCGTCTCAGAGGGCGTGGGTTCAACTCACACATAGAGCCAGGGACACCGCGAGTTCGATCTACTCCCGATATTCTCCTCCGGTTTGCAGTCTCTGGCAACGTGGACAACGAGGTGGAGAACCCACATCCCTCCAAGAAGCCTCGATTCCTAGCGTTGGTGAAGACAGAAGCGGCCTAAAATGGGTCGGATTGGAAACGCATAGAAATCCACAGAAAAAAGAAAAAAGAAGAAGAAGAAGGGGCGATCGGAGAGAGAGAGTCAGGGCGAGAGAGCGTGCAGAGGAGGGAGAGAGAAGAGAGAGGAGAGAGAAAAGTGGGGAGAAATTGGCCGAGAGACCGTGCAGAGAAGGGAGAGAGAAGAGAGAGGAGAGAGAAGAGTGGGTGGAAATTGGCCTGATAACGTGGGCCCATGTTGAACAGGTGGCGCAATTTGAGGTGCCTTAGTCAATATTTTCTCCGGTGGGAGAGAGGGACGCTCGCCTCTCGCCCTCTGCCACCTTTCGGCAACCTGCCCTCTGTCCTTGCTTTCCTGTTTGTCGTGGAGCCAACGGACAAAAGTGGAGAGAAGGAGAAGAGAAAAGGAAAGTGGGCTGGTCCGGCCCATGCCGAGAAAAAGAAAAGGGAAAAGGAGGCTGCTTTTTTTTTTTGTTTTACAAAAATCTTAATACTAGTATGCAAATGTTCCTAATGTCTATATAAGATGCAAATTAATAAAACCACTTTGTGAAGCCCTCATCAGACGGTTGATTGCAGGATGATATCTTGTGGGGTTTCAGGAGGAACAGCTTGATTTCATCCCTCCGGATGGGGAAGAAACCGTCGAGGCAAGTGGAGGAGAAGATCTCGAGGGCACAGATGCGGCGGAGGTTGCACCAGTGGGTCGCCGTAAGAGGATACGACGGTGGTGCAGTTGTAGCGGAGGTGCTTGTTGATGAGAAGGACAGGGCGGCTGGCGAGCACGATGTCGTTTGTGGTGAAGCACTCTTCCGCTGATGAGACGACCAACACCCGGTAAAGGCAGTAAAATCTTTAGGGTTGCCACTTACATAATTTTCTAGTGCCACGTAGGCATTCTCTAGTGGAAGAGTTTTGACTGCTTGGTTTAGAAGAAAGGTTTAGGGAGCTGATTGATTGTTTTTTTATCCGATATTGGAATACGAACATCACCTATGTGTAATTTCGCATTAAAGAGACTACCTCTCTCGAAAATTGTTGAGAAAAGGGGCTCGCACTGTCCAGCAAACATGCATATTTCTTTAGCTGCGCTTATGAAGTACAACAAGGGCAATCAATGCTAGCACACGATTACATCATTAAAACCATCCTGTTATTGAAAACTACAACGTAAATGCGCCACCCTCATACATCTGATTAGGGGAGAACTCTATTCGATATTTCTCGTGCTTTGCACAAAGCTTCCAATGGCTTTTCCTTGGGCATCGTTAGACCTTCACCCTCCCCCATGTCGACTTCCTCTTCACCGGTCCTCTTCCATTCAAAGCATTGAATGGGTGAAGCCAAAGTCAAGCCCACTATTTTATGAGCCAAAGGTGCACCGGGGCATGCCCTCCTCCCCATCCTAAAAGGCAACATCAACCTATTTATTTGACCATCGCCACTTTCAAACCTCTCCGGCTTGAAGGCCATTGGGTCGGGCCATTGTTCGGGGTCTCGGTGAATTGCCTAAGCATTAATCAGCACAATTGTGCCACGGGGCACGTCGTAGCCTCCTACTATGCACTCATCCGATGAGTAGTGGGGTATCAGAAGCGGGGCAGGCGTATGTAAGCGAAGCGTCTCTGAGATAATGTTTTGAATATAAGGTAGCTTCGAGAGATCCGATTCATCGACCAAATGATCCTGGCAATGGGTGTCGATCTCTAATTTTGCCTTTTCTAAGATGTTGGGATGGTTGAGCAAATTGGCAAGCGCCCACTCAATTGTAATAGATGATGCATTAGTTCCAGCTATCAGTTGTATCTGCTTATTATAAGTCATGACATTAAATTCAAGTCGTAATGAGGCTCACAATTAAGCCTAGCGAAATACACCATATTATGACTTCTTGGATATGTTTTAGGCAATTTTCATCCATTGCCAGTGATTTGGATATTAGTTAATTTTTCAAACTATGACTATCCATATCTCCTTAAAATAGTTAAATATGCATATCAACGATAAAGGAAATAGATTATTTAACAAATAAGTTACACAGGTTGTGTAGATATAAAAATCCTACTTTTTCGGCATAATTTTGGTAAGGTTGCCATTTAAGCTAAGGTCGATTCTCGGAAATTACCAACTTACAAGGAGAATCACTACAAGGGAAATTAATCTAAGACACTACTTGCCAGCAACTATACCGAAAAAAAATAAAAATGAGAAAGGGCCGATCATAATAATCTAGAAGCTACAGATCAAGATTAAATACAGGTTCCAAAATTTCGGAATATTGATTCTACCTAGACCTATATCGTTAAGCTTAAAATAATTGAGATTACAACAATAATGAAACAAGATTTACTAAGCTTAACTAGATCGACCCCCACAGCAATTTATGAAAGGAAAATTCAAAACTAGGTACAGCCTGTAGCAAATTTTGAGATCTTACCGTGACCCGAATATCCAAATCGATCCTACAAATGGTTTACTGTTATCGTAAAAGACACAAATTCTTTAGTTCTAAACTGAATTGACTCATAAGACTAGAGAGAACTATCTAATTTTAATTTTTCGTGACATGAATACCGATACATCAAGCAGAATGTATAGAAAATAGAATGTTTCGAAACATAATTTTATCAATCTAGAGGACCACGCTAGATCACATGCACCTCATCAACAAGTAAAACTAGGGGTGATTAGCTCCTGGTCTGGTTTAGTCTAGTTCCATCTAGGAATGGAGAATTGGACCGGAGGAATCAATTCTCAGTTTTCGAAATCGTAGACCAAACTGAAGGTGCCTGGAACCAGAACGGTCCGGTCTGGTCCCTAGGTGGTCCTATGGAACCAATTCTACGACACTGCCACGAGTACTTAAAGCCGTTGATGGTGTGGAGGGTCTGAGCGACGAAGACGTAGAAGACGAGGGGGGTGAGGGAGTTCGGGGCTCAGCAAGGCGACACTAGAGGCGAGACAACAGCCAGGAGAAGGCATTGAAGAAGAGGGTGAGGAAGATGAAGAAGAGGAGGAAGAGGCAGTGGAGCTCCATTCTTCTATTGGTTGATTGCGCATCTCGAGGGTCTTCTTGAAGTGGAGTTGGATTATTGTGTTCAGGGCCGTCGAGGTGGGGAAAGGGAAGGGCTCAAATCTCTAGGTGATGAGGAAAAAAATCAAATGGAAAATAGTTGGCAGATAAGGTAAAGTAACTGAAGGATGACTTTTGAGGACAATACAGCTATTTTTCTTTGACAATTTTAGGCAACGAGGCTTCCTATTGGCTTGGCTTAGGTTAGGTTTACTTTGAAGAAATAAAAATATGAAAAAAATTATTCCTCTTTTCGACCTAGGAATCGCACTGCCCGTAACCCAGTTCCATTTTTAGGAACCGGCAACCTGATCGAGACCTACAAGAACCGGACCAAACCGGCTGGTCCGGTCTAGTCTGGGTCTGTTGCACATCTCTAAATAGAACCCAAGAGCATAACTGAGAAACAAAGAGAGATCAAACAAGCAACCACCCAAACCAACTGAGAAATCCCCGAGACAAGACAAGAAAAACTCACCAGCAAGAAACCCTTGATGATCTCGTCCGTGTAATACTCCGGCTGCGACGCCTGCTTCACCAGCAAGTAATCGATCATGCTCTTCTCCTCCTCCTCCTCCTCGCTGTTCTTCTTCTTCCGGTGCTCGTCGATCAGCCCCTGCAAGAATTCATCCATCGTCTTTCCAAGCTTGGACATCGTCTTCATGTACCCATCGTAGTAGATCCACCTCAGTGGAGGCAGGTAGTCCCCCGCGTATGATCTCCCCGAGTGCCTCAAGATCTCCCTGATCATGTCCCTAAACTTCGCCGCCTCCTTCACGTCGCTCACGTCCTCCCCGTAGTACCTCTTCCCCGCCATTATCCTCATGATCACGCTGAACGTCAGCTCCGTCAGCGCCGCCCTCGGCTCCACCCTCGCGAAGCCGCTGCCATCTCCACTTTGGCACAAGAGCAGCTTCCTCAGGAGGCGCTTGACCTCATCCTTACGGATGCCGAGCGACACATTGAGGCCGTTGGAGGAGAACATCTCGACGGCACCAATGCGGCGGAGGTTGCGCCAGTGGTCGCCGTAGGGGGCGGCCATGATGGTGGTGCAGTTGTACCCGAGGTGCTTATTCACGAGGGACGGGGGTCGGTTCGCAAGGACGATATCGTTCTGGGTGAAGCATTCCTCAGCGACAGACGCAGAGGAGACGATGAGGGCAGGGCGGGCGCCGAGGCGGAGGGAGAGGACGGGGCCGTAGACGCGGGAGAGGGCGAGAAGGGTCTGGTGGATGGGCTTCTTGAGGTGGTGGAGGTGGCCGATGACGGGAAGGGAAGGTGGGCTTGGAGGGTGGTTCTTTTTGGGCTTTCTTGTGATCAATCTGCGCAGGAGCTTGTGAGTAAATGTGATGATTACTAGAGAGATTGTCAGTAAGAATGGCAAGCCGGGATTCTCCATTTTTGTTTGGTTTTTGCTGGACTTGAGTTGATTTTTGGGGATGATGGTGGGGGTAATGATGAAGGGTTTACTGAAAGGGGTCGTCTTGTTGGCCGCTTGCTTGCTGTGAATGTGGATATATATGTATATTTATAGAGTCCAACTAGCATATAACTGTGTCGTTATCTTAATTTTCGACGGAGCCGTTGCGGCCGCTTGTTTGAATTTGTAAGAGATGCGCGACCGGCAATGACGTCCTTCAGTCCGTAACAAATTGAACTGCCGCTTGTAAACGGTAGATATTACTCAGAAAACCAAATAATAACACCACAAAATTATTCAAACAACCAAGAAATTGAAATATCAGAGGGAAAATGACACGAGTGCTCACTAAATTTTAATCAAGTGTGTAATGCCACCTCTAAATTTTAATTTGTTCAATGTGATTCATGAATTATTAGTAAATATTCAATATAGTTCTTTTGTTTGATTAAACAACAAATTAGATGTTATTTGATAACGTAGATTATTATATGATGAGTTGGAATTTTAAAAAGATGAGTCAACATGTTTGTCATTTTATCGATCTATGCCCATCATTATTGAAGACATGGATTATATATTGTTATTTGATATGAATATCTTACTTTGATAATCCACTTGTAAATTTTTGGGTTGTCTACCGTTCAAACTTAACTATTGGAAACCACATTACTAGAGTCTATTGACTTGAACAATATTGGATATTTTTATATAATCTAAAGTTGATCGAACATTTGTTACTTTTAAAAACTATATTGAACAAATTAAAAGTCCAAAGACGGTATTGAATTCTGGACTAAAATTCATAAACCATTTGTGTTATTTTCTAAGTATCAAATACTTATCAAAATAATTAATATAAACTGTTTTTCACCTAAATTTGCCTTAACAGTGTCATACCTTTCACCATAAGTCGTTCTTTGGTTTTTCATGAGAGGTGGCAAGTTCTGTGACAACTCTGAATAGGAAATATCATAGGTACATAAAGAAATTGATAAACACATTTGAATGGAATCAAAAGCACACAGATTTTTCTAGAATTTAATTGACAACAATGCTCGATGACATAAAGATGTAATGCCATAATTTAAAGATAATTGAAAGAAAACAATTTTTTTTTTTTTTTGCACACTAGGGGGAGCGGGGTATCTTCAGTAGACCAACACTAGTATTTATAGTATTCATAATGTGACTGCCTACAAGTAGTTCTTTAGCAATTTTGGCCATGCTTTCACATCTTTGGAATTTCTAACCCCATACCTTCACGTTGACATGATTTGTTACCCCTGGGTGGTTATTCCTTAAAACAGCGTCTTGATCCTCTTTTTCTTCTGGTCACCAATTTCAATCCCATCTTGCCTTATCCGACTCAATCTGTTCCTACGATCCATTGTGCTTCATAGTCTTATCCATGAGCAGCTTTAGATTCGAGTACGACCACACCTGAATTCAACATTAACCAAGCGGTTAACTTTAAGTCGGTCTCTCACTCGGCTTTCTATCAATTCCTCTTGATCGGCATCTTTGTTGAACAGTTTTATCACGGAAAAAGTGCCAAAAAAGTCATAAACCTTTTGTCTTTTTGCCAATTTAGTCCTAAACCTTTTTTTGGTGCCGATTCAGTCCTAAACCTTTTTAAGTTGTGCTAATTCAGTCATTTCCGGCCAATTTTCACCGGATTTTGCTGACTGGACGCCGGGCGGCTGACGTGGCATGATCGGCGCTGACGTGGACAACTTTTAATAATTTTTTAATATTTTTAATATTTTTTAAATACTTTTAATATTTTTTTATTTTTTTTTTTTTTTATTTTTTCCTCCAGGCCGATCGCCGAGGTCCGGCGACCGGCCGTAAGCGACCGCCGGCGAGGGCGAAGCCGACCTCGCCGGATCTCGGCGAGGTCGAGTCTCGCCGGCCATGGGCGAGGGCCGATGAGGGCGAGCCTCGCCCATGGCCGCCTCGCTAGATCGGGCCATGGGCGAGGCTCGACCTCGCCAAATCTGGCGAGGTCGAGCCTCGCCGGCCCTCGCCGGCCATGGGCGAGGCTCGCCGCGCCGATCCGGCGAGGTTGGCGAGGGTGAGCCTCGCCCATGGCCTGATCTGGCGAGGCGGCCATGGGCGAGGCTCGCCCTCGCCGAATCTCGGCGAGGTCGAGCCTCGCCGGCCCTCGCCGGCCATGGGCGAGGCTAGCGAGGGGAGCCTCGCCCATGGCCTGATCTAGCGAGGCAGCCATGGGCGAGGCGAGCCTCGCCGATCCGGCGAGGCTGGCGAGGGTGAGCCTTGCCCATGGCCGGATGCCGAGGTCGAGCCTCGCCGGCCCTCGCCCATGGCCCGATTTGGCGAGGTCGGGCGAGGGCCGGCGAGGCTCGACCACGCCCGATCCGGCGAGGCTCGACCTCGCCGGATCCGGCGAGGCGAGCCTCGCCCTCGCCGGCGATCGCCTCGGCCGGTCGCCGGACCCCAGCGACCGGTTGGAGGAAAAGACAAAAAAAAAAAAATATTTAAAAAATATTTAAAATAAAAAAAAATATTAAAATATTATTAAAATTTGTCTACGTCGGCGCCGATCAGGCCACGTTAGCCGGCCGGTGTCCAATCAGCAAAATCCGGTCAAAATTTTCGAAAGGACTGAATTGGCACGATTTAAAAAGGTTTAGGACTGAATTAGCACCGAAAAATATTTAGGACTAAATTGGCACAAAGACAAAAGGTTTATGACTTTTTTGGCACTTTTCCCGTTTTATCACTGTAATCATCAACCAACCACCATCGTATACCGATAGCTGATTATGGTCATTGATAAACATAAATATCTGCAAGGAATCTTATGGCTTGTATGACCACCAATAGGAGTTCGTCTGGCCAGTGCCTTATCGTTAGCCGTTCCTCCTCGAAGTAACATGTTCGCTAAAAACCAGCATCATGCCGATTTACAGGATCTGGTTAATTTTTGGTACAAACAACAACGGTAGAACATTTTTCTTATTTTTGGTTTACAAATTGAAATTCAAGTCGGTCTCTCTCCTGATAACCAAAAACTTTGGTCTCCCTTGATTTTGGTCGCAAGAAAATCTGAGATACTGACATTGATTTTGGATGGAATTTGTCAATATTTATATTTTCTGGTAAAAGGGTAATTCCATTCCAATCTCCTTCAAATGGATGCAGATTATACCGAAGGCTACTTGATTGATGAAATAATGCTAAAGCTCGAGAAATGATGAATAATTCAACCGAGCAGGTCATATCTTATTAGCACTAGTCAGAGATTCTTGTACAAGCCTAAGGCTTTAACTTATTTTATGTGGTTGCAAGTGTTCCATGGCTTTTAAGAGTCCATTTTTTGGGAATAATTTTTTCAAAAATAGTCTTTTCCTATTTCTTTTCTTCGGAATAATTTCTGAATAAAAGAATGCATTTAGTAACTATATAAAATTTATATTCTCCGAATTGAAAAAGAACTGGAATACGTTTACTACGATTCAAAATTTTTTCTTTCTAACATAGAATTTCTTTTATTTTTTAAATTATTTTAAAGATTTTTTTCTTTTTTTTTTTTTTTTTCTTATTCTTCCTTGCTATCGTTGGTTGACCACCAATAGTTGACTGTCGTTGACTGCTGTCGACTGATGGTGACAAGTGGCAACGGTGGTTGGTGGGTGGTGGGTGGTCGGCGTGGTCAACAATTGTAGGATGGTGGTTAGCAATGGTGGTGGTTGGCCAATTGCCATTGCCTAGCAGTGGCCAAATAGCAAGGGATAGCGGTGAGGGGTGAGGAAGAAGAAAAGAAAAGAATAAAAAAATAATTTATTTCTAAAAATTATTCTCGGGAATAAAATGCTATATTTTTCTACTTTTTATTTATGTTCCAAATCTATTTCCCGCCTACTTTCTTATTTTTGAGGAATAAAAAAATTAATTGACGTTACCAAAGGATTTCTATTCTTTTTATATTCTGGAAGGTAAAAGAATAGAAATATTACTAAATAGGCCCTAGGAAAGCTTTTAAGAGAAGCATTTATTAGTCTCTTCTGATTCTGGGATACCGGTTGGCCAATTGCCATTGCCATTGCCTAGCAGTTATGAATATTTACTTTCAACATATATTAGCACTGCAAAAAAGTTTCTCCACAAGTAAAGTTATTATTATTATTTTTTTAAAGCAAAGTTAAGTTACTGACACGTATTCAAGTTTAAATTTTGACAAATGTTGTTCCTTTTGTTTTTTGTTTTTTTTTTTGAATTCCTACTCTACACTCACTGATGGATATTTTTCTTACGCGTCCCTACCCCCATCCCCCGAGAAGGTGGGGACTGTAAGTGTTCCTTTTGTTGAATGATGGATATTTTTCTCTCACAACTGTAAGTGTGAAAAATGTTTGCTAATAGAAATCCTACACTTACTTTTTCTTACATTATGTTTAAATCATTCTTTTCACATTGAATGTAACGATATTTTATACTGATGATATTTCTGATAAGTGTCTTTTCTATTCCCTTTTTCTTTTTTTCATACATTTATTGTTTTTTCTGTATAAAATCCCACTTGGCAGGCTAGCAATACCACCAAGTTGGATTGACGATTCTCTCATACGTTTGTTTTCCTTAAAGAAAACATGGGGCGGAGGCAGCACCATTCCTCTCCTACGAGCAACGGTGATGTCAGGCTCTCATTTCCCATATTTATATGTAGAACATTCAGTGTTGGAGCAACGCTGGACTAGCCAAAATCGATTTACGAAATTAATTTATAAATTGACGTGTTAGACTGTGAATGATCATTAAAATAAGTGACTCATACTTACAAATCAATATTAGACCAACACTTCATTTTATATATTAGTTTTGTAAATCAATCTTAACAAATCTAACATTTCCCTATCACGGGACGTATGCATGAAATACTTCTTTTTTGTGGCTGAAGCAGGTGTATCCCTTGGGTAGTTGAGAACTCAAGATCATCAACCTAGGAAGTTCCTTACGTGAACACTTAAATGACTTTAATATTTTAAAGGTACATGCAACTTGCATTATTTTTAAATTGAGCTTTAAACAAACAGAGTCTTGGATTATAACTATAAGGTTTGAATTTCCACTGCAATACGTAAGAGAACATCTTTTATTAGATGTGAGACGCTTCACTAAGATTAACTTGATGTTTTCCATCTCTACCCATTGATTTTAACATACAATAGCAATTTGTACTGAAAAATTATCAAAAAAGTCTTAAACCTATTGTAATTATGCTGAATCAGTCTTAAACATTTTTTTTCCCAATTGAGTCATAAACTATTTGCAATTGTGTTAATTCAGTCCATCAAGCTAAATTTGGCCGGCCGACATTGATGTGGACCGCAGCCAGTGCTAGCAAGTAATTTTTTAATATTTTTTATTCTTCAAATTTTTAATTAATTTTTTTTAATCTTTTCTTCTTTTTCTTTTTTTTTTTAACAGCAAGACGAGCCCCTATCAAATCGGGCATGGGCAAGCCTCACTAGTGGATCAACAAGCTCAACCTCACTAGATTTGGGCAAGGATGAGCTCGCCTAGCCACTTGTGAGGCTCAACCTCGCCGAATCTAGCAAGGGCTCGTCTCGTTGGTGGCTAGGTTCATCGTAGTTGGGCAAGACCTATAGAAGACAAAGGAGTGAGAAGCTTGGTTGTGCAGTTTGTGATGGTTGGGCTCACCTTGCCGGTTTCGCTGATTGTGGCTTTGTGCTTCACTTGGTTGTGTAGTTGGTGGCCAACAGGGCCTTCTTCACTAGGCTGAACGAGGTACTAAACAAGGAGCTTGCCCAATGACACCTTCACTCAAACAACACCTAACCATCGACAAGGCAAGCCCATGCTAGATCTGACATGGGCAAGTCTCGCTAGTGGCTGGGTGAGCTTGTCCTCGCTTAAATCTGGCAAGGTTGGGCTCACCAATCCATTGGTGAGGTTTGCCCATGTTAGATCCAATGAGGGCTTGCCTAGCCTGTGGCTGGGCGAGCTTGCCCATGACTAGCAACGGCGAGGTGAGCTTGGCACTAGCCGATTGCCTCAGTCCAACCACCAGCCCTCCCCTCTAGCCGGTTGTTGGAAGAAGGAGGAAGGTGGGGGAGGAAGGAATAAAAAAAAAAAAAAAAGAGAAAAAAAAAAAAAGGGAAAAAATATAAGAAAAGATAAAAAAAAAATCAAAAATTCAAAAAAAAAAAAATTAAAAATTATTCACTAGCACCAGCCGACGTCTAAGTTAGCACCGACCGGTTAAATTTGGTAGGATGGACTGAATTGGCACAATTACAAAAGATTTATGATCAATTGACCAAAAAAATGAGTTTATGACTAAATCGGTATAATTACAATAGATTTAAGATATTTTTGGTAATTTTCCCTAATTTGTACGATCTGTTTAGGTCTTTGGCTAGATTTTCAGCAAGTAATTTAAGGTTGAAAGTAAGGATAGGATTTGCTTTCCATACAAAGGAGAAGTAATTTTTTTTTTTTTTTTTTTTTGGGGGCCAAGGAATATTATTTGTATTTGCTGGTTAGAATTGCAACCTCTTATTCACCCATTTCCATCAACAAGCTGTACAAGCACGGAGAACCTTCGAACTTCGAGGAACTTGCGACATTAGCATGTCTGAGTAGGTTTAATGATGGTGATTAACATTTATAAGGAATGTTCCAGGTTTAGAAAATTTAGTATTGATGATGACAAGGTTGGATAAAGTTAAGGCAATTATCGAGAGAAAAAGCCAATTCTTTGTCATTAATGACATCAGATAAATACCTCATCAATAAAGATTCGCCAATCGACCGCCTGACTTGAATATTTATAAATAGCTTAGTGGATATAAATAATGCAAATAGTGAGAGGACAAGCCAAGTCATGTTCATCAATCATCATCATGAAGAGGACACAGTTGAGATTTGCTAAATTGCTCATCAGTAAGAATTAGGGTCGAGTATGTTAGAAATGATGTGATTAATTTGCATATCATTGCAAGTAACTATATTATGCATGTTTAGAGTTTAGAGTTTAGAGTGCATTATTTTTATAAATAGGGCCGTACATATTTAGTCTGATAGCATATATAGGTTTAGGACATGTTAGCTTTAGAATTCATATAGATTCAGGTTAGTCCATGACTTTCATAAAATAAAATCAAATAAAAAAATGTTATTTAGTTTTCATTAGATTGCATGTAGAATTAGGGTTAATTTGGCTCACGTCATAAAATGCATGTCATTTATAACTAAGTTAATCGAATCATGTAGATAGTTTCAGTTATTGTATGACATGCATCATTCGCATTACAAATAGTTCAATAATAGTTGATAGTTGACTAAGCCACACTAGAGTCTTAGGTTTTAACCTTGCTGTTTTTATAAAATAAGAAATAAAATATATAGCTTGCATTGTAGAATAAATTCATAGTTTCCTTAGGTCATTCATACATGTTAATTAATTTAGAATACATGCATGCATTAATTTAGAAATAAAACCATGTCATCTCACACCTAGGATTTAGATAGGATTTTCACCAATCATGTAGATGCAGGTTTGGAAATCATTTAAATTGTAGACTTTCAGGGTCATTTGTCTTTTTATACCTAATAAAGTAGAATACCAAAAGTTAAAATTATAGAGTCTCATATAGATCACATATTAGTTTGCATATTTTTCTAAAGTAATAGTTTGCAGAAATCTCATGGTGACAGATAGGGATATGCTTTTCTTGCTTAGTGCATCCAAGTTCTTAAAATTTCTATAATCTATTTACTATTTTGATTATTGGGTGTTGTGTTTCCTAATTACGCACCCATATGATAACCCCTTACATATTATTGGCATAGGATAAAAATGGATAAAGTTTGCATGCAAAACATTTTTAAAATAAAGAGAAAATGTACCGAAAGGGTGTTAAATTAATTTAGCATAACCAAGTCCCCCTACTCATGATTCTCTGGTTCGCAGAAGTAAAAAATACTCTCGCATTTTACTTGGATGTCTAATCGACCCATAACCGATTAGCAATAGCTTCAATAGGTAAGTTTAAATACATGTTGAATTGAGTACCAAATTGAGATTGGTAGAGCTTGGGAGAGCCCGTGCTAAACGCGAGCAATTGCTTTGATGGAGGAACCTTTGTTCTTATTTAGTAATCCATAAGCTTCCCCTTAGGTGGTCCACCTCTGGGAAGGTCATAACATAAAAAAGGTCAATTAACTCCTAAACCGTTTGGCAATTTTCCAATTTCAAACAAAGAGCTTAACATTTGACATAACACTCCTAAATTGAAAAAAAAAAAAAAAAAACTTTGTTTTAGTATGTGAGTTCGTCTAATATGAATTGAATTTGTCAAAGGTATCTCACATTGTCTACTTGCATGTGACATTCCTTCACCTATTTGTTAAGCTTTTAAGTTACACATTTTAACATGGTATTATGGTCAAATTTTGCCCCTCGTTTTTTTTTTTGCATGTGTGGTCCTTATTTGTCAAATTGCATAGTCATTCCTAACCTGCCTTGCACATGAGAGGGGGTGCTAAAACTTACCACATTGCTTTTTTATGAGGATTAGATATGTGTTATATTATATACACATGGTTTTCTTTCACTTATTTGCTTAACTATTTGGGCTGGATAGTCTAATGCGATGAATGCAAACCTAGTGTCCAAAGTTAATTAGACCAAATCACTAAAAATAATTTGTTATGAAGTTTCTTATTTCTTCCGGAACAATGATTTGATAGGACTTAGCCATTGGAGATTCCTTTGAGTACATATGATTCTTTGAGAGCATATAAATATTCCTCAATTTACCTTAATTTATTTTATTTAATCTTCCCGATCACGAGGAAGCTGGTCTTACACAGACGAGAACAACTTCCAAAATAATAATAATAATAATAATAATAATAATAATAATAATAATAATAATAATAATAATAATAATAATAATAATAATAATAATAATAATAATAATAATAATAATAATAATAATAATAGAAAAAAAAAAAAGAAAGGAAGATTAAACAAAGACCCAGAGGAAGCATTAGAGTGGGGGTCTCTTTTGGTCCTTAGCATGACCTTAAAAGGCTATGACATCCTGGAAAGACAGGATAGAGGAAGGGGATCCCCTCAATAAAAATGGATCCCCCATGGGGTTGGCCACAAGGAAACCCTTTATAGGGTTTCCCAGGGTAACCCCGCTTGGATTCCCGCGACGCCTTCCCCTTGAAACACAGGGGCGTGATACAGGGAAATGAAGGGTTTCTTCCCAAACGGGAGGAGGTGGCCGGCCGGCATTAGAGTGGTGGAGGTTGCTAGGATTCTATGCTGGAACAAGACAAAACAATCGGAGCTTGCTGAGGTTGCTCTTTCATTATTGCAATACCTTTACACTTTCTAGCTTTTGTTGGCTTATGGGCCTCTTTTAATCAAATTTAACAATGCATGATTCCATTTGAAATGTTCCTTATGTTTCGAAAACAAGCAATCCAACTATAAAATAGACTGAATAAAAAAATAAATGGGGCACCATTTTTACTATTAATGCATCAAACTTTATTATAGTAATTGGATCATCATTTATACTAAAATCTCATTACCGCCTTACAACCTTCCATAGATGAACAAATGATGTGGCCTGTTTGTTGAATATGATTATCGGAAGAACAAGTTTAACTACTTTTGATTGTCACTTTCTTTGAGGGATAAATTTCCAAAAAGTCCTAAATCTATTATACGGTGGATAATTTACTTTTAAATTTTTCAATTTGACCAATTAAGTAGTCAACATTTTGACGTTTTACCATTGAAGTTCTTCCAGCCATCGCTAAGACCCGACAACCTCGTTGGCCCTTCCAAGATGTTGAACAATGGAAAAAAATAATAATAATGAAAAGAAAAGATCTCTGTGGCCCTTTCTTGTGGCGGCAACCCTAACCAACCATTGCAGTGGCCCTGGCGACCCCTATTGTCCTTTATGTGAAGATGAATAGTGAGAAAAAAATGTAGAAAGTTAACTTTAATTGAATCAACTCAGATTACAAGTTTACAATGCGTAATGACGAAAGTTGATAAGGACTTTGTAATGTTACCAATGTCACTTGCTACGAATGAGATCAATGCTCCCTTATCTTTACGGATTTAATCACATGTTACATCATTAACTCTACTATGTCGAGTGAATCATCATTCATACTATAATCTCATTATTGTCTTACAACCTTCTATAGACAAACTCATGATGTGACCTGCTTATTAAATATGGTTATTGAAAGAACAAGTTTAACTACTTCAATGAACATTTTCTACAAGGTATAGTTGTCTAAAAAGTCCTAAATTTATTATATGAAGGCTAATACATTTTTATACTTTTTAATTTGGCTAATTTAGTTCTAAACCTTTTGAAAATTTCTCAATGTAGTCCTTCAGCCCATAGCTAAGAGCCCAATGACCCCCCACCGGCCCTTTCGGGAGATGAACAGTGGGAAAAAAAAAAAAAAATAAAGAAATTAAATTTTTTTTTTTGGTCGGTCTTACTCTAATCCTACTCTAACACTCACTCTCAGACTTTTGCCATGCCTCCGTGCAGGGTGTGGGAGTCGAAACCCACTCTTGAAATGAAATCGTCCCCACCCCAATCCCCCTTGAAAGATGGGGATTTGAACCCCTCCCTCCCCCTTCTAAGTTGGAAGAGTAGCCATTGGGGCGAACCCCCAGTGGTTAAAGAAATTTGATTTAAATTAAATCAATTTAGTGTACAATGCGCATTGAGAAAGGTTAATGCAGACTTTGCAATGTTACAAATTTTGCATTTATTTTTCTTGCTATGAACAAAATCGATGCTCCCTAATAAGGATTCGATCACACGTTATGTCATAAACTTTATTAAGGTAATTGCATCATCATTCATAAGAAAATCTCATTATTGTCATACAAACTTCTACAGATGAACACATGACGTGACCTGTCCATTGAATATGATTATTGAAATAAAAAGTTTAACTACTTCCGGCAATCACTTTCTCAAAGGTATAATGGTCTAAAAAGTCCTATTAATATTGTACATCGGATAATTCAATCTTAATTTTTTTTTAATTTGGCCAATTTAGTTTTTAACCTTATGATGATTTTCCAGTGAAGTCCTTCAAGCCATGACTGAGACCCAACGACCTGGTCGGCTGTTTCGAGAAGATTAATAATGCAAAAAGGGGAAAATAATGAAAATAAAATATCTTCGTAGGCCTCTCCTATGGCTGAGAACTCTCGCTAACCATCGCGGGGGGTCTCATCGCGGACGTCCTAGAGAAATAAAGAAGATGAATAGCAGAAAAAGAAGAAAACAAAGAAAGATCTAGAAAAAAAACATCAAATAAACTATAAAGTATTTATAAATTTTTAAAAAGATCACAAAAGTAATTATGTCGGTGTCGGGTATGCCACATAGTATGGCCGGCGACCACATAAGTGATCTCCATTCAAAATTGGCCGGAATGACTATATTGAAAATTATCAAAAGGTTTATAACTAAATTGGTTAAATTGAAAAGTTTAAAATTAAAATGTAATAATGATTTAGGAATTTTAAGACAATTTGCCGTTTTATTTATTTATTTAGTGTGCATGAATTCCACGCAGTCACCACGCCAGAGACTAACATACCCTCTCAAGCAAACATGAACTAGACGAAGTCGCCACGGTGGTGGAGAGATGATTGACGAGAGTATTGCTGGTGGGGGACGTTGATGGCGGGCTTTGTGGAGTGCTTGGTTGGAGGTAATTTACTAGAAAATTGAGGGTTCTTGAGAGGGATTTTACTTAAAAATTAAAATGTCTATTTTACTACCGAAGCTGCTTGTGAAGAGATAGAATGCGACAATTCTCTAATTGAGGGGCTAAAGGAACTCTTTCAAGAGAATTATTGTTAGGAGATCCGGTGCATGTCAGCCAAAATCATCTTTAATATTGGTGGATTAAGGTGTGACTTCCACAATCTGAGGGCTGGGCTCACATGCAACCAGTACACCTGATAATTTCTGCTTTCAAGAATCAATTTTTGTTAATGTGACATCTGAGTCCACCACAAGTAATTAATAAAATCACCTCACTCAATTGCCCGTGTTGATTAATGTTTCATTATGACATACTCTTATTGCAATTTAGCAGCAAATCATATCGTGGGATGTGAAAACACATGTGCAAACCATAGTCTCAAGAACTGTCTACCAAATTGATCTATACATATAACACAGAGCCTGACCTAATATAAGCAACATCTTGATGATAAAACTAACTGATATGGATCAGATAGAAAGAATTGGAGTTATCTACGTACCAGCATAAGCCCTTTAATAATCTGGTCAGTGTAGTACTCCGGTTGTGATTCCTGCAAAGATAGCAAGTCATCCGCCATTCTTACAAAATTAAGATTGGGGCAAATCCAAGATAGATAAAAGGAAGAAAAGAAAGAAAGATTAAACAAAGACCCAGAGAAAGCATCAGGGTGGGGGAGGTTGCTGGGATTCTATGCTGGAACAAGACAAAACAATCGGAGCTTGCTATGTTGCTCTTTCATTATTGCAACACCTTCACACTTTCTAGCTTTTGTTGGCTTATGAGCCTCTTTTTAATCAAATTTAACAATGCATGATTCCATTTGACAAGCTCCTTATGTTGCGAAAACAAGTAATCCAACTATAAAATAAACAACCACTGGGGATTCGCCCAAGTGGCCACCCTTCCAACTTGGAAGGGGGAAGTGAGGGGTTCAAATCCCTATCTCCTCAGGGAGGATTGAGGTGGGGACGGTTTTATTTCAGGAGTGGGTTTCAACTCCCATGTCCTGCAAGGAGGTAGGACAAAAGTTTGAGAGTGAGTGTTAAAGTAGAATTAGAGTAGGACTGACAAAAAAAAAAAACTATAAAATAAACTACAGACCAAAAAAAAAAAAAAAACTATAAAAAGGACTGAATAAAAAAATAAATGGGGCACCAAGTTTACTATTGATGCATCAAACTTTATTGTAGTAATTGCGTCATCATTTGTACTAAAATCTCATTACCGTCTTACAACCTTCCATAGATGAACAAATGATGTGGCGTGTTCATTGAATATGATTATTGAAAGAACAAGTTAAACTACTTTCGACCGTCACTTTCTTTGAAGGATAAATTTCCAAAGAGTCCAAAATCTATTCTACAGTGGACAATTCACTCATAGAGTTTTCAATTTAACCAATTAAGTAGTAAACATTTTGACGTTTTACCACTGAAGTTCTTTCGGCCATCGCTTAGACCCGACAACCTCATCGGCCCTTATGAGATGTTGAACAATGGCAAAAATAAAAAGAAAAAGAGAAAATAATTAAAAGAAAAGATTTCTGCAGCCCTCTCCTTTGGCCGATGACCCTAGCCAACCATTGTGGTGGCCCTAGCGACCCTTGTCATCCTTTCTATTAAGATGAATAGTGAGATATATATATATATATATATATATATATATATATATATATATATATATATATAGAAAGTTATCTTTAATTGAACTAACTCAGATTACAAGTTTACAATGCGTAAGAACAAAAGTTAATAAGGACTTTGTAATGTTACCAATGTCACTTGCTACGAATGAGATCAATGCTCCTCATCTTTAGGGACTTCATAACATGTTACATCATTAACTCTATTATGGCTAGTGAATCATCATTTATACTATAATTTCATTATTGTCTTACAACCTTCTATAGATGAACACTTGATGTGACCTGCTTATTAAATATGATTATTGAAAGAGCAAGTTTAACTACTTCCGGCGAACATTTTCTACAAGGTATAATTGTCTAAAAAGTCCTAAACCTATTATATGGAGGCCAATACAATTTTAAACTTTTCAATTTGGCTAATTTAGTTCTAAGTTGTTTGACAATTTCCCAATATAGTCCTTTTGTCCATTGCTGAGACCCCAGTGACCCCCACTAGCCCTTTTGAGAGATGAAGAATAGGAAAATAAAGAAATTTAACTTAAATTAAATAAATTCAGATTACAAGTGTATAATGTGCATTGAATTAAAGTTAACCCTAACTTTGTAATGTTACAAATTTTGCATTTATTTTTCTTGCTATGAATGAAACCGATGCTCCCTAATATTAAGGATTCAATCACCCGTTATGTCATTAACTTTATTAAAGGTAAATGCATCATCATTCATGATAAAATCTCATTACTGTCATACAAACTTCTACAGATGAACACATGATGTGGTCTGTCCAATGAATATGATTATTAAAATAACAAGTTTAACTATTTCTGGCGATCATTTTTTCTAAGGGATAATTGTCTAAAAAGTCCTATTCATATTGTATGATAGATAATTCAATCTTATTATTTTTTTTTTTAATTTGGCCAATTTATGCTTTAACCTTTTGATGATTTTCCAATGAAGTCCTTCAAGCCATGATTGAGACCTAGCGACCTTGCCGGTTGTTTCGAGAAGATTAATAGTGCAAAGAAAAGGAAAATAATGAAAAGAAAACATATTTGCAAGCCCCTCCTATGGCCAACAACCCTCACTAACCATCATTGAGGTCCCAGAGACCCCCTACAACCATTCTAGGAAGATGAATAGCGGAAAAAGAAGAAAACGAAGAAAGGTATAGGGAAAAAATCATATAAACAATAAATATTTAGAAAATTTTTAAAAAAAATCACAAAAGTCATTTATGTCGGCATTGGGTGTGCCACATAATACGGCGGCGATCATGTGAGAGATCTCTATTCAAAATTGATCGGAAGGACTACATTGAAAAATTATCAAAAGATTTAGGACTAATTTGATCAAATTGAACAATTTAAAACTAAATTGGCCAATGTACCATTGATTTAGGAATTTTAAGATAATTTTCCTCCTCTTTTTTTTTTTTTATTTTAGTGTGCATGAATTCCACGAAGTCACCAAGCCAGAGACTACCATACCCTCTCAAGCAAAAATGAACTAGACGAAGTCGCCACGGTGGTGGAGAGATGATTGACGAGAGTATTGCTGGTGGGGGACGTTGGTGGTGTGCTTCGTGGAGTGATTGGTTGGAGGTAATTTACTAGAAAATTGAGGGTTCTTGGGAGGGATTTTACTTAAAAATTAAAATGTCTATTTCACTACCAAAGCTGCTTGTGAAGAGATAGAATGCGACAGCTCTCTAATTGAAGGGCCAAAGGAACTCTTTCAAGAGAATAATTGTTAGAAGATCCGGTGCATATCAGCCAAAATCATCTTTAATATTGGTGGGTCAAGGTGTGACTTACACACTCCGAGAGCTAGGCTCACATGCAACCAGTACACCTGATAATTTCTGCTTTCAAGAATCGATTTTTTTAAATATGACATTTGAGTCGATCACAAGTAATTAATAAAATCACCTCACTCAATTACTCGATGAGTGTTGCATTATGACATACTCTTATTAGCAATTTAGCAACGGATCATATCGTCCGATGCGAAAAAATGTGCAAAATACATAGTCTCAAGAACTCTACCAAATTGATCGGTACGCGTTACGCAGGCCCTGACCTATTATAAGCAACATCTTGATGATAAAACTAACTGATATGGATCAGATAGAAAGAATTACTCTATGTACCTGCATAAGCCCTCTGATAATCTGGGTTGTGACTCCTGCGACAGCAAGTCATCCGCCATGCTGTTTGTGCTCTCCAAACCACCGCAACCACCATTTAATTGACACTTGGCCCAACCCGTCCGGGCCATTTGCGGGTCTCATGTTCAGTAGGTATGGCCAATAGTGGGCCAAGATTGATTGCTGACATGGGCGGGTTAATATCATTTTACATGCTTCCATATTTATTAAGTACGATTTAGTGTCGAGAGTTTCTTCAGAATTTTCGATTGAAAGCATAATGACTTGGTAGGACGAAATATTGAGTACTTACAATGTTGTGGCTAAGCTCACATTTATGTAGCTGTAAGCAATCATATTCTAGACGGGAAAAAAAAAATAGTACCATCTAGACCAGCAGATATCGAAATTTGTCTGACTTTGTGGATCATCACACATGTCTCTAGGCCACGATGGAAGTTCTGCATTTTGAAGTTCATATCAATTGATTATGTCTTCTTGCTCGATGATTCAGGTAACTCAATGCTCAGCAATCCTCGCCATGATTTTACGGGGTTTGCACATGGCTTCCAACGACACCACTTTAGGCATATTCATTCCTTCTCCTTCAGTCATGTCCACCAATTCCTCACTTATTCTCTTCCATTCGAAGCACTGGATCAACGATCCCAAAGTTACAGTGATCACTCGTTGAGCCATGTTTGCTCCAGGACAGGCCCGCCTCCCAAGCCCAAATGGCAAGTATTTGTATTTCCGTTATCTTCATTTTCAAATCTCTCGGGTTTAAAACTCGTCGGGTCGTCCCACAACTTGCGGTCCCTATGAATGGTCCATGCATTGATGAATACTGTAGTATGACGAGGTACATTGTAACCGCCTATCGTGCAATCCTGTGATGACATGTGTGGAAGTAGAAGTAATGTTTGAGAGGTAAGAAAGTTTTGCAATGTCTGTCTCATCTATCAAGCGCTCTTGGCCAATCACACTATCTAGCTTCTCAGTAGCTATTTTTAAAGAAAGAGGATGATTGAGTAGATAAGACATTCCCCATTCGATTGCCAAACCTGAAGTGTCGGTGCCTGCTATGAGCATGACCTAGTAGAAGAATAATGGGAAAAAAAATACGTTATCATTAAATATGAAAATGAAAGAGTTGATTATAGTGATAATCTTAGTAGTAATCCCCAAGCTGTTAATGCAATCCACAAGTTAATGGATCAAGTATTATAGAAGAATCTAAAATTAACAAGTATTACAATTTAATCTATTATTTTGGTAGCAACTTAGATCACAAGAATTAACATAACATCGAGATAATCAATTTTATTTTCTATACGACCCATGGATAAATGCCTAATATGTATGCTATATTCCACCATGAGGATGAGATGCTAATGTTTGTCAGATTTCTACGTACCAGGATTAGCCCTTTGATGATCTCATCAGTGTAAAACTCTGGTTGCGTCTCTTGCAACGAAAGCAAATGATCTAGCACAGTGTCCCTACTCTCTCCACCACCTCCTATCTTGTGACTACCTCTGCGCTCTTCAATCAAATTTTGTAAGAACTCGTCTGATCTCTTGCCCAGTCTAGACACCTTCTTCTCATAGTCCCTAAAGAGTAAAGACCAACCTCAAAATACTCAAGAAATCCCCTGGATACGCACCGTCGGCATATTTCAGCATTTCAGACATCATCTCACGAAATGACCTTGCCTCCTCGGCATGGGTCGCGTCTTCCCATAATACCTCTTCCCAGTCAACATCCTTACAATGATGTTGAATGTCATCTCCGAGAACATTGATTTTAGCTCCACCTTAGTGAAATCGTCACAAAATGATGAGGTTCTTTTGTTTAGTTTAAGTAGGAGTCTCTTGATTTCATCCATTCGAATGGGCAAAAAGGAGTTGAGACAGGCGGAGGAGAAGATTTCGAGGGTACAAATGCGGCGGAGATTGCGCCAGTGGTCACCGTATGGGGCCATGGTGACAACTGTGCTGCCGTATCCAATTTGGTTGGCAGCAACACTGGAGGGGCGGTTGGCAAGCACGGTGTCATTTTTAGTGCAGCATTTTTCGGCGGACTTGGCGGGAGCCGAAGCGGAGAGAGAAGACAGGGCCATAGGATTGGGAAAGGGAGTGGAGTGTCTGGTGGAAGGGGCGTTTTATGAGGTGGAGGTGGCCGAGGATGGGGATGGAAGGCGGACTTGGCGGGAGGTTTTTGGGTCGCTTTAGCCATGAAGAGAAGAGCTTGAGAGTGAGGAGGAGGAAAGCCAAAGGAAGGAAAGTGTAGAGTGACGAAGTCTCCATGGTTGGGACGAACTTGGTATTGGCGAAGGCTATGGAGTCCTCGATTATAACATGGCAAAATAGTATTCTCTTACTCCGATGCTTCTGGCCATCTGGAGTTGACTTACGGCAATTATTGCGGAAATTCTTACGTAGCTATTGAAGACCAATTTGGTTTATAGTAATAACCATGTCTTGCCTGAGGCCAAAAAAGCGATAAAAATACAAAACTGCTGTTTTGTTTCATCTTTTATAGTGACAGGTAGAAAGATTTGCTTGTATTGTTGCACTCGAACAATATATCGCAGGTAGAAATTTTAGTTTCTCCTTGGAAACCGATCGTATTAGTCAAATATATATATAACCATGTTTGGCCGGCGGGGATAAAAAAAAAAAGTTAATGCAAGTTTTGAGAGAAAATGCCAACCGATGGTCATCATCACAAAGTGGACACAATTGACATTAGATAAATTCCTAATCCATAAAGATCCTGAATATTTCTCAATACTTTAGTAGCTTTAGAAAAAGGCGAATCAAATAGTTGTTGGACTTGTAGATAAGAAGGAACCTTGCAAATCAAATCATTTATGTCAGCCAACCTCTTCTTTTCATTTTGAAGTGATTTGTCCACTGATAAGATAATTTAATTTTCTGGGTGCTTTCCAATGTTACATTCTAGTTATATATGGATGTGCAGTTGTTGATAGCTGATTTTTAGCCGACGCCTTATTAAAATAAATTTATCAAGATTAGGATTTTTTATTTCTTTCTTTTACTTTGTTATTTTTAAGTGATTTCTGATTCATTTCCATTTAAAACCTAAAAAGTCAAACGATTGAATTTTAAGTTGACTTTTTGATCAACCCATTGATTAAAAGTCAACATTGAGTTAAAAATTGGCTTTTTGCACAAAAAGACCCTACATAGTCTTAATTTCACTATAGTAAAGTTAATTTTAAAATTTTTGAAGATTTGACCCAAAAATCAATATTTTGGGAAAAATCAACTAACGGGTTGACTCTTGGTCAAACTTTTAACAAAAAAGTTGAAAAAATCAAAAATCAACAAAATATTTCATTTTAGTGTCAATTTGACTTTAGTGTTGAAAATTTTCTAAAAATCAATTAAAAACCTTGTTTTTCGAATTTTTCAATTTTTGGTTCGAAATTGGCCAAAAGTAAAATTACTTTCATTCTAATCATAATTAGGCTTAGTTTCTTTTCCAACATTGGATTTAGGGACCATTTCTCATTCAATCGTTCATTCAGTTTCAAGAACGATCATGTTAAAGGGCGAATTGCCACTTTTAGCCCTAACTAGGGGGTATGAATCAATTATTCATGATATGCGAACGAATGCTTTCATTCCATTCATTTTCTCGATATAAGTCCAAATTTATAGGTCTATTTTAAGAGATTCACTCAAGAACTTTCTAATTTAGGGAATTCAACCTTCTTGAATATACCTTGATCTACAAAAATCGTAGCATTGTATGTGACCTTCTATTAATGCTGATCTGAGGTAGTAAACCTCATTTTTTGGCTTCGATTTCTTATGAACATATGATTTAGGCTCAATGAGCTTTGATTTGATAGGAAGTTGAACGATTTTGTTGATTTTGTGTAATTTTTTGATGTTCAGTCTTTGAACGAGCTGTCTGTTTGCTATTTTTCTATTGATTTTTGTATTTAGATTTTGGAGATGGTTTCTTCATGAAAGTTGCATGAAAATGTTTTACTCATATCATATCTTCTTCTTTTTTTCCTCAAAATTTTTAGAGTTGATTTGGTTAGGTAAATTCTTGAAAAATCGTCCTTAGGTCAATCTATCCTATTCTGAGTTTGACCAATGTTTGCTTTGAAATAAGGTCTTATGTCCATTTGGATTTCCATCCTTCATAAGAGTTGTTGTAAGTATTACAAGCTTTCTAACTAAATATAATTCATGCCAAATGATCGTTGTTTACTAGGTTAATCATCTGTGCAAAAATGCGTCAATGCTGCTGCGCTTTGAGACTTAATTGTATTGTTTTGTTTTTGCCATTCTTGTGTAGGCTCATGTGAATTAATTTAGACTTAGGTGTATTCATGGAAAATAACCATGAAATTGCATTCTACATATACAATTTTTCATAAAATTTTGGCATGTCGTTAAGTCATAGACAATCACTCATATTTTGTGCTAATCTTACTGTGATGGAGGCTGAACACGAACCCATGAAAACATCTCTGTTTGAGCTCCTTAAGAGCCAAATTAGATCATGAGGTCTTCTAGACATGTTAAGAGCATACTGCAAGCTTCACGTTCATATATGGTATGCCTCATTTGAAAGTCATTTACAATGTAAAAACCATGTATTAAGTTAGTAAGTCCTAACTGAAATTGTCTTGCATGCCATCCTTAATCATAAGTCACCTTTTGATGTTAATGGATCCACGTGACTTTTTGCACTTCGATTTAGGGTTAAATATATTAACCAAACTTTGTTGCATTCAACCGTATGTTGTGTGTGAATTTCACATTTGTTATGCATTGTTTAGGTGGCCTCATAATCCAATAATCATGCATCAATTTTCTGATTTGCTCATTGACGATTTGCACGCTTTTGTGATTGTCGCTATTTGACCATGAATTTGACCCTAATCGGATTCGACATCTCTTAGAAAGTCTTAGGATACGTCTCAATCTTTCCGATGACATTAATTTTCCTTTTTGCATGTCATTTGACCATTTTTTTTTTTTTGTTAAGTTTGCCTAGAAATCTACTTTGAATGAAATTTGGAATCCCTTTTTGCTTTTGTCAGTCAGACCTCTTGTTATTTTTGTATGATTTTCTCATTAAGCATTCTGAGGTCTGGTCCTTAATAAAGTTTGTTTTAGTTTGTTTTTCTTTATCTTCTTTACATTGTGGTAAAAGATTTTTTAGACTTTATTTACTAGGTCAAATCATTATTGATTTGCGATGATAACTTGTTATTTGGTTACATTTCTGATGCGATGTTATGTGTTCTTGAATTTTTATAAATTTCTATATAGCTCACCTTAGAAAACTCTTTTCATGAAAATTGTTCATCATGATGTGTTTGATGTTGTGTAATTTTCTTGGAGCCAATTATCCATGGGTTCATTTTCACTTGCTTCAATCTTATTTACCATGTTCAATGATTTTTTCTTGTAATTCTCCACTGTAATTTTCTTCTAAATTTTTTTAGGACATCTTGCATGCTAAATTGAATTCACATTTCTTCACAAGTTTGATCCTTACCTTCCGAACTTCGCACACAAAAATTCTTGAAAAATAAAAAGTATGTTACCATGCTTTTCAGACCTTTCGAATGTCATGAGATTATTTGAAATTTCATGTTCTTGTTGATTTGAACTTGGTTTTTGTTCAATTGATGCTCATGCACAAAAATTTTAAAATTTTCATATTGTTCTTTATGTTCCAAATTTCCAAATCGCATATTAGCATGGCATTAATATCGTCTAAGGTTTGGAACGTATTTAAGGCATCCGCGAAGCTCGATCAATGTGCACAGGATTCACCCGAGTTAGCCTTGATGATTAAATGTGTTCCATAATCGTGATACAATTTTGTCGTGCCACTTACAAATTTTTCTTACAATTCACTATTTAATTGTTCTTTAAATAATTTTTAGGCATCATTCGAATCATTAGCTTTTGATGTGTGCTGCTTTCATCAAACACCTATGATTGTATTTAACGCTTGTTGACTGAATAAGCGATCTAGTGTTGGGTCACTAAAATTGTCTGATTGATTGAGAATCAAGGCCTAAGGGCTTGCATGTGTGTTTACTTTCTACTATGTATGTGATTTTTAGATGTATGTATAGGTGCGATGTATGAACTCGTGGGATACATTTGGATCACACTTAGAGCTTGTTTTAGGGGCTTTTGTACATTGGTTGCCATGCGAGCACACAAACGATGGCTAATTGTTCTAAGCCATTAAAAAAAAAAAGAATAAGGGTAGGTGTCCTAAAGGGATCATTGCATGGATCATAAAGGCCAACCCAAGGTCAAATTTGACCAATTATGCATAATTTTCGAGTTCCCTGACTATTTTTTTTTTTTTGGGTCATTGTTATTGTTTTTGTAATGTTGATTGTTTCTTTCCCATTTTATGTACCTAGTCTTAGTTTTAGATTATGATTTGGATAGATCCATGGAGGAAGTGGCTCCTCAAGACGTGAAGACGATGAATGGTCAATGTCTAATCCAACCTTGTTCTTGCATCAATTTGATTCCTCGATATTTGTTTCAGGTTGTCTTGTGTTGTATAAGTGCTCAATGAGTTGTGGGTTCCCTTCTTTGATTTAATTTTCATTAAGATTTCATATTAGATTTACCGCTTTCCTTAAACTGTTTTCTTGAGTGTTTACTTATCACACTGTCTTTAAATTTCAATTGTTTGTTTTTCTTTATTTTGATAGAATTAGAATTATATGAAATTGACCATCCACGCATGATCACCTAGTTAGTTTTATTGGAATTAAAAAGTAGAAAGACATGTATGGACACTTGAGAAAACACGACAAACCATTGGGTATCGAAAGGGCACTAATAGAAATGTTAGCATAATAACCCAAATCCTTGAACCATAGAATCTCTAGTTGCGTAGAAATCAAATGATTACTCTAGACCATCAATTAGGTTTCTAGTCAATCCCCAAAAATGAGGCTAGCGGTGACTCTTGACATTTATCTAAGTTGTCTTAAACAACTCATAGATAATAAATAAACCATTGTGAGGGGTATGGGTCTCGATGAGAGTCACCATAGTTTAGCATACCCAATGTGGAAATATTAAAGGATGAAGCAATGTCATCCATATGAATGAGTACTATTGGGAAAGTTACTATGGTAGCGATACCCCTAAGTTCGATATTCATATCCGATCTCATTTTCCAAGGTGTATCGTTCATGTAGATATGAATCATGATACATTCCACTATCATGTGAGGTATGAGCTTGGAAGAACTCATGACCGTGATCAATGGAACTCACATGGTCAATCCCAAATGATGAAGTGATGACATCTTTTGGAACATGTACCTTCACATGGTTAAGTATCTCTAAACCCGACCTTTTTGCTTATGACGCTCGAGGGTTGGGTCGCAACGACAGTTTTTTTTTTTTTTTTGGTCGGTTTTACTATAATCTTACTCTAACACTCACGCTCAAACTTTTTGCCCTGCCTCCTTGCAGGACGTGGGAGTCAAAACCCACACCTGAAATGAAATCGTCCCCACCCTAATCCCCTCTGAGAAGGTGAGGATTTGAATCCTCCACCTCCCCCTTCAAAGTTGGAAGGATGGCCACTGCGACGATGGTTAGTGCATAACATATTGTAACAAACGATTTTCAATTGAGTGGACATTTTTATCCTTTATTTCAAATAATTTTTTATGTGGAAAACTTGAATTATCAAGTTAGTTAAGAGTCGAGAGTTGATAGGGCTTCTTATTTCTTGGTTTTTTGGTTCCATGGGCAAGATTCTTGAGTTATTCTTTTATTTTATTTTACATAGTAATTTCTAAACGGACATCATGTTGAGATTTCTTTCTTATTAGAAAAGGAAGCTTAAAATGTGACTTTTTTTTTTTTATAATCTTTATGAGACTGTTAAATGAATTTCTGCATTTTACTTTCTTAAAATTTGGTTGTTAATGAATCAAAGAAAGGATATCTTATTGAACTCAGTTTGATTACCGATTGCTTTTGTTATCTACTACTACAAGAAAGCATATTGCAGTGAATGATGTTTGATTATCCATTGTCTTTGTTATCTAATATTACCACTACCACTACTTCTACTATTGCTACTACTATGCTTATCGGTAAATTTGTATTATTTGATTTAGCAACTATTAAAAATGTCACAATAGAATAAATGCAAGTTTTGAGAGAAAAAGCCAAATGATGGGCATCACCATGAAGTGGACACACAGTTGACATTAGATAAATTCTTAATCCATAAAGACCCTGAATATTTCTCAATAGTTTAGTAGCTATATAAAAAGTTCATTTAAAGAGTTGTTGAATCTTGCAAATCGAATCATTTACGTCAGCCAACCTCTCATTTTCATTTTGAAATGACATCTCCATTGATAAGATAATTTTATTTACTGGGTCCTTTCAAACGTTACATTTTAGTTATATATGGATGTATAATTTTGTACTGTTAGTGCATGATACATGGTAACAAATGATTTACAATTGAGTGAATCTATTTATCCCTTAACTCAAGGAAATCTTTTATGTGAAAAACTTGATTTGTCAACTTAGTTGAGAGTCGAGAGTTGATAGGGCTTCTTATAACTTGGATTTTTGGTAGATTCAGAATATAGAAAAATGTTGGGGAATTCCAAAGCTCTTGACACTCTATGGGCAAGATTACAGAGTTATTCTTTTATTTTATTTTACATAGTAATTTTTTACACGAACATTATGCTAAGATTCCTTTCTTTTTTGAAAAGGAAACTTAAAATGTGACTTTTTAAAAAAATTATGAGACCGTTAAATGAAGTTCTGCATTTAATCTTTCTTAACATTGGGTTCTTATTGAATCAACGAAAGCATATCTTAGTGAATCACGTTTGATTACCGGTTGCTTTTGTTATCTACAGCTCCTTCTGAAAAGCATATTGTAGTGAATATTGTTTAAATATCAATTGTCTTCATTAATTACTATTGCTGCTGCTGCTATTGCTATACTATTTCTTCTAGAGATGAGCATGATTTGAGTGGGCAGGAAATTCTGAATCACTTGCTAAGAACCGGTTCTAAAAAATTAAAATAAAAAACCACCCATTTGTTTCATAAATCCACTCGGAATTTGAACACTAGTTCGGTCTTATTCCCGAGTGGGTCCATGAAATCACTCCCACCAAACTTCCTTGGACAAATTAGAAAATTGGTCGGTCTAATTCCCGTCGCTCATGGAAGAAAGCATCTCGGTGGGTCGTGTTGGAGTTGAGTGAGAGATAAAGTGGGTTTGAAGGTTGGAAGTAAATTATGCCTTCTGTTTGTTGCAATTATGATGTTTCTTGCGACTCCAAGGAGAGGGCAAGGACTGGAAAGGGGAATGGCGAGGCATTGGTGGGGGATTTACTTTGAAGTGGCTGGAATAGAGATAATATTGCCAGAGCAAGGAAGAACTGGGATATTGTAAGGACGACCGTTTTGTTTCTTCGACTTTCATTTTCGCTTAAAGTGAATCGAATTTTTCTTATATATATCAATATTCCGGTCCGATTTAGATGCGCAGGTAAGTAGCTCCACACTTAGAACAAGGAATCGGATTAGTACCTACCGGTTCCCATAAATTAGAACCGAGAACCAGCCCAATTTCCATGAGAACCATTGAATCTAGACGGGTTCATTCCGGTTCTGAACAATCCAAGCAGTTCTCGGTTTCTTTGCATACTCCTAACTACTTTTACTGCTACTACTCCTTATTAGTAAATTTGCACAATTTGATTTAGCGACTATCGAAAATTTGACCACAGAATATAATTGAGAAGAATCTGAATATTTAGTTATCTTATAGGCACTCCGTACATTTCATTAATGCCTCCTTTTAGCTAAGGGAGTCAGACCATTTGTAAAATGTTTAATTATATTTGTTATTATCATAAATAGGAAACAAAGCCTGTATGATAGCACGAAATCCAAAATAATAAAAAGTGTGTTTTTTTTTTTTTATCGAGATAAATAAATTATTTCATTGAAATATGTTTAGTTAGTGGTGTAGTCTAATATTACTCTATGTAGTTTCATCTTTTCTGAAGACACAAAATATGGAAATTCTAAATTTTAGAAGTATGTGCATCGAGCTGTTGCTTCTCATGTCCTTTGCTTCATCGAGAAAGCATCAATTCCACTTTGCTTTTCGGTGATAGGATAGAAACTTCTATCTTTACCCCTTTTTTTTCTACTAGGGCTACATAAGTATGAATGGTACTTGGATTTTGATTCAAAATATAATGTCATCCTTTAGATATACTAAACTGTACAATGTAATTCTTTAATTTTTATTTAATGTAGTTCCTAAACTATTAATAAATGTTCAATGTACTCTTTCATTTGCTCAAATGACAAATTGGACTTTTTTTTTATGACATAGATTATAATATACTTACTTTATTTTATCTAACACACTTGCAATATATGCCATAATAAACGTACCCTTCTTGCGTGATTTTTGCAAGATAGCTCAACTCTATCTTATCCAAAGCATACATGGGTATCAACATATTAAGGTTTGGGACACCTGGAGTGTCATAACTTGGCACGGATGAACACTTAAGTGTCATAACTTTAAAATGGTACACTTAAATGCCAATATCGGAGTAAAATGGGACACTTAAATGCCACTCCGGCGAAAATCCGGCCAAATGGCTGACGTGACCATTTTCCGGCGAGTTTGGTCCAAAACGGCGTCGTTTTGCACGCTGACGTGGCGGAGAAAACGCAAAAACGACGCCGTTTCGTGTCTACGTGTAAATAATAATATAAAAATTAATTAAATTAGATTTAAAATTAATTTTATTTAAAATATTTAAAAAATTAAAAAAATTAAGAATTTTTTTTTTTAAAAAACGGGGGTTCGAACGGGGCGGCGAGGGCTGAGCCCTCGCCGCTGCCGCCTCCCCCGCCGTCACTTCGGGAAGGGCCGGCGATGGAGGGGGAGGGTTGGCCGGGTCGCCGGCCCCGGCCGACCGACGGCGAGGGCTGCGAGCCCTCGTCGGATTGCGGCGGGGCCGCGACCCTCACCCTGCATCCGGCGAGGGCTCGCGGGGCCCTTGCCGCCTCCCCCCGCCGCCGTGAAGGGCTGGCGACGGAGTGGGGAGGGTCGGCCGAGGTCACGGCCCTTGGCCGGGGTCGGCGAGGCCAACCGACGGCGGCGAGGGCCCGCAAGTCCTCGCCCGGATCTGGGGCGAGGTCGTGACCCTCGCCGCGATCCGGCGAGGGCTCGCAGCCCTCGCCGTCGGTCGCCAGGGGTCGGCGACCCCGGCCGACCTGCCCCCTCTGTAGTCGGCCCTTCCCGGCGACGGCGGGAGGCGGCGCGGCGAGGGCTTAGCCCTCGGCGCCCCTGTTCAACCCCCTTTTTAATTTTCTTAATTTTTTTAATTTTTTGAATATTTTAAATAAATTTAATTTTAAATCTAATTTAATTAATTTTTATATTATTATTTACACGTAAACACAAAACGGCGTCGTTTTTGCATTTTCTCCACCACGTCAGCGTGCAAAACGACGCCGTTTTGGACCAAACTCGCCGGAAAGTCGCCACGTCAGCCATTTGGCCGGATTTTCGTCGGAGTGGCACTTAAGTGTCCCATTTAACTTCAAAACTGGCACTCAAGTGTACCATTTTAAAGTTATGGCACTTAAGTGTCCCTCCGTACCAAGTTATGGCACTTGGGCTGTTCTTTACTCTAACATATTAAGAGAATTATCCAAAAAGTTATAAATCTATTACATGTTTGCCAATTCAATCCTAAACTTTTCAATTTTGTCAATTAATCCTAAATTTTTTCACTTTTTTGTCAATTGATTCAATCTGACCAATTTTGATCAAAATTCGCTGATGCGGACACTAGTCGTCCTATAGCACCAAGCACATCAAACGCACAAAACATTTCTCGACGGACTCTTGCTCAAAATCATCAACGAAAACATACATTACCTCATAAATCATTTAACTGAGAGTCACCACACGCATTTTCTTATCCCATTTCCGCTATCAAACTTATTATCGTGGTTTTCACAAGTCACATTGATATCAATTAGGTACTTCCATTTGCATGATATAGAGTGTATTTATTTAAATGAAAGAATTTTCCCCAAATTAGTTTTTCCAAACTTTACAGTATTTGATTAAAATATTTATACTTGAGGATGAATTTCTTAACCTGAAAAAGGATAAGCATTTTCTTGGAAATTGATATCCCAAAAAGCTTTTTCTTTTTTTATATGATTCCCCCCCCCCCCAAAAAAAAAAAAACACACCTTTAGTTTCCAAAGTTTCTTTTAGAATTTTCGATCATCATAACTTGGTACGACAAAATATACAGTACTTACTATGTTGTAGCAAAATTGACATTTCTGTGGCAATAAAAAATTACATTCTAGACGAAGCAACACAGGATATCATTTACATCAATAGAGAACCGAACCTGTCATTAAGACTTTGACATATCATTAAACACTTTATGCCACAATGAAAGTTCTGCATTTTTCTGTTCTGCAAACACAATCCACATAATACGTGAGCAATATCATGGTTCCCACTCAATGCTCAGCAATCCTCGCCATGATTTTACGTGGTTTGCACATGGCTTCCAATGGCACCACCTTAGGCATATTAATTCCTTCTCCTTCTATCATGTCCACCGATTCCTCACTTATTCTTTTCCATTCCAACGATCCCAATGCTATTATGATCACTCGTTGAGCCATGTTTGCTCCAGGAACCGCTCGCCTCCCAAGCTCAAATGGCAAATACTTGTGTTGTCCGTTATCTTCATTTTCAAATCTTTCAGATTTAAGACTCCTCAGGTCATCCCACAACTTTTGGTCCCTATGAAAGGTCCATGCATTGATGAATGCTAAGTATGACGACGTACATTGTAACCACCTCGTGCAATCCTGTGATGACATGTGTGTAAGTAGAAGTGGTGCGGGCAGTTTCAATCGTAAAGTCTCTGATACAATGTTTGTGAGGTGAGGAAATTTTGCATTGTCTATCTAATTTACCAAGCGCTCTTGGCCAATTACACTATCCAGCTTCTCAGCAGCTATTTTTAAAGAAAGAGGATGATTGAGTAGATAAGACATGGCCTATTCGATTGCCACACCTGAAGTATCAGTGCCTGCTATAAGCATGACCTGATAGAAGAATATTGGGGAAACAAAATCATTGTCATTAAAGAGTGAAAATGGAAGAGTTGATGATCTCATCAGTGTAATACCCGGGCTGCGCCTCTTGCATCGAAAGCAAATGATCCAGCACAGTGTCCCTATTCTCTCAACCACCTCCTATCTTGGGACTACCTATGCGTTCTTCAATCAAATTTTGTAAGAACTTGTCCGATCTCTAGCCCGATCTAGACACGTTCTTCTCATTATCCCTAAAAATCAACCTGGAAATACTCAAAGAAATCCCCTAGATACGCACCGTCAGCATACTTCAGCATCTCAAACATCATCTCACGAGCCTCCTCGGCTTTGGTCACATCTTCCCCAACCTCATTCTTGCAATGATGTTGAATGTCATCTCCAAGAACATTAATTTTAGCTCCACTTTAGTGAAATCGTTGGGAAACGATGAGGTTCTTTAATTAGATTAAGCAGGAGTCGCTTGATTTCATCCCTTTGAATGGCCACAAAGGAGTTGAGATGGGCAGAGGAGAAGATTTCGAGTGCAAATGCGGCGGTGATTGCGCCAGTGGTCACCATATAGGGCCATGGTGACAACTGGGGAGAATTGTCCAAAAAGTCCTAAACCTATCGCAGTTTTGCCAATTTAGTCATAAACCTTTCAATCTTGCCGATTGGGTCTTAAACCTTTTGTCAGTTTGCCAATTGAGTCCATCCGGCCAATTTTGGCCGGAAAATGCTGACATGGACGCCGGCGGTGCCACGTAAGACTGCCGACGCTAAGGTGGACAATTTTTAATAATTTTTTAAATTTTTTATTTTTTTAATATTTTCTGTTTTTTTTTTTTGCCTTTTCCCTTTCCCTTTTCCGGTGGCCGACCACCGCCACAGCCCGGCTTGCTGGCCTCGCCCGCCACAGCGAGGCCCGCCCGAGCGACGGCGACGCCGGCGAGCGGATATGGTCTGGACGAGGCCGACGCTCGCACAGGCGGGGCGAGCCCGGCGAGGCTCCCCTCGCCCGGATCTGGCGAGCCGGCCCTCACCGGGGCCGGGGATGGCCTCGCCCGGTGTCGCCGTCGCCCGGCCGGGCCTCGCTTGTGGCGGGCGAGGCCGGCCTTGGCCTCGGCGAGGAGCCCTCGCGGGGCTCACCCTCGCCCGGGCGAGCGTCGGCCTCGCCCGGACCCGGATCCGGCGAGCCGGCCCTCGCCCCGGCTGGCCGGGCATCCGCCCGTGGCCGATGGCCAGCCGTCGCCCGCCCGGCCGGGGCGAGGCCGACGCTCGCCTAGGTGAGGGCGAGCCCCGGCGAGGGCTCCCCTTGCCGATCTGGCGAGGCCGGCCCTCGCCGAGGCTGGCCTCGCCGCCGGGCCTCGCACGTGGCGAGCGAGGCCAGCGGGCCAGCGTGGCGGTGGCCGGCCATCGCACGTGGGCCGGTGGCCGACCACCGGAAAAGGGCAAGGGAAAAGCCAAAAAAAAAAAAAGAGAGGAAAAAAACAGAAAATATTTTAAAAAATAAAAAAAAAAGTTAAAAAATTAAAAAATTATTAAAAATTGTCCACGTCGGCGCCGGCGAGTCCTACGTGGCATCGCTGGCGTCCACGTCAGCATTTTCCGGCCAAAATTGACCGGATGGACTCAATTGGCAAACTGATAAAAGGTTTAGGACTCAATTGGCAAACTGATAAAAGGTTTAGGACTCAATCGGCAATATTGAAAGGTTTATGACTAAATTGGCAAAACTGCAATAGATTTAGGACTTTTTGGACAATTCTCCCGTGACAACTGTGCTGCCTCTAATTGGTTGCCGGTGACATTGGAGGGGCGGTTGGCAAGCACGATGTCATTTTTAGTGCGGCATTCTTCAGCAGCTTCTGCTGATGGGATGACGACGACTTGGCGGGAGCCAAAGCAGAGAGAGAAAACAGGTCCATAGGATTGGGAGTGGGGGGTTGTGTTTCATGAGGTGGAGGTGGCCCAAGATGGGGATGGAAGGCGGACTCGGAGGGAGGTTTTTGGGTTGCTTTAACCATGAAGAGAAGAGCTTGAGAGTGAGGAGGAGGAGCAAAATTAGAGGAAGGAAAGTGTAAAGTGATGAAACCTCTATGGTTGGGACAAACTTGGCATCGGCCAAGGCAATGGAGTCCCTAAAGAGTATTCTCTGACTCCGATGCTTCTCCCCGCGTGGAGTTGACTTATTGCAACTCTTGCGCAAAGTCTTACCTACTTATCACTTATGACATGCTTAGTTTTTAGTAATGACCATGTGTTGCGTGTGGCATAAGAAAAAAATTAACGCAAATATGAAAAGAAAGAGCCAACAACATTCAACCCCCATATGATAAAGCACTAAGAGCTTTTTTAATTTTGAATCCAAATTTTCATCAAAATCTTTTCTATTTTTTATGCTAAACTAATTTTAAACTAGAATTAACACCAGAATATAGTAAAACTACTTTAAATCTAATTTTAATTTTTTTTTCCTAAGTTTTGAATTTTTTTATTTTTTTATTTAAAAAAATGGGGACTCACTCAATCTGGATATGGGTCTTACCCAAATCTTGTGTCAATTGTGTAAAGTCAAACATTAGATTACGCTGAGCTCGTTTATTTCTCTCTCTTTTTTCCCCATAATAGGGGTGAGTATAATTTTAAGGTGGAATTGGGAACCTAAGAAGCGGACCGATAGGAACCACTAAAATTCCAAGTTCAAGGATATGTAAGGTAGGTTCTAGATTCCAAAAATTGGAGAACCTATTTTGACCAAAATGTTCAAGGTTCCTAGGGGAACTTGAAATCTAGAACAAGTCTTTTTTTTTTTGCTTGTTATATGACTTCACATGATCCCACGGTATTTTATGACTTCCAATGACAAGTGTATAATGTGAAACCACTAGTCCGACCCTCCATTTCCAATAATATCCATAATTGAAGCTTTTATTTAATAATTTTCATAATCCTCATTTATCTAAATACGACTTATGATATGTAGATTGTAGCAAACGTTGGTCATTATAAATGATGATTTACTGTAATCAAACAATTAATATCACATGTTAGTTGGGTAGACCCTAAAACCTTTGACAGGTAGATTTTAGATCCTTGGATATGTAGGTAAGTTCAATGTTCCAAAAATTATTGAACATGTTTCAACAAGTAAGTTCCAAGTGGAACCTATGCTCACCCCTACTTGAGAACAAACGAATATATATATATATATATATATATATATATATATATATATATATATATACTTCCTATTTTTATTCTAAAACTATTCTCTGGCTACCAATCTACTCTAGGGAATAGAATACACAAACAAATTTCTGCTCTATTTTTGTATTAAAACAAAAAAAAAATAGTAAAATGGAAATGTTACCAAACGAATTCTTAGTAGCCAAAGGATTGCACATTCAGTCATAAATTAATTGTAAAGATTTAAATTCAATCCTAAACTTTTTAATTGAACCAATATAGTCATAAATTTCTAGGTGAAAATGAAAATGAGTTCTCCCAATCAAGCCTATTATAAAATACCTAACGCTAGTAGGCAAATCCTAATTTTTAAGTGAAAAAAAAAAAAAAAACATAAACAAAAACCATGTTTTGCCGTAGCGACAAGAAGTCATGATCATCCATCATCACAATGAAGAGGACACACGGTTAAAATTAGATTGCCGGTGGGGATAAGCAAAAAGTTAATGCAATTATTGAGAGGAAAGGCCAACTCATTGTTATCTATCATTGTAATGAAGATGACACAATAGATATTTGATAAATTTCTCATCAGTAAGATTCATGCTAATCAACCACCTGACTTGAATGATTCTCAATAGCTTAGTAGCCATATAAAAAAGGCTATATGTAGAGTTCTTAGTCAACCTCTTGTTGACACTTAAATTTTGATGAGCCGTTTGATTATTCATTAATTATATAGAAACTTACATATTTATTTTGGGCGCGAGTTAATTCATCCATCCCTCCTTTGGTTGTTGTGTGTTTCATTGTTTGTTTAGCGAGAGTCTCGGTTTGGGTTTGGGTCCCAGTTGAGTCGGAAAACTCATGATTCTTGAGCGCTCTTCACCCGTTCAACGAAATGTTTAAGTGAGATCTAGTTTTCGTCCTCTGATTTTTAGCCAAAATCGAGTGTCCCGAGTTGATTCGTTTTGCTGGGGTGTCGTTTTTGTGATTTGCTTTCCTGGGGCGTTGGTCGTTCGGTCGTTTCGCTTCCCCTGCCACCGTCATCATCTACATTGTTTTATATTTCATGCTTTGCAGCCGACAATGGCCGTCCGACGAGAAGAGGAAATCGACAAGGGAGGCCTAATGACGATTGAATATGAACCATATGTGTTCATGTTTCGGAAATTTAGCATAGGAATCATTGGTTGAAGTTGTGGTCGGTTGGTTGTGAGGCATAGGACAAAAGTTGATGTTCTGGAAATCGGAAGCCAAGCGTAGGGGATGGCAGGAGGAAGAGTCGGGGAAGAAGAATATAGAAAAATAACAAAGAAAATGGTAATGAAGAGAGAGAGAGAGAGAGAGAAAAGGGGAGAAAAATTAGATAAAAAAGGGAAGCGAGCATGAGTTTTGTGGATTCGGGCTCAGCGTGGGTTCAATGAGGTTGGGCTTGACTTGTTTGTTGAGAATCGGGCCCGTTTGTTTTTATTTAATTTTCTTAGGATTTCGGGGTTTGAGTTGGATGGGCTTGGACTGAATTGTGGGGCTATTTTCATAATTGGGTTTGATGGTTCTAACTGAAGTGGGCATAGACTTGGGTTTGTGGTGGCAGAATTGGGCTTCATTCCAGTGAGCCGATTCCATTGTTTAAGCTTTTGGGTCCACGAACCCAACTCGTGGACCAGACTACAACCCATATTCAGACACGGCCCTAGGGCCAGCCCTTTGTCCCTATTTTCGGATAAAAATTAAAAATTAATTTTAAAAATTCCGATTTTTATTTTTATTTTGTTTTTCTAAAATTCATGAAAAAGCTTAACAGTTAGCATTTTGAATAGTTTTCTCTTAAAAAGAAAAATCTTGAAAAGTTAAAACCCAATTGAATAAGGTTTTAGAGCTTCATCATAGGATTTTTTAATATTCTTTTTAGAGACAATGCTAGATTGTTGCTTGCAGTTTTCAATTCGATTACACTCGATTGCGCTATTTCAATATATCGATTGTTATTTTCTTAGAATAGTTAGGATGAACATTAAAATTTTTCAATAGGCTACCTTGACACTTTGATTAGAAAACGGTCAAGTTTAAGTATTGAAAGGGCTCTAGTCAAAGAGCTAAGGTAATCAAGACTCCGATTCCAAAATCTTTAGTTGCACATGCATTAAGACAACACTTCCACATCATAATTAAGGTTTCTAAACCAATTTCCCTCCTTCATGAAGGGTAAGTCACAACACATCTCCTTTTTAGTTTGAAGTGATTTCAATATTGATACCATAAATTTATCTACTGTGTCCTTTCAAATGTAAAATTTAGGCTATATTTGGATATACAACTAGTGCATAACATATTGTTGTAAGGTGCAAATAGGCACCCAAGATCTCTCTACCTAAAATCTAGAACACATATAATTGAGTAAAAAAGATTTATGTATTGGATTTGGAATCCATTGTTCTTGACGCGAAATAGCAACGATCCAAAAATCAAGCGTTTTTCATCTATTACCCCTTATATCACTAGCTTAATGAGATTACCCCTCACTCTTAGCGTTTTGTAATGCTTACTATGTGAGAATAATTGTGTGTATTAAGATTAAAGGAGAAACTTGAGCACTATATATAGATTTTTAAGCCCTAGACCCTCTCATAACAGGTCGGAATTTACTCAGCCTACACTAACCAACCCCATATTTGACTAATTAAGAATCCTGGTATCTCACTTTTATTAGATCAATATTGTAAAATAGTAAATTATAATATCAATTAATCAAAAACTTACATGCTCCCATTTATGCTATATTAATTAAAACTATATTGTATGTAAGCACCTTTATATTGGTCTAGAAATAATTCTTAATAGTCAATTAATCCCATAAAGCCTTAAACACAAAAATCATGGTGATAACTATATGTATATACATAGAACCTTTCATGGTCACTGGTATTTTTAACACTACTGATAAAGATTTAATATAGTAGTGTGGCAAATGAATTATATATCATAGAGAGTAGTATGGAATGTGTTTATCCCCTTTGTTAGTCAGCATTCTCTTTCCTTAAGTATTATAAAACCCAATGTGTTACTAGAAAATATGCTTATGGTTCCAATGAGCCTAGATGGTTAAGCTTTCTTTACCTGTAAATTGACATATCTTTAAGGCTAATAACTAGATGCCCTTAGCCTTTACTCTAGGTTGACACTAGAAGTGAGTGGTTCCGGTTTCCTTACAAGTTCCACTTGAAACCTGAAATCTACCTTAAGTACAAGTTCCTCATTTTTTGAAATCCGAAACCTACTTGTCGAAATTTAGAACCTGGAACTTACCCCGTCACAGGATCCAAGGTCCAATTATGTGTGTGTGTGTGTGTGTGTGTGTGTGTGTGTGTGTGTGTGTGTGTGTGTGTGTGTGTGTGTGTTTTATTCATTTTTAGTTGAACAAAACGAAAATGGACGCAACAATAATGAACAAGCTTAGACATATTTGGCTTAGACATGTTTGGCTTCTTAAAAATGATGAAAGAGTTGCGAAAGAACTTCTTTAAAAAAAAACACACACACACACACACACACACACACACAAACCCTATTGATTGTCAACTTCAAATTTTTCTAGCATTTGGATAATCATTCATCTATGAGTTCTCTATGGTCATTTCATTCATCCCACATTCTTTTAAGAGAAACCATAAGTTGTTTGCAACCACAATCATGAAAAAAGTAAAGGAAAGAGAATAAAGATGAATCTAGGTCCTTGTAAACTATCCAAACATCTTATTTGGAAAATACTTGCTCGAGGAAGAATGATAAAGCAATGGGAAGACAAAACAAATTTTCCTTCCTAAACCGATGGGTATCTCACTAAATTACATAATAAATCATGGGAAATGAACTTGAATTCATCTCTTGTTTGTCTTTACAAAGAGCTCACTAAATTGACCCATAAATGTGCAAGACTCAATTAAACAATTGGATAGAGTCCATTAGTGTTATGTTCCATGAATTTGATAATGGACTTCCTATAAGAACCAAAATGCATTGGTAAAGGGTAAAAAGAAAAGCAAAAGACATAAACAATTTTAAGTTTAGGAATCCCGATCCGGTTCCGATTGGAAAACTTGATCAACATATGCTTAGACCCCTTAAGACTTCTATTATTGTTGATAAGTAACACCGTAAAGTTATTGTCACAATACAACTATATGGGTCTATTCACAAAATTAAATAGGGTCAAATCATTAGATGTTTCAAAGCCAAATAACATGAGTAGCAGTTGAAAAGCACATTACAAACTTTGCTTACATGGTAGATGATGATATAGATTTCTATTTCTCACTTTTCCATGATCTACACCTCCTGCTAACATTAAAATGTATCCTATTATCGACTTCATATTATCTTGATAGCCAACAAAGTCTGCATTCGAATATCCTATTAGCTATGAGTCTTATATATATAAATCAGCATATAATCCCTTGTTCTCTTTAAGTACCTCAAAACCTTCTTGGCAACAATCTAGTAATTTAGTCATAGATTTAACTATAGCCTAAATCATGTTGCAAAAGCAATGTTCGGTCTAATGTAAACTTGAGCATATGTGATATTTTAAGTGCGCTAATATAAGGTACATCATTTATTTGAGCTTTCTCAAAATCTAAATGAGGATATTGTGAGAGATTCAATTTATCACCCTTAATGACGAGCAATTCATGGATTACAATGCTGCATATTGAATCTTTCTAAAATATGATAAATACACACCCTTTAAATAAACCCAATATATAGTGAGAACAATTACTATGTGTCACGACCAAATTTTCGGGGTGTGAACCACCTAGGGTTTGGCTAAAGGATTGTTAAGCCTCTCCCAATTCCATACCAATTCACAACTTTGGTTTAAGTTTTTAACATACAATTGATTTTATCTAGGAGTCGCCACTAATCTTTTTTTGGTGGGTCGATTAGAAACCCAAGTAAAGTAACGAGAGTTTTACTTTACTCCTACGAACCATAGATTATGGGTACGGGGACTTGGTTATACTAGATTCCTCTAATGCCCTTTCGGTACCTTTCTTTTTATTTTGAAAAATGTTCCACAAGCGGTTTGGATTGATTTTAAATTTGTTCCCTAACATGTGAGGTGTTCATGCAGGTGCGCAAACCACCAATTTAACACCCAAGAAAGCAATTAAATAATGTAGGACTTACCTCAAAGTAACGAAAGCATTTGCAGTGTTAAATTAAAATCCACATCAACAACCCTAAATATGGTTTCTAATTAACAAGCAATCACTCAATTTTCGCTTTCACTTTTTAACAAGACTATAGTCCATATGCAATGCAATGCTTTTAATCTAATATGAAATGATATGGCATGGCAACATGTCCTAAACTATATGAATGAATAGAAATGCAATGATTTCTTAATGAACATGCAATAATTAAATATGCAATCAAAAGTAACCAGAATGACTTAATTCTAATGACGTGTGATGCAATGCAATGACGTACAAAATTATTTTAACTAAAATGACATGCAACATGTAATTTAATATGTGAGCTATATATCATGCGACATTTATTAAATGACCTAATCTAATGGCGGCAATTTCTAATTAAATGAACCTAACAACAATCACTAAAGGACGTGCATTTTATGCACCTAATTCTATATGACGTGCACATGATTTTTTATTCTAAAAATGCAATCTAACCTAGAAATTGCAACTAATTTATCCTAAGACAAATTTTATGAAATTTGAAATTTAAGAAAAAAAAATGATCCTAAACCGTTGAAAGATATTCAAGGCAGATGGTTTATTATCATGAATCTTTGAAAGAAGTACACCCACCAAATGTCAAAACTTGGCACGAGCGAGTGTACCTTTTGGAACTCATATTAAGTTTTGGCACTCAGAATTTATCTTAAAGCCAAATGTGTGTCTACTTCATGATGATGATTCGTGACCATGTGTTGACTCTCTTTCCATAATTTCATTAACTTTTTTCTTTTCCCTGCATGCAACAAATGGTCAATACTAAAAAGAAAAACATGCCGTAATTGATAAATAGGTAAGACTTTGGGCAAGAGTTGCAACAAGTCAACTCCACTTGGTGAGAAGCATCGGAGTGAGAGAATACTATTTAGGCACCCCACAACCTTCGCCAATACCCAAGTTTGTCCTAGCCATAAAGGCTTCATCCTATCACTCTTTCCTTCCTCTGACTTTCCTCCTCCTCACTCTCAAGTTCATCTCTTCATGGTTAAAGCAACCCAAGTAGCACTGATACCGACACGCAACACGCGATAATGATACGATACAACATGCCGACATGTCATTTATCAAAAAATAAAAAATCTTGATACATTATAACACATTGTATATTAAATATATATTTTTATAAATACATGATAAATTATCATTTTTATGATTATTTTAATCAAATTAATTTGATATAAATTCACAAATAAATAAATAATCAAAAGCATTAATCCACTATTTGTTAATATCATTCATTATTTCAATTGACAAATTTAATTCCATTCCAATAGTCCATAAAACTTGGAGGAAAAGAAAAACAATTATTACTCTAAACTCACATATTATAACGTGTCGGAAGAAGAGAAAAAATAAATTTATGGGCTGAATTTGGTCTCACGGGCAAACTTATAAGAGAAAAGAAGATTAGATTTTTCTTATTCCCTAATATATTATTTTTATTTTTTACATATTTATATTTTGTAGTTTGTTGAAAATTTTTAGAATTGGCCCCGTGTGTGTCAAAATTCCGAACTCGCATGTCTGAATTCTAGACTCATGTGTTAAATAGTGTCAAGAGAGTTAATCATGTGTCGGATTTTTTGACACCCATTAACCGAATATCGAAAAATGTTGGACACGTGTTGGAATATTCGACTCGACACGACACAAAACCTCCCGAAAAGTGTCAATGCTTCCTCAAAAGCAACCCAAAAACCTCCCTCCGAGTCCGCCGTCCATTCCCATCCTAGGCCACCTCCACCACATGAAACTCTTCCTCCACCAAATACTCTACTCTCAATCTTACGGCCCCATCTTCTCTCTCCACTTCGCCTCCTGCCAAGTGGTCATCGTCTCGTCGGCCAAAGTGGCCGAGGACTGCTGCAGTAAGAACGGCATCGTCCTTGCCAACAGCCCCTCCACCGTCGCCGGTGGGCACATTGGGTACGACAACACGAACCTTGTCTTCGCCTTCTACGGCGAACAATGGCGCAATCTCTGCCGCTTTTGCACCCTTGAGATCTTTTCCTCAGCCCGTCTCAACTCCTTTCTGCCCATTCGGAGGGATGAAATCAAGCGACTCCTGCTTAATCTCAACCTCATCATCTGGCGACGACTTCACTAAGGTGGAGCTAAAACCAATGTTCTTGGAGATGACATTCAACATCGTTGTAAGGATGCTGACTGGGAAGAATTATTTTGGGGAAGATGTGACCAATGCCGAGGAGGCAACGGTGCTTCGCGAGGTCATGTCTGAAATTATCGAGTATGTTTTCTGTGCGTATCCAGGGGACTACTTGAGTATTTTGAGGTTGGTCTTTAGAAATTATGAGAAGAAAGTGTCTAGGTTGAGCAAGAGATCGGACGAGCTGTTATAGAATTTGTTTGAAGAGCATAGAAATAGTCCCAAGAAAGCAGGTCGTGAAGAGAGAAGGGAAACCGTGCTACATCATTTGCTTTCGTTGCAAGAGAAGCAGACCGAATTTCACACGGATGAGATCATCAAAGACCTTATAATGGTACGTAGAAATTCGACAATTTTTTGCATCTCATCGTCGTCATGGAATTCGACAATCTAAACTTGTTGTTTTTAATCCATAGAAAATGTTTTCAGCATATTGATTAGTTTTTCATCATTCAAATAATGAAAATGTCTGAAAACAATCTTTCAAATACATTTTTCTTTCAAATAAACTAATCTATATGAAAGTGTCATGTTTCGTGCACCACGAGGACATGCTCTATTGGTAAACTATGATAATATCAAGGGTATTTGGGTCACCACGCATCTACGATTGGTGTCCCTGTTTTATATAAGATAAGCAACAGATTATGATAAGAAGAAAGCAAGTCCGTAGTTGTAAAAAAAAAAAAAAAAAAAAGGGAAGTTTTTGCATTTTCACTTAAATTCCATTAAGCGGACTACGAGAATGGACATCTCTCCTATTAAAGGCCCTATTGAGTGGTTGAACTTCCGAACACCTATATCATACTCTATAGCGTCATGAAATTGGTGCCCTTTCACATTCTTTCTTTCCTTTTTTCTGTTTTGACGGGCTCCTGATTCTTCTGTCTAGATTACAAGACCAACACTGTATAAAGGCGAAAAAGGAATAATACTGTATTGGAAGATAATGCGCGTTGTGTTTATATTTTCAAGAACCCACTTCGTTTACTAAAAACATTGAGATTTTTCAGAGAAAAGAAAGGCGCCAACTTGATGAATGAAGCACATAAATAAATGTGCACATTTTGACAGAAAATTATAGTGATGGGGAAAATACCGCTTGGGTAAAAGTCGGTGCCTTTTTATACGATACTTGCAAATTTGGGCCAAAATTATCTTTCGAGTGAAAATTGGTGTCGTTCCATGCGAAAGTTAGGACCAGAGGTTGGCTTGGAGACTAAAAGTGGTAAATTTTGGCATAAAAATCGAAAAAATATAAATTGGGAAGTAGTGGATATGATTATGATGTTAGAAAAATTATTTGTGGGTTGTTTCCAATGAAATTATTTGGAGCAAGAATTGATATTAAGAAGTTTAGTGAGAGGAACAACTTTTGGCTGTGGTGCATTAAGACATGTGCCATATTAATAACAGGGTTTGGCAAAAGCATTGAATGGGAAAAATAAATTGATAGAAACACGAAAGAGGCCAATAAGGTAGATACCGAAACTTATCCAAATGACTTTAACCATTTTCGTACAAGTTTGTCCGCCATAATACAATTTATGAATCTAAGACGTCCTTAGCAATGGATTATTTATTTTTGGTACAAACACATAAGACAAGGACTAATAGCAATATCTTGGTTCCCGCTCAATGCTCAGCAATCGCCGCCATGATTTCGTGGGCTTTGTACATGGCTTCCAATGGCAACGCCTTAGGCATATTCATTCCTTCTTCACTTGTTCTTTTCCATTCAAAACACTGGATCAACGATCCCAAAGCCACATTGATCACCCGTTGGGCCATGTTTCCACCTGGACAGGCTCGCCTCCCAAGTCCAAATGACCATAGCTTGCATTGTCCATTATCTTCATTTTCAAATCTTTCGGGTCTGAAACTTTTTGGATCATCCCACAACTTCGGATCCCTGTGAATGCTCCATATATTGATGAATACTATGGTTTGACTAGGTACATCATAACCGCCTATGATGCAATCCTCTGATGACATGTGTGGAACTAGAAGTGGTGCCGGTGGTTTCAAACGTAGAGTTTCTAATACAATGTTTTGGAGAAAAGGAAGTTTTGCAATGTCCGTCTCCTCTATCAAGCGTTCTTGACCAATCACATTATCCAACTCCTCAATAGCTCTTTTTAAGGAATGCGGATGACTAAGTAAAAGGGACATTGCCCTTGCCATTGTCGAAGCAGAAGTATCGGTGCCTGCTATAAGCATGACCTATAGAAGAATATAGAGCAAAAACAAATTGTCATTACATTGTTGAAATGGAAGAAATGATAAAAGAGTAATAATTTAAACATTAATATCAGAGAAATCTTACTGCAATCCATAAGTTATTAGATCAGGTATTATAAATGACTTCAAAATTAACAATTGTTTACAATTTAATATGTATATCCGCATAAATGCGTGAGTAATAGGCCAGAACTTTTGTTTACTTCAAGAAGGAAATCCAGTTTTCTGTACGATGAGATTATTGTATCCAAGGAACTTGAGAGAATTCAATTTTACTCATTACCTCATAACCATTTTCCTCTAATTTCATAAATATACTAACTTTCATTTTGAGTGAGGCAATAGATAGAGAGACTTTTTATATTGCTATTCTGAATAGTTAACAGAAAACAAATATATCCATGATTTCAATCTCAACCTTTTCCTGGAAAAAATTCAGTTAAACCTATCAATTACTTAAGACGAATCATAATTATATGCTGAACTTAATGCAAAAGATGATTGACAACATAAGAGATCTATGAAATCGTTCAAATTTAGGAAGACTTGTTTTCTTACTTTTAACTATTTGAGATTGCAATATTTGGATCTATAGATATATCTACACAATGTTATGTGTTGGTTTTTACACACGCTCTTTGCTCCTTTTTCTAATTTGAGAGCAGGGAAACCTACACTTTCGTAAAACCTAAAACAGTCGTCCATTGATATCTCTTTGATTATAATTATGTAAAGAACGAGTTAATTGATCACAACAAGACTTACATCTTTTTAAAAAGATGTTTAATGTCAGAATCAACTTGCAATATTCATTCTCAAGAAAACTATCACTGTCAATGAATGTATTCACGAGTTTCTAAGGTGTTCAATGTTAGGACATGCTGTCTAAGAGAGAACAGATTCAGCAATCTAGATACTATATTGTTAAACTACTATGATGCGCAATCAAATACTTTTTTACGTATTTGTTTTGTTCTCTAAGGGTTGGTAATATTAAAATGTTGCATATTAAATGGAGTAGCCTAACAAAATCGTCCATGTCAACGATTTCCATAGTGAGGATGTGATGCAATAGATATAGGACTTTTTTGGATAATTTTCCGATTGATTTACCATAGGACCATAATTAATTTTGTATTTTGTAAGACAATGGATGATCCAGTTTATATGTATGCAGTATTCCATGATGAGGATGAGATGCGAAAGATCGTCGAATTTCTACGTACCAATAGTAGCCCTTTGATGATCTTATCAGTGTAAAACTCGGGCTGCTTCTCTTGCAACAAAAGCAAATGATCCAGCACGGTCTCCCTACTCTCTCCACCACATCTTTTTCTGCGACTATTTCTCTGTTCTTCAATCAGATTCTGAAACAACTCGTCCGATCTTTTGCGCAACCAAGTCACCCTCTTCTCATAATTCCTAAAGAACAACCTCAAGATACTCAAGTAATCCCCTGGATACGCACTAACAGCATATTCCACAATTTCAGACATGATCTCGCGAAACACCTTCGCCTCCTCGGCATCGGTCACATCTTCCCCGTAATACCTCTTCCCAGTCAACATCCTCATAACGATGTTGAATGTCATCTCCCAGAAGATCGGTTTTAGTTCCACCTTAGTGAAGTCGTCCCCAGATGCTGAGGCTCTTTTGTTTAGATTAAGCAGGAGTCCCTTGATTTCATCCCTCCGAATGGGCAGAAAGGAGTTGAGACGGGCCGAGGAAAAGATCTCAAGAGTACAAACACGGCGGAGACTACGCCATTGTTCTCCGTACGAGGCAAAGACGACAATCGTGTTGTCATACCCAATGTGCCTGCCGGCGACAGTAGAGGGGCGGTTGGCAAGCGTGATGTCGTTCTTAGTACAGCATTCTTCGGCTGCCTCGGCTGATGAGACGACAACCACTCGGCGGTAGCCAAAGCGGAGAGAGAAGACGGGGCCGTAAGATTGGGAAAGGGAGTGGAGGGTTCGGTGGAGGGGGTGCTTCAGGAGGTGGAGGTGGCCCAGGATGGGGATGGAAGGCGGGCTGGGCGGAAGGTTTTTCGGTTGCTTGAACCATGAAGAGAAGAGCTTGAGAGTGAGGAGTAGGAGGAAAGCTAGAGGAAGGGTAGTGTAGAGCGATGAAGTCTCCATGGTTGGGACAAACTTGATATTGAGGAAAGGCTACGGTGTCCACGCTTCTTATATAGAAAATAGTTGCATGTTCCATGCTGGTGACCCTAATATATATATCAATCGTCATGAACCATGAAGAAGAGACAGTTGACATTCGGCAAATTCGTCGGCAGTAATTAGATCCCAAACGATTTTGAGCCAAAATTACCAAATATATATATAATCCCAAACATGAGGAGAGAAAGCTCATCAATCGTCATCAACCACAAAAAGGAGACAATTGACATTCGGCAAATTCATCGTTACTAATTAGAATTTATCCCAAACGATTTTAATTCAAAATTTCTCAATTGTTTAGCCGGCGGGAAAATATAAGATTATTATAGGAATTTAAATTTAGTTTGAAATATTTTAATAGTAGAATTTCTGTCGATTTTTCATTGCGGCAGTTCAGTCGGGCTAGGTAAACTCATTCCATGCTCTTTGTAGTCCTAGATCTTCAAGTTAAAATGCAATTAAATTTTCAAGTTGAAGTCTAGCCCAAAATTTTCAATGTGGTAATTAAGTCAACCTATATGTCATGATCCGCAACGTGACGTGACAAAATGCCATCTTATTACTTTGACTTTTCTTTCTTTTCTAGTTTTCTTTTCTTTTCTTTGTTCTTTCCTTTCCTTCTTTTTTTCATTGAGAGGTCCTTTTACTGTTGATCATCTTTAGCCTCTCAATTGCTCGCCTAAAGCTCCTCAGGTGCTCGTCCATCGCGCCGGCTACTAGCCAGAGCACGGAATGAGCTTACTTAACTTTGGGAAAAAGTCAGGGCTTACTTCACCGGGGCACACACGATGGGCGACGGTGGTTCTTGGCAGAGCTAGGGTTCGTTTTGCTGACCGATGCCGCTTACGCCACTATTGATAGAAAAGTAGAGAGCCGTCACCACATTGATGGTCGCAGCCATGCAACGAGATCTCATGACCCTCGCCTCAATGCATAAACACCCCCTCACACAGGGCACCGACGCATGGAAGGCCGTATAAAATGCAACTTTTAGACAAATTCGGGGTCTAACATGCACCAAAAACAAGGATTACTTCAAGTTATCATCGATTTTTACGGAATTTGTCATGTTCCCGTGCGTCATCGGATGGAGCGTGCTTCTTAACAACCTGTCATTATCCCGTGATACGCCTCCATGAGTTCATGTCCCTGTATCATAAAAGATAAAAATAAATTATGACAAGAAGGATGCAAAGTGTACGGTTAAAAAAAAGAAAAGGACAAAAAAGAGATAAGACTTGGCATTCTTTCTCTAGTTCCAGTCAAGGTACTCTAATAATGGACATCTAGCCTATAATTAAACATGTCAAACGGGTGGGTTGGGTCACGTCATAAATGATCCAACTTAAATTGATCTATTAACTCGTTCTTAACCCATTTGTCACTAAGGTAAATTTATTGACACATACCCAACCCAACTCAACCCATATTACTAAAATACTTCCATATTTAACTAAAAATAGAAAAATTGATTTCTTTTCATTTTTTTTAAAATATATATTGTTAAAACACTCCCATAAAATTACAAAATTAATGGATAAATTATATATATTTTTAATTGAAGCTTCATTTATTTAATGAAAAATGTGGTATTTTTGAAAATAAGAATATTTTCCAGTGTTTGTTTAAACTTGAAAAAAATTAAAAAAAAAACTCTACTTGGTATAGAAAATTTGATTTTCTGTGCACTAATTTTAAGTACTTCTGTTTTTGTTTTTATTCTTAAATAGAATTTTTTTCTTTATATTTTCTTGTTCCTTTTCTTCTTTCTCCTTCTTCACCTGTCAATGTGATTGGGTGAGGATTGCTTGGTTTGGGTCGCTCATAAATGATATAACTTAAATTGACCCATTAACCTGTCCTTGACCCATTTGTCACTAAGGTAAATTTATTGACACATACCCAACTTGACTCGATCCATATTACTAAAATACTTCCATATTTAACTAAATATAGAAAATTTTGTTTCTTTTCATTTTTTAAGAAAAATTATATTGTTAAAACACTCCCATAAAATTACAAAATTAATGGATAAATTTCTTTAATTTTTTTTAAAATTGAAGCTTCATTTATTTCACGAAAAAGTGGTATTTCTAAAAATGATAATATTTTCCAGTGTTTGGTTGAAACTTGAAAATAAATTAACAAAATTTTTGTTTGGTATAGAAAATTCGATTTGATTTTCTGTTCACTAATTTAAGTACTTTTGTTTTTATTTTTATTTTTAAATAGAATTTTTTTTTTTTTTCTTCTTTCTCCTTCTTCACCCGTCCTGGCCAACCTCGCCATAGGTCGATGAGGCTCGAGCTCGCCCAATTCCAATGAGCCAAGCCTCGCTGGGTTTGGGGGAGGCTCCACCTCACTAAATCTAGCAAGGTCGAGCTCACCTCGATGCCGATGATGCTTAGTCTCACTAGCGCTGAGGCTAGCAAGATCAGCTCACTAGATATGGTGAGATTGAGCTCGCCTTAGGCTAGTGAGGCATTGGCCTCACTTGATCGACGAGCTCCAGGCTCACCAGTGTGATTGGGTGAGGGCTACAACCTAACCTTCTCGGGAAGGGTCGGGCATCGGACTTAGTAGGGAAAAAAAGTAAACAAAAGAAAAAGAATTAAAAATAAAATAAAATAAAAATTATTTAAAAAATCGAAAATTTAAAAAAAAAAAAAGATAAAAATTATTCAAAAAGAATGATATATCCTTAATGTGTTGACTCAACTAATAACCTTTATAAGTTAAATGGGTTTAAAGAAAACCCATTTATCATTAGACTTACATACAACTCAAACTCATTAACAACCCAATCATTAAAACTTAACTACCCCATATATGACATATCTTATTGGATATGGGTTCAAATTGGTTTTCAACCTATTTTGACACCTCTACCTATAATTGGCACTTTTGAGTGGTTGACCTTCTGACCAAATAGAGTATGCACTCTAGCATCAGCAAACCGGTGGCATTCACCATGTTTTTATTTATGTTTTGACAAGCTTGTGATATGTTTGGATTACATAGCTAACTCTGTACTCAGGGCCTGAATTCAAGGCAAAAGAAATAAAAAGAGATACACTGCCTAAAAAGTTTTAAATTTATTATATGGATCGCAATTCAAGTTTGGACCTTCTAATTTAATTGATATAGCCATAAACTTTTTGACGATTTTCTTTTGTAATCCATCCAAAACAATTTAAAATGGAAATCCTAATGTGGCGGTTTAGTTAATAGTGGCTATTCTAATTGACATGCGCAACTCCACTCGAAATATTTTTTTGTATTTTTCCCTTTCTTTTATTTATTTATTTTTTCCTTTTTTTTTTTTTTATAACTACAAATTGTCTCCTTCTTCATACTCCTCTTGTAGAACTCGACTAGCAAGCGCTCCGTAGTCGATGATCTCACGACATTGGCCCTCCTGTTGAAGAGGCTGACCCTAAACTCCTCTTGGCAACAGAGGAAGGTGTCAAGGAGTTTCTAAATCTAGGCGACAGAGAGCAAGTTGCCAGTGGTGACGGTGGAAAGGTCGAGGGAGCGACCAACAATTTGCCTTTAGAAGGTCTTGAGCTGAAGCTCTTGGGCGTGGCCTCATGGTGGTGGGGCTGCATGGAGTGGGCGGCAACAGCCTAGTCGTGGTGGAGGCAGAAAATGGAACGGCTGACATGGGAGCCTAGTAATATAATGCGCGCATCCTCTCACATGGAAGATTTCGCAAACTGCATTAAATCAAAACCGATTGAATTGAGCTTGGGTCGTGATTCCTCGAAGAAGAAACAACGATTTTGTAGAGAATTGAGCCAACGTAATCAGGTGGGTTCATCCAAAATTAGGGCTAGAAATAAAGTAGAGAGGGAGAGACCCGAACCTCCTACCTACGATCATCGCCTTCTCCACTACCTCCATTCTCGAGGAGTCTATTGTCGCAATCAACCCTCCCTTCATCGTTCATAGGCAAGGGCTGCGGCCTTCAGCAATAAAGTGAAAGCAAGCGATGACACAACAACCAGTAAATTACGAGGGTCTCACCTAGGGCCCACACTATCGAATCATTAAAATAGAGTAAGCTCGCATATCCCAAATGCATACATGAATGTTTGAAATAGAGCTAGTGTGTCGTGCCATCAATACAGCAATGGTAGTGGTGGAGTGACAAAGGGACAATAGTCACGTTCAAGTGGCAAAGCCAGTGCTAATGGCCATGATGGTGACATCTCAGATGCCAAATGGACTTAGGCCCATTTGATTCAGCATTTGGAAGGGGTTTTTAGGCTCTAAGGGGATTTCACCAAATGCAAAGGTGTTTGGGTCAATTTTTTTTGGAGGACTTTTGTAAAATGCAATTACATTTTCAAATGACTCTAAGGGCTTTTCGCTCAAAATAGTTTTGGAGGTCCTACATCATGTGAGAATTGCCCTTCCCAACCCAGGTGAGGGTCCCTTGCTTGCGTTAAGCAAGGGCAACCCTCACTCAACGTCAGCAATGATAGTCCTCACTTGAGTCCAGCTTCCCTTCGCCATGGCCGACAAAGGTAAGAGAGAAGAAGAAAGAAGGAAAAAAATTTAAAAAAGTAAAAGATGAAAATGCTCTATAGTTTAGGATAAGTGTGTCACACACATGCAAGTTTAGCGTTTTTTGTATCACGAAGAAAAAGTTTGGGATAATGTGTCAAAATTTGCAAAGTTTAGGATTTTTGTGTCATAAAAAAAAAGTTTGGAGTAAATTTTTTATACTAAGAAAAGTTTGGGGTTTTCTATAGCTTTTTCCCAAAAAAAAAAAGACACAATTTCGAAGTCTTCTTAGCCTAGATATGATAATGAAAAAAGAGAGTATAGTTTTCCAATTTTCAAATGGTCAAGTAAATGTGAAAACATTAACAAATCATTCGTGTTGATAACATGTCTCAAATTTGAACTAGTAAATAAAACTCAAATCAAGTAAGTTTTTTGTTTGAGTAACTATTCCTCCCAACCTCCTTCAAAGTTGATCACACAGACTCATAGCATATCTTCAAGTGTTTGGATCGTCCTTTCCAATTGGCCATCTGTCTATGGATGATAAGTTGTGTGTTACACTAAAGCTTCTTTCCCATGATGGTTTGAAGACTCCTCCATATTAACTTATCATGCCGACAATTGCTTCAGGATCTCAACGGCAAGGTTTGAAGGGAGCTTGGGGTCATTGTCGACAGCGGTGAAGGAGGGACTCATGATGATCAGGCATGGGTTGAGAAGAAGAGCAAACCCAAAATGGAAATGATATGTCCAGGTTGAGTCATGCAAGTGCGGGTGCTCTCCGTGCCTCCCGTGGGCTGCGGTAGGGACATGTACGGTACAAAAGAAAGACGAGTTGAAGGTTAATGATTGTTCCAATCCGTACGAACCTAGGTTGAGGCGACAGCTAGCCCCTACTAAAGATCCCCACAGCAATAAATGCAGTGCAATGAGTGTCCATGATAAGGCAACTTAACATTGGGCTTGCCCATGAATTCGAAAATGGAATCAATCCATCTACATCAAATTCATTGCGCATGTCCTCACGGCAAGTCCAATTCGATTTCTTCTTGTATTATTCCGCACCATCGACGCCCAACGGCCATACGGTTCCAAAACTGCACTCATCCGCATGTCCATATATTTGATCACTATGAGGAAATTTGGAAAATAGAATTGTATGTACTTTGATGTGCACTTTGACAGTGCTAGTACGAACACCTAGAGGGGGGTGAATAGGTATGAAAGAAAATTTTGCAAAATACAGTGAAAAGCTTTACTTTTAATCTAAGTCTGGTCAACAATAGACTTTGCAAATGAAATCAGACTCTAACAATTAAATAGAGTTACGAACAAAATAAAAGAGTTCAAGGAAGAAAATAGAACACAATGTTTATAGTGGTTCGGCTTAGACCAAGCCTACGTCCACTCTCCCACACTAACAGCCTTCTTGGCTGTATTCCACTATGCAATCAACAAGAGATTACAACTTTGAGTGCAAATACTTAGTAGTAGATCACACTATCTCACTAAGTCACTCTTTTGGTATTTCTCTCACGATCATAAACGTTTAAGCTCACAAGAGACAAGTATATGATCGAAGGTCGCTCAGACTTTGGAATTATAAATTCTACGCTCCGTCTCTTATTGCTCATCGGTCCTTCATCTCCTTAAATACTCCTCCACTTCCAAACTAGCCGTTGGACAGTATCTCAAGGATTGTCTTCCAATCTACCTATTGGACAGATTTGTATCTAGAAGATTTGGTAGCCGTTGAGTGATAGAAGTAGAATCCCAAATTGATTCTGATCGCCCATACAAACAAAATCTTGGTTTCCTAAGTAGAGCTTTTTCATATATAAAGTTCTTGTTTTCAAGATCCAATTGTCAATCAATTAAATTGAGTCAATCAAATCAATTTTGATGTAGAATCCAAACCAGATCACTAGCTGTTATATGATTGGGGCTTATGTTACGTTCTATTGAATTTGGATTTTAAAATATGAGTGCAATAGACTCTACAATCTGAGTCTGAGTGCAATAGACTTTATAATCTAGATCTGAACACAATCTAAATAAGTTCAGCTTCAACATAGAGTCTGTTTTTTGGTTTTTCATTCACATTCAGTTTGGAATTTGTCAGAGTTGGCAGACTTCTGATGTAGAACACACTTTGATACTAAAGTTTGGCAGTCTTTAGACTTTGACAATATCCTTTACATGTTCTATCATCTGCATAGTCTGTCACTCAACAATTAAGCACGTTAGTAGCTTTTGATTTATTTTGTCATCTTTAAAACATCATAAGGGATTTCCCTAACACACTTTTAGTCCAAAAGCGGCAGCGGGCTCCCATCAATATCATGGCTGATTGATGTAATTGATATCCTAGTCTATTACAATCTCACAAGGGTAATTTTGTGTTTTACCCGAGAGGTTTATGGGATTTTCTTGCGTATACTACATGCGAGAGACTTCTAAATGTTGAACAATACAAGAAGAAATCGAATTGGCAATATCATTTCTACTGCATTGAATTTTGCTTTGAATAGACAACAACTTCAGGCCACCTAGACTTAAATGAAGGGTTGCTAATGGGATGGAAAGTGAGAAAGCATGTGAACTTTAGTGCCGGCCAATGAATAATATGAATGTAATCCTAGTACAAACTTGACTTAACTAATGTTCTCCGAGGAAATTACTCAGCATTTTTCACTTGCCAAATGAAATGGAACTCAAGACTCTGTAAAAGGAGAAAATAGAAATAAAAAATACATCTATATCGTTAGAGTTAAATCATAGAAAAGCTTAAACTAGTATGACTTAAACATGTTTACCACAAATTATCTTAGGACAAGTAAAAACTCTCAAAGTGATACCATTGTCCCAATTTTTCCCTTCTTTACAATTTCATCCAATTTTGAAGGTAGACATCCTCTGTGGTAGCTAACGAGGCTAACGAGGTTTGCATCGTACACTTATGTGACATTATCACATGCACCACTCCCAGTTTTTGCTTAAGGAGAAAAGAACTCCTTTTCCCAAGCTTGCTCACTTCCTCTCTCTCTCTCTCTCTCTCTCTCTCTCTCTCTCTCTCCTCTAGGATGATGCTAACTGTCCAACCAATCATCTTGACTGAGCGTCATTGGCTTTATAGATATGATGGGATTCACAAAAAATTCAAAGGAATCCTCATTGTCGATGATCACTGTAACTCTCAATTTTCCTAGTAATAGTGGGTGCTTGCAAAGTGGTCGATGCTGATTAATCAAGAAAATGAAAGATACAAGGAAAGTGTCAGCATCTTTAATAAGCAATTCATGCCAATGACTTGCATCATCTCGAACTAAAGTTTATAAGGAAGTTTCCAATCCAATATGACAAAAAAGACAAAACTTGGTTTTGGAATCATATTGACGTGATAAAACAAGCCATTAACAAAGTAGATTTTCTTGACGGAAGCCGAAAAGTCTTTTCTCTCTCCCTCTCTCTTTTCTCTCCATCGTCTTCTTCAACCTTTAGCCATAGTGAGTGTTTGAGGTAGTCTCACCATTCCCTTCCTCTTTTGTTGTTTTGTTTGCGTTTTATTGCTCTTTTCTTTGTTTTTTTTTCTCTCTCTCTCTCTTGATTTAGATTTAAAAGCTCTCTTCTCTTAAACTTTTCTGATCTATTTCTAGATCTGGGTGCTTTCCTGATCTAAATTTAGAAGTTTAATAAATATGCTTTTGGGGATTCAATACTCCTCTGCTCTATTTGTGTATAGGTTCTCTACCTTCAGATTTAATGATGACCGCAAGCGTTTTGGCATCTCATTGAATCACAAAGATTTGCTCATCCACATGTTAGATCTATTTTTATTTAATCTATTTAGGTTGTCTTCGTATGGCAATGGTGTAGAGAAAGCCGAACCTAATCACACACCATCAACTGGCAACATCATAGTTATGAGAAAAGGAATTTTCAATGTGTGCTCATCATTGATAAAGGCACATGAACTAGTGATGGTCGCCAATTTTTTTTGCTTGATAGATCCATTTTTGCTGAATGAGTATGCGCTTAATTTTGCTAATGCCCCGTTAATCCTGTCAAATTTCTGGATTTGGCTTGGCTTTTCAGTTTCTTGCTCTATTTTGATTTGCTTTGTTATGAAGATTATGTACTTCTAATATATCATTTTGAGCAATGAATATAAGTTTCTTTTGACCAAAAGAAAAAATCAAAGGAGATTAATGTGAATTGAGAGTATTTACTAGAAGTGTGTTTGTTTCGCGAAAAATTAATGATTTAGAAAATTTTTCCAAAATTTGATAGCTTGTATCGCTTCCAAAACATAATGAAAGAAAAAAAAAATTCATCATTTACAAACAATGCTTAGATATAATTTGCTGTCGATACCAATATATATATATATATATTCATCAATGAATTTTTTCAAGTAATAAAAGTAAACATTTTTTTAACAAAATTATTTTAAAATTATTTATTTTCCATGAAACAAATAAAGCCTAAATATCAGAACATGTTAGGCATTACCAAGGAAAGAAGAAAATGCTAAGATGACCAGCGTGTATGACCAGTAAAGAAGCAAAATTATTAGATGAAGTGACCACTAATGTGAGAATGGTTATGGCAGTTGACGATCATTGCAATTCATTGATTAGAAACTTTATCAATATTTCACATCACTAGTCATAACCAATCATTGGCTTATGTATTATTTATGGGATTGAGCTTGAGAACAAAGAACATAACTCCAGAAGGTAAAAAGTTATTCCTTTTAATGCAATGATTCCGATGCAGAGGACTTATCCTAGAAAGATGTATAATGTGCCCGAACAACCTGGTGCCGTCAAGCTTTGCTGTTATACAATCCATAGGCCAAGCTATCATTCTTTTCTCGGCTTAAGTCTCCACTAAAGTTGTCTGATTGTAAGCACAAAGACTGCGACGTAATTGAACAATGGCCACTGAACCAAAGTTTTTGTGGGGTTCTTTGATGTTCCTCTTTAGAAGGGAGAGAGAGAGAGAGAGAGAGAGAGAGAGAGAGAGAGAGAGAGTAAAAGGGAAAGTTCCGGCCAGCAGCAATTTTCTGAGAACAAGCCCTTAAAGCTTCTTCGTACTCTTCCATACAGTCAACGACTTGATTGGTGACAAAGTGTGGAGTAATTAACCTCGACAATTTGTAGGATTTGTATATTTTATTACACCCACATATTTATCATTTCATGATAAGTTACCGATCAACGTAACTAAAAATGAGTGATACTCTACAATTGAAGTTGGTCCACATAATCGGTATACTAAGTGATATAACAAACTGTAAGTGAACATATAAACGAATGAACTTTGTTAAATAATTGAATAGCTTGCCCTGTCACTCCGAAGATTAATTTTATACATTAGTCTCAATACGCAACCTTAATTAATTAAAATTTACATCTATCAAGGGTCATTACATTTCTACGAAGAAATCCAGCATAATTTTTATTTTTATTTTTGGTTTTTCCACATATAAAAAACTAAATTGTATGCAATGCTTGACATGCGAATTTAATCCTAAATTATGTTTACATGACCTAATTCTGATATGACGTGCAATAATGACTTGACGTAAACTATACGACATGAATGTAATGCAATTAGTCTATAGGACATGCACATGATATTTTTTTTTTAGGTTTTTCATTAAAATTGGTAACTAAAAATTACAAAAAAAAAAATCTATATATTATTTAAAATAAGCTAAGAAATAGAAGAACCTAAATCCTATCTTAATTTGGATGCCTATCTCTTGCAATTCAATTTAAAAATCATTATGATACCTAGATATTATCTAATCATGTATTTAATTCAACTGGGAAAATATCCTATCTAATACTATTATTTAATCTTATCTAGAAAATCAATACCAATCTACATGATATGCAATCCTTTTGCGATTTTTAAAAGCCCTACAATTATCTAAATTTAAAATAAAATCTCACATAATCCGCATGCACAATCCACAAAGCTTTTAAATAAAAGAGCTTGAGAGTGAGGAGTAGGAGGAAAGCCAGAGGAAGGTTAGTGTAGAGCGATAAAGTCTCCATGGTTGGGACACACTTGGTATTGGCGAAAGGCTACGGTGTCCACGCTTCTTATATAGAAAATAGTACATGTTCCATACTTGGTATTGGCGAAAGGTTACGGTGTCCACGCTTCTTATATAGAAAATAGTACATGTTCCTTACTTGGTATTGCCGAAAGGCTACGGTGTCCACGCTTCTTATATAGAAAATAGTACATGTTCCTTGCTGATGACCCAAATATATATGTATAATCTCAAACGTGAGGAGAGAAAGCTCATCAATCATCATCAACCACGAAGAGGAGACAGTTGACATTCGGCAAATTTGTCTTCAGTAATTAGAATTTATCCTAACGATTTTGACCCAAAATTTCTCAATTGTTTAGCCGGCAGGGAAATATAAGATTATTATAGGGATTTAAATTTAGCTTGAAATATTTTAATAGTGGTATTTCTGTCAATTTTTCATTGCAGCAGTTCAGTCGGGCTAGGTAAACTCATTCCATGCTCTTTGTAGTCCTAGACCTTCAATTGAAAATGCAATTAATTTTTCAAGTTGAAGTCTAGCCCGAAATTTTCAATGTGGCAATTAAGTCAACCTATATGTCATGATCCGCAATGTGACGTGGCAAAATGCCATCTTCTTCCTTTGACTTTTCTTTCTTGTTTAGTTTTCTTTTCTTTTCTTTGTTCTTTCCTTTCCTTCTTTTTTCATCGAGAGAGGTCCTTTTACTGTTGATCATCTTTAGCCTCTCAATTGCTCGCCTAAAGCTCCTCAGGCGCTCGTCCATCGCGCCGGCTACCAGCCAGAGCACGGAATGAGCTTACTTAACTTGGGGAAAAAGTCAGGACTTACTTCACCGGGGCACACACGATGGGCGACGGTGGTTCTTGGCAGAGCTAGGGTTCGTTTTGCTGGTCGATGCCGCCTACGCCTAAGTAGAGAGCCGTCACCACATTGATGGTCGCGGCCATTCAACGAGATCTCACGACCCTCGCCTCAATGCATAAACACCCATCACAGAGGGCACCGACGCATGGAAGGCCGTATAAAATGCAACTTTTAGACAAATTCGGGGTCTAACATGCACCAAAACAAGGATTACTTCAAGTTATCATCGATTTTTACGGAATTTTTCATGTTCCCATGCGTCATCGGATGGAGCGTGCTTACTAACAACCTGTCATTATCCCGTGGTACGCCTCCATGAGTTCATGTCCCTGTATCATAAAAGATAAAAATAAATTATGACAAGAAGGATGCAAAGTGTACAGTTAAATAAAAAGAAAAGGAAAAGAAGAAGAAGATAAGACTTGGCATTCTTTTTCTAGCTTCAGTCAAGGTACTCTAAATATAGAAAAATTGATTTCTTTTCATTTTTTAAAAATATATATTGTTAAAACACTCCCATAAAATTACAAAATTAATGGATAAATTATATATATATATATTTATATTTAAATTGAAGCTTCATTGAATTCATGAAAAAGTGGTATTTTTGAAAATAATAATACTTTCCAGTGTTTCTTTAAAACTTGAAAATAAATTAAAAAAATTTCTGCTTGTTATAGAAAATCCGGTTTGATTTTCTGTGCACTTATTTAAGTATTTCTGTTTTTATTTTTTGTATAAATATAATTTTTATTTCTTTTATTTCTTTTATTTCTTTTTCTTCTTTCTCCTTCTTCACCTATCATGGCCAACCTTGCCATAGGCCGATGAGGCTCGAGCTCGCCCAATTCCGATGAGCCAAGCCTTGCCGACTTTGGAGGAGGATCCACATCACTAAATTTGGCGAGGTTGAGCTCGCCTCAACGCCGATGATGCTTAGTCTCACTAGCACTAAGGCTAGCAAGCTCAGCTCACTAGATATGGCGAACTTGAGCTCGCCTCAAGCCAGGAGGCATTGGCCGCACTGGATCGATGAGCTCCAGGCTCACCAATGCGATTGGGTGAGGGCTGCAAACCTAACCTTCTTGACAAGGGTCGGGCGCTGGACTTAGCTGGCGAAAAAAAAAAAAAGTAAACAAAAGAAAAAGAATTAAAAATATAATAAAATCAAAATTATTTATAAAATCAAAAATTTAAAAAATAAAATGATAAAAACTGTTCAAAGAGAATGATATATCCTTAATGCGTTGACTCAACTAATAACCTTTATAAGTTAAATGGGTTGTGAATGGATTTAAAGACAAACCCATTTATCATTAGACTTACATACAACTCACACTCATTAACAGCCCAATTATCTACCCCATATATGACATATCTTATTGAATATGGGTTCAAATTGGGTTTTCAACCCATTTTGACACATCTACCTATAATTGGCACTATTGAGTGGTTGACCTTCTGACCAAATAGAGTATGCACTCTGGCATCATCAAACCAATGCCCTTCACCATGTTATTATTTATGTTTTGACAAGCTCGTGATATGTTTAGATTACATAGCTAACTCTGTACTCAAGGCCTGAATTCAAGGCAAAAGAAAGAAAAAGAGATACACTGTCTAAATCATATACTTTAATGAGAAAAATTTAAGAGGAAAATCAAAATTAGGAATTACCCGAAAGTGCAGAGCTCATTTCACTGCCGCTACCACCGCGGCATTGCCCACCTCTCGCAACAGCTGCTAGTCCTTGCACAACCAGTCGCCCAAGATTTCGTTTTGAATGACCCTCACCATGACTCGCCTCTGATGCTCATACAACATTAGAATATATTTTGAAAAATTGCTTTCAGTTAGCTTAAGGGATAAAAAGGTTCACTCAATTGCAATAATTTGTTACAAAGATGTTATCCATATGTAGCCCAAATTTTAACATTCCGAATGACACAATAGATAAACTTATCTTGTCAATATTGATTGAAAAGGAGAGGTTGACTAATAACTCCACAAATGGCCTTTTTTATATAGCCACTAAGCCATTGAGAATCATTCAAGTCAAGGGGTTGACAAGCATGAATCGTCACTGGCGAGAAATTTATCTAATATCAACTATGCGTCCTCTTCGTAATGACGATAGAGGACAATGAGTTGGCCTTTTTTTTTTAATCGATAACTGCATTAACCTTTATCTTATCCCCGCCGGCAATTGAATATTTAGTGTGTCCTTTTCATTGTGACGATGGATAATCATGATTCCTTGGCCGTACGGGCAAAACATGGTTTTTGTTTTTTTCCCTCAGCGTGAGAAAGATTCGAAATGAATCTCCACTTATAGTGTTATTATAACATTTTGATGATTCTTCCCCCATCAGATATTATATAAGAGGTAAAAAGCTTGATCGGGACAGCTTAAATGTATTTTTACTTAAAGAAGTATGACTATATTGGTTCAATTAATAAATTTAGAATTAAATCTATATTTGTATAATTAATTTATAACTTATTGTGCAATCCTCTTGCCATTAAGGACACGAATGATAATCATTTTGTTCTTAGAAACAATTACTGATAAGAAATTAGTTTTATTTTTTATTTTTTTGAATGATTTTTTGAATAAATATAAAAATCTAATAACAACACAAAATCTTTACTTCCAAAATAGAAAATCATTTGGTAAGCCTTCTTATATATCTCCCTATCAAGCTATTTTCCATTCATTGTGATCGAATCTTTCATGAGACAAATTATCCTCAATCAATTGAATTGAAAAAGTCGATTTCTACATTGACGGGCAGTGGCCGGCAGCAAGCAGTGGACGCGAGGACGAGTAATGAAAAATGTTTTTATTTCTGTTTCTATTTCAAAAAAAAGAAAGGTACAAAATTTATATTTCTCATTTCGGTTTCAAACCTATTTTTAAGATATTTTTTTTTCAAAAATAGAAAAAATACTAAATGGAATTCTATTCCAAACTTGTTTCTAGGAGCTAAAAAATAGAAAAATGAAAAAAAAAAAAAATGGTTATCATGTGCATCCTAAACCGTTGAAAAACATTCAAGGCGGGTGGTTTATTATCATGAATCTTTGAAAGAAGTACACCCCCAAATGTCAAAACTTGGCACGAGCAAGTGTACCTTTTGGAACTCATGTCAAGTTTTGGCACTCAGAATTTATCTAATGCCAAATGTGTGTCTACTTCATGATGATGATTCGTGACCATGTGTGGACTCTTTCCATAATTTCATTAACTTTTTTCTTTTCCCCGCATGCAACAGATGGTCGATACTAGAAAGAAAAACATGTCATAATTGATAAAAGGTAAGACTTTGGGCAAGAGTTGCAACAAGTCAACTCCACTTGGTGAGAAGCATCGGAGTGAGAGAATACTATTTAGGCACTCCACAACCTTCGCCAATACCAAGTTTGTCCCAGCCATAAAGTTCAACTCCACTTGGTGAGAAGCATCCTATCACTCTTTCCTTCCTCTAACTTTCCTCCTCCTCACTCTCAAGTTCATCTCTTCATGGTTAAAGCAACTCAAGTAGCACTGATACTGACATGTAACATGCGACATAACACGATACAATATGTCGACATGTCATTTATCAAAAAATGGAGAATTCCGATACATTAGAACACATTGTATATTAAATATATATTTTTATAAATACATGATAAATGATCATTTTTATGATTATTTTAATCAAATTAATTTGATATAATTCACAAATAAATAAATAATCAAAAACATTAATCCACTAGTTATTAATATCATTCATTATTTCAATTGACAAATTCAATTCCATTCCAATAGTCCATAAAACTTGAAGGAAAAAAAACAATTATTACTCCGAACTCAGGTATTAGAATGTGTCCGAAGAAGAGGAAATAAATAAATTTATGAGTCAAATTTGGTCTCACAGGCAGACTTATAAGAGAAAAGAAGATTAGATTTTTCTTATTTCCTAAATTATTATTTTTTTATTTTTTATTTTTTTTTTACATATTTATATTTTGTAATTTATTGAAAATTTTTAAAATTGGCCCCGTGCGTATCAAAATTCCGAACTCACATGTCGGAATTTCAAACTTGTGTGTTAGATAGTGTCGGGAGAATTAATTAAGTATCGAATTTTTTGACACCCATTAACCGAGTATCGAAAAATGTTGGATACGTGTCGGAGTATCCAACTCCGCCACGACCCAAAACCTCCCGAAAAGTGTCAATGCTTCCTCAAAAGGAACCCAAAAAGCTCCCGCCGAGTTCGCCATCCATTCCCATCCTAGGCCACCTCCAGCTCATGAAACTCTTCCTCCACCAAGTACTCTACTCCCTCTCCCAATCTTACGGCCCCATCTTCTCTCTCCACTTCGCCTCCTGCCAAGTGGTCATCGTCTCGTCGGCCAAAGTGGCCGAAGAATGCTGCACTAACTACGACATCGTCCTTGCCAACAGCCCCTCCACCGTCGCTGGTGGGAACTCTGGGTACGACGACAGGATCCTTGTCTTCGCCTCCTACGGCGAACAATGGCGCAATATCTGCCGCTTTTGCACCCTCGAGATCTTTTCCTCAGCCCGTCTCAACTCCTTTCTGCCCATTCGGAGGGATGAAATCAAGCGACTCCTGCTTAATCGAAACAAAGAGCCTCAACCTCATCATCTGGCAACGACTTCACTAAGGTGGAGCTAAAACCGATGTTCTTGGAGATGACATTTAACATCGTTGTAAGGATGCTGACTGGGAAGAGGTATTTTGGGGAAGATGTGACCAAAGCCGATGAGGCAACGGTGCTTCGCGAGGTCATGTCCGAAATTATCGAGTATGTTGTCAGTGCGTATCCAGGGGACTACTTGAGTATTTTGAGGTTGGTCTTAAGGAATTATGAGAAGAAATGTCTAAGTTGAGCAAGAGATCGGACGAGCTGTTATAGAATTTGATTGAAGAACACAGGAATAGTCCCAAGAAAGCAGGTGGTGAAGAGAGAAGGGAAACCGTGCTGGATCACTTGCTTTCATTGCAAGAGAAGCAGCCCGAATTTTACACGGATGAGATCATCAAAGACCTTATAATGGTACATAGAAATACGACAATTTTTTTGCATCTCATCGTCATCATGGAATTCGACAATCTAAACTTGTTTTTTTAATCCATAGAAAATGTTTTCAGCATATCGATTAGTTTTTCATTATTCAAATAATGAAAAAGTCCAAAAACAATCTTTAAGATACATTTTTCTTTCAAACAAACTAATCTATATGAAAGTGTCATGTTTCGTGCACCACGAGGACATGCTCTATTAGGTAAACTACGATAATATCAAGGGTATTTGGGTAACGACGCATCTACGATTCGCGTCCCTATTTTATATAACATAAGTGACAGATTATGATAAGAAGAAAGCAAGTCCGTAGTTGTAAAACAAAAAACAAAACAAAACCAAAAAAAAAAAAAAAGGGGGGAAGTTTTTGCATTCTCTCTTAAATTCCAGTAAGCGGACTACGAGAATGGACATCTCTCCTATTGAGTGGTTGAACTTCCGAACGCCTATATCATACTCTATAGCGTCATGAAATTGGTGCCCTTTCACATTCTTTCTTTCCTTTTTTTTTTCTGTTTTGACGAGCTCCTGATTCCTCTATCTAAATTACAAGACGAACACTGTATAAAGGCGAAAAAGGAATAATACTGGACGTGCGGACCCCTCAAGTGCCATAACTTTGGCCAAAGGGACACTTAAGTGCCATAACTTACGAAAGGTACACTTAAGTGCCAAAATCGGAGTAAAAAGGATCACTTGAGTGCCAATCCGGCCAAAATCCGGCCAAAACGCCAACGTGGCGTTTTTCCGGCGAAGCACGGCCAAAACGGCGCCGTTTTGCACTTTGACGTGGCCAAAACGGCGTCGTTTCGGCGACGTGGAACAAAATAAATAATTAATTAATTAAATTAAATTTAAAATTAAATTTAGTTAAAATATTTTAAAAAATGATATTTAAAAATTTAAAAAACTTTAAAAAAATTTAAAAAATTTAAAAAATTAAAAAAAAGGAACAGGGGGAGGCGGGCCGAGGATCGCCCTCGGCCGCCCGCCGCGGCCGCCCCGCCGCCGCCGGGAAGAGCCGGCGACGGCGGGGAGGGTCGGCCGGGTCGCCGGGCCACGGCCGGGCCGGCGACCCGGCCGACCCGGCGGCGAGGGCTCGCGAGCCCTCGCCGCTGGATCTGGAGGGCCGCGAGCCCTCGCCGCCGGGATGCTGGCGAGGGCTCGCGGCCTCGCCGGCGACCGGCGGCGAGGGCTCGCGAGCCCTCGCCCCGGCTGATCTGGGCGAGGGCCGCGAGCCCTCGCCGCTAGATCTCGGGGGCGCGCGGCCCTCGCCCCGATCCGGCGAGGGTCGGCGGCCCTCGCCCGACCGGGCCAAGGCCGCCGCCCGCCGGGGCGACCCCCGGGCGGCGGCGGCCTGGCCCGGCCGGGCGAGGGCCGCCGACCTCGCCGGATCCGGGCGAGGGCTGCGACCCGCCCGATCTGGGCGAGGGCTCGCGAGCCCTCGCCGCCGGCCGGCCGGGGTCGCCGGCCCGGCCGGCCAGGCCCGCGACCCCGGCCGACCCTCCCCGCCGTCGCCGGCCCTTCCCGGTGGCGGCGGGCGGCGGCGGCGGGCGAGGGCGATCCTCGGCCGCCTCCCCATTCCCTTTTTTTTTTTTTTTTAATAAATTTTTTAAAGTTTTTAAATTATTATTTTAAAATATTTTAAATATAATTTAATTTTAAAATTATTATTTTTAAATATTTTAACTAAATTTAATTTTAAAATTAATTTAATTAATTTTTAATTTTCTTTTTGCCACGTCGCCCAAAACGACGCCGTTTGGCCACGTCGGCGTGCAAAACGGCGTCGTTTTGGGCACGCTTCGCCGGAAAAATGCCACGTTGGCGTTTTGGCCGGACTTTGGCCGGAGTGGCACTCAAGTGATCCGTTTTTTTCGAATTTGGCACTTAAGTGTACCTTTCGTAAGTTATGGCACTTAAGTGTCCCTTTGGCCAAAGTTATGGCACTTGAAGCGTTCTTTTGCCAATAATACTGTATTGGAAGATAATGCGCGTTGTGTTTATATTTTCAAGAACCCAGTTCGTTTACTAAAAAAATTGAGATTTTTCGGAGAAAAGAAAGGCGCCAACTTGATGAATGAAGCACATAAATAAATGTGCACATTTTGTCAGAAAATCATAGTGATGGGAAAATACCGCTTGGGTAAAAGTCGGTGCCTTTTTATGCGATACTTGCAAATTTGGGCCAAAATTATCTTTCGAGTGAAAATTGGTGTTGTTCAATGCAAAAGTTAGGACCAGAGGTTGCCTTGGAGACTAGAAGCGGTAAATTTTTGCAAAAAAAATCGAAAAAATATAAATTGGGAAGTAGTTGATACAATTATGATGTTAGAAAAATTATATGTGGGTTGTTTCCAATGAAATTATTTGGAGCAAGAATTGATATTGAGAAGTTTAGTGAGAGGAACAACTTTTGGCTGTGGTGCATTAAGACATGTGCCATATTCATAACGTAGGGTTTGGCGAAAGCATTGAATGGGAAAAATAAATTGTCAGAAACATGAAAGAGGCCGATAAGGTAGATAACGAAACTTATCCAAATGACTTTAACCATTTTCGTACAAGTTTGTCCGCCATAATACCATTTAAGTGTCTAAGACGTCCTTAGCAATGGATTATTTATTTTTGGTACAAACACATAAGACAAGGACTGATGGCAATATCTTGGCTCCCGCTCAATGCTCAGCAATCCTCGCCATGATTCCGTGGGCTTTGTACATGGCTTCCAATGGCAACGGCTTAGGCATATTCATTCCTTCTTCACTTGTTCTTTTCCATTCAAAACACTGGATCAACGATCCCAAAGCCACATTGATCACCCGTTGGGCCATGTTTGCACCAGGACAGGCTCGCCTCCCAAGTCCAAATGACAATAGCTTGCACTGTCCATTATCTTCATTTTCAAATCTTTCGGGTCTGAAACTTTTCGGATCATCCCACAACTTCGGATCCCTGTGAATGCTCCATATATTGATGAATACTATGGTTTGACTAGGTACATCATAACCGCCTATGATGCAATCCTCTGATGACATGTGTGGAACTAGAAGTGGTGCCGGTGGTTTCAAACGTAGAGTTTCTAATACAATGTTTTGGAGAAAAGGAAGTTTTGCAATGTCCGTCTCCTCTATCAAGCGTTCTTGACCAATCACATTATCCAACTCCTCAATAGCTCTTTTTAAGGAATGCGGATGACTAATTAAAAGGGACATTGCCCTTGCCATTGTCGAAGCAGAAGTATCGGTGCCTGCTATAAGCATGACCTATAGAAGAATATAGAGCAAGAACAAATTGTCATTACATTGTTGAAATGGAAGAAATGATAAAAGAGTAATAATTCAAACATTAATATCAGAGAAATCTTACTGCAATCCATAAGATATTAGATCGGCTATTATAAATGACTTCAAAATTAACAATTGTTTACAATTTAATATGTATATCCGCATAAATGTGTGAGTAATAGGCCAGAACTTTTTGTTTACTTCAAGAAGGAAATCCAGTTTTCTGTACGATGAGATTATTGTGTCCAAGGAACTTGAGAGAATTCAATTTTACTCATTACCTCATAACCATTTTCCTCTAATTTCATAAATATATTAACTTTCATTTTGAGTGAGGCAATAGATAGAAAGATTTTTTGTATTGCTATTCTGAATAGTTAGCAGAAAACAAATATATCCATGATTTCAATCTCAATCTTTTACCGGACAAAATTCAGTTAAACCTATCAATTACTTAAGACGAATCATAATTATATACTGAACTTAATGAAAAAGATGATTGACAACATAAGAGATCCATGAAATCTTTCAAATTTAGGTAAACTTGTTTTCCTATGTTTAACTATTTGAGATTGCAATATTTGGATCTATAGATATATCTAGACAATGTTATGTGTTGGTTTTTACGCACGCTCTTTGCTCCTTTTTCTAATTTGAGAGCAGGGAAACCTATACTTTCGCAAAACCTAAAACATTCGTCCATTGATATCCCTTTGATTATAATTATGTAAAGAACGAGTTAATTGATCACAACAAGAATTTACATCTTTTTAAACAGATGTTTAATGTCAGAATCAACTTGCAATATTCATTCTCAAGAAAACTATCACTGTCAATGAATGTACACACGAGTTTCTAAGGTTTTCAATGTTAGGACATGCTGTCTAAGAGAGAACAGATTCAGCAATCTAGATACTAAATTGTCAAACTACTATGATGCACAATCAAATACTTTTTTACATATTTGTTTTGCTCTCTAATGGTTAGTAATATTAAAATGTTGCATGTTAAATGGAGTAGCCTAACAAAATCGTCCATGTCAATGATTTCCATAGTGAGGATGTGATGCAATAGATACAGGATTTTTTTGGATAATTTTCCGATTGATTTACCATAGGACCATAATTAATTTTGTATTTTTTAAGACAATGGATGATCCAGTTTATATGTACGCAGTATTCCATGATGAGGATGAGATGCGAAAGATCGTCAAATTTCTACGTACCAATAGTAGCCCTTTGATGATCTCATCAGTGTAAAACTCGGGCTGCTTCTCTTGCAACCAAAGCAAATGATCCAGCACGGTCTCCCTACTCTCTCCACTACATATTTTTCTGCGACTATTTCTCTGTTCTTCAATCAGATTCTGAAACAACTCGTCCGATCTTTTGCGCAACCAAGTCACCCTCTTCTCATAATTCCTAAAGAACAACCTCAAGATACTCAAGTAATCCCCTGGATACGCACTAACAGCATATTCCACAATTTCAGACATGATCTCGCGAAACACCTTCGCCTCCTCGGCATCGGTCACATCTTCCCCGTAATACCTCTTCCCAGTCAACATCCTCATAACGATGTTGAATGTCATCTCCCAGAAGATCGGTTTTAGTTCCACCTTAGTGAAGTCGTCCCCAGATGCTGAGGCTCTTTTGTTTAGATTAAGCAGGAGTCGCTTGATTTCATCCCTCCGAATGGGCAAAAAGGAGTTGAGACGGGCCGAGGAAAAGATCTCAAGAGTACAAACACGGCGGAGACTACGCCATTGTTCGCCGTACGAGGCAAAGACGACAATCGTGTTGTCATACCCAATGTGCCTGCCGGCGACAGTAGAGGGGCGGTTGGCAAGCGTGATGTCGTTCTTAGTACAGCATTCTTCGGCTGCCTCAGCGGACGAGACGACAACCACTTGGCGGTAGCCGAAGCGGAGAGAGAAGACGGGGCCGTAAGATTGGGAGAGGGAGTGGAGGGTTCGGTGGAGGGGGTGTTTCAGGAGGTGGAGGTGGCCCAGGATGGGGATGGAAGGTGGGCTGGGCGGACGGTTTTTCGGTTGCTTGAACCATGAAGAGAAGAGCTTGAGAGTGAGGAGTAGGAGGAAAGCTAGAGGAAGGGCAGTGTTGAGCGATGAAGTCTCCATGGTTGGGACAAACTTGGTGTTGGCGAAAGGCTACGGTGTCCACGCTTCTTATATAGATAATTGTTGCATGTTCCTTGCTGGAGACCCAAATATATATATATATATAATCTCAAACATGGGGAGAGAATGCTCATCAATCGTCATGAACCTTGAAGAAGAGACAGTTGACATTCGGCAAATTCGTTGTCTGTAATTAGAATGTATCCCAAATGATTTTGACCCAAAATTGCCATATATATAATCTCAAACATCTCAAACGTGAGGAGAGAAAGCTCATCAATCGTCATCAACCACAAAGATTAGACAGTTGACATTCGGCAAATTCGTCATTAGTAATTAAAATTTATCCCAAACGATTTTTGACCCAAAATTTCTCAATTGTTTAGCCGGCGGGGAAATAAAAGATTATTATAGGGATTTAAATTTAGTTTGAAATATTTTAATAGTGGTATTTCTGTCAATTTTTCATTGCGGCAGTTCAATCGGGCTTGGTAAACTCATTCCATGCTCTTTGTAGTCCTAAACCTTCAATTGAAAATGCAATTAATTTTTCAAGTTGATGTCTAGCCCGAAATTTTCAATGTGGCAATTAAGTCAACCTTTATGTCATGATACGCAACTTGACGTGGCAAAATGCCATCTTCTTCCTTTGACTTTTCTTTCCTTTTTTTATTTTTTTCTTTTATTTGTTCTTTCCTTTCCTTCTTTTTTCATCGAGAAAGGTCCTTTTACTGTTGATCATCTTTAGCCTCTCAATTGCTCGCCTAAAGCTCCTCAAGCGCTCATCCATCGCGCCGGCTACCGCCAGAGCACGGAATGAGCTTACTTAACTTAGGGAAAAAGTCAGGGCTTACTTCACCGGGGAACACACGATGGGTGACTGTGGTTCTAGGCAGAGCTAGGGCTCGTTTTGCTGACCGATGCCGCTTACGCCACTATTGATAGAAAAGTAGAGAGCCGTCACCACATTGGTGGTCGCGGCCATGCAACGAGATCTCACGACCCTCGCCTCAATGCATAAACACCCCTCACACAGGGCACCCACGCATGGAAGGCCGTATAAAATGCAACTTTTAGACAAATTCGGGGTCTAACATGCACCAAAACAAGGATTACTTCAAGTTATCATCGATTTTTACGGAATTTTTCATGTTCCCGTGCGTCATCGGATGGAGCGTGCCCATTAACAACCTATCATTATCCCGTGGTACGCATCCATGAGTTCGTGTCCCTGTATCATAAAAAATAAAAATATATTATGACAAGATGGATGCTAAGTCTACAGTTTAAAAAAAAAAAAAAAATGAAAAAAGAGAGAGAGGTAAGACTTGGCATTCTTTCTCTAGTTCCGGACATGGTACTCTAATAATGGACATCTAGCCTGTAATTAGACGTGGCAAGGGTTAGGTCACGTCATAAATGATCCAACTTAAATTAACTTATTAACTCATTCTTAACCCATTTGTCACTAAGGTAAATTTATTGACACATCCCTAACCTAATTTTTTAAGAAAAAATATATTGTTAAAACACTCTCATAAAATTACAAAATTAATGGATATATTTTATAATTTTTTTTAAATTGAAGCTTCATTTATCTTATGAAAAAGTGGTATTTCTAAAAATAATAATATTTTCTAGTGTTTGGTTAACACTTAAAAATAAATTAAAAAATTTCCGCTTGGAATAGAAAATCCGATTTTGATTTTCCTTGCACTCATTTTAAGTATTTCTGTTTTTATTTTTTTAATATATATAATTTTTATTTCTTTTATTTCTTTTTCTTTTTCTTCTTTCTCCTTCTTCACCTGTCATGGCCAACCTCGCCATAAGCTGATGAGGCTCGAGCTTGCCCAATTCCAACAAGCGAAACCTCGCTGACTTTGGAGGAGGCTCCACCTCACTAGATTTGGTGAGATCGAGCTCGCCTCGACATCAATCATGCTTAGTCTCTTTAGCACTAAGGCTAGCAAGCTCATCTCACTAGATATGGCGAGCTTGAGCTCGTCTCAAGCTAGTGAGGCATTGGCCTCGCTCGATTGACGAGCTTCAAGCTCGCTAGGGCGATTAGGTGAGAGCTGCAAACCTAACCTCCTCGAGAAGGGCCAGGTGTCGGACTTAGTAGGGGAAAAAGAGTAAAAGAAAGAAAGAAAAATTTAAAATATAATAAAATAAGAATTATTTAAAAAATCGAAAAATAAAAAAAAAAATAAAAATGATAAAAACTGTTCAAAGAGAATGATATATCCTTAATGCATTGATTCAACTAATAACCTTTATAAGTTAAATGGGTTGTAAATGGGTTTAAAGACAAACCCATTTATCATTAGACTTACAAACAACTCACTCTCATTAATAGCCCAATTATTAAAACTTACTTACCCCATAAAATTATTAAAACTTAACTACCCCATATATGACATATCTTATTGAATATGGGTTCAAATTGGGTTTTCAATCCATATTGACACCTCTACCTATAATTGGCACTATTGAGTGGTTGACCTTCCAACCAAATAGAGTATGCACTCTGGCATCATCAAACCGGTGCCCTTCATCATGTTATTATTTATGTTTTGACAAGCTCGTGATATATTTAGATTACATAGCTAACTCTGTACTCAGGGCCTGGATTCAAGGCAAAAGAAAGAAAAAGAGATACACTGTGTAAAAGGTTTTAAATTTATTATACGGATCACAATTCAAGTTTGAACTTTCTAATTTGATTGATATAGCCATAAACTTTTTGACGATTTTCTAATGTAATCCATCCAAAACAATTTAAAATGGAAATCACTAACCCGGCGATCTAATCAACAGTGGCTATTCTCACTGACATGCACAACTCCACTTGAAATAATTTTTTTTTGTATTTTTCCCCCTTTTTTTTTCTTTTAACTACAAATGGTCTCCTTCTTCACAATCCTCTTGTAGAACTCAACTAGTGAGCGCTCTGCAGTCGATGATCTCACGACATTGGCCCTTCTGTTGTTGAAGAGATTGACCATAAACTCCTCTTGGCAACAGAGGAAGGCAACAAGGAGCTTCTAAATCCAAGCGACAGAGAGCAAGTCGTCAGCGATAACGATGGAAAGGTCGAGGGAGCGACTGGCGATTTGCCTTTAGAAGGCCTCAAGCTTAAGCTCTTAGGCGTGGCCTCATGGTGGTGGGGCTGCATGGATTGGGCAGCAAAAGCCTAGTCGTGGTAGAGGCAGAAAATGGAATGGCCGACGTGGGAGCCTTGGTAATATAATGCATGCATCCTCTCACATGGAAGATTTCGCAAACTGCATTAAATCAAAACAGATTGAATCGAGCTTGGGTCGTGATTCCTCGAAGAAGAAACAACGATTTCGCAGAGAATTGAGCCAATGTAAACAGGTGGGTTTGTCATGCTCCGATCCTCCGAGCACATGCCCATCCCTCCATGGTCGATTAAAAGTGACGTCTCAAGGCGCATCGCCGACCCATTCATTTTAATACACATGCAGAAGCAATTAAATAATCCTCAGACAACAACAAGATGGGAAAGGAAAGTATGGCCACAATTTTTCATAACCGACAACACCTTTATATATACATATTAGAACAAGTCATATACACACAAACCGATATATATGACAAGTCTATAAAACAAAAGAGGGGTTTACAAACAACCACTAATCCCCCTCCTGCTCCACATTGTCACTAACATTTGAGCCCATGGCCGAGTACACCGGACCTCCTGGATCTTCGAGATCCAGGTCTATTGTGTCTACCACCGAACCACCGAAAGGATCTGTTGTACCCTTTCCAAAAGCAACCTCCAGCATATACAGAGGCATCTCAGATTCCAGTATAGGTCCCTCTCTCTGGCCATCCTGAGCGTGGCGGTACCATGATCGGTATCGGTGGAGTACCTTTTTGGGTAGACCCACATCGATCCATACTATGAACCTTACTAGCTCATAGGTCCAACCCCTAGGGCTTTCATGCAACGGAATGTAAGACGTTTGTTCTGTGACCTTCTTGGGCTGTCCAAAATGCTCAAGAGGAGTGGCCATCTAGGGACTTGAAAATGTTATCCCATGACGAGATGAGACAATGTCTCAACAAGTTCAATTCCCTAAGCCCCGACTAAGAAGAAAATATGCCCCAAGGGCTACCTAGGTGCAAACACGAGTCAGAGGACTTACCTTGGCTTCAGTCCCTTCCTGCAAGTCAACACAATTCATAAACTCATTAAATCACATCCATAAATCAATTCATCACAACAGATCGAATCATCGATCAATTGACTCGATCAACTACATGTCAGCACGACCAACTCTTGGTCAAGCCATTCAGTATTATCTATAAAGTCCGATCATATCCAGGAACTGTTCACTCTAAGCTAAAAATAGATAGTATAGCTCGCACTAAGCTAATAAATTAGTGTACTATTCTCACTAAGCTAACATATCGAACCCCCGGGTGGATATAGCACACTAATAATGACCTCTAGAAGCTGTCAAGGTGTATTGCTCTCACTAAGCTGACGTATCAAAGCCCGTAGGTTGATATAGTATACTTGTCAAGGCTCACTAGAAGCTATTCGGGTATACTGTTCTCAGTGAGCTGATATGTCGAGACTCGTAGGCTGATATAATATATCGATATACTACTCTCACTAAGCCGACATATTAGAGCTCATAAGTTGATATAGTATATTGTTCTCACCATCTAAGAATGCCACCATTTTTGTCCTCCATGATAAAAATAACCGTGTGTGGGTATACGGTCAGCCTTAGTCAAAATACAATATTTTCCCTTTTTGAAACTCCCAGTAATTTCAATAGTCCAGAAAATATTTTTGACATTGTAAATCGACGCTCGATTATTTTCCACTCAATTGCTAAAAATAATCAATTTTAGGATAAATACCCCAAATCACAAATCACACTCAATTTGCATAAAATAGTCAATTAAATAAATCAACCACACCACTGCAATCAACATAAGATTCCGGTCACCAACTATTCCGGTCTAATTTTTGAAAAATAAATAATTAATTAAATGATTACAAAAATTAATTATTAAATACTAAAAATGCTCACTTAGGCCTGTAAAGCCTAATTAAACACTGAAACGGGCCTGGAAAATTTCTAAGACTCATTAATTAAATACTACGGCCTATTTACTTGTTAATTACACTACTCTATCCACCTAACATGCAATATCGATTAACTAATTCACTAATCCATTCTAACTAACCACTTAATCCAAGCTTAACTTAAACTAATCAACCCTTAAGTGTCATTAACTTACTAAGCAATGATTAGTTAGTTAAACTTACTTGTTTAATGTTCCGCTTAGATCAAAACGATGGGAACGTGGCAAGGGACGAGAAACTCCAAAACGGGATCGCCAAGTGGGGTTGGGAAACCGTCCAAAGCGAGCCAAACGGCGGCCTAGAGACTCACTCAGTCCGGTTCTAGTCTGGGCCGAGAGAAGCTGGACCGATGGCTGATTGAGCAAGCAAGGACCGGTGGCGGGTAGGTAGAGCTTCGGTGGGCTTCCAGGCGGTCAGAACGGCAGCGACAGAGCCTCGACGGGCTAAGCGGCAACTTGAGGCAGTCCGCAGATGGTGAGAACAAGGCAGAGGTGTGTGACATCCAAATTTTCGGGTTTTGATTTCAATTAGTTAAATAGGGCCATTTTCATTCAATTGAAGCCGAGGATTAATTCTGGTGGTGAAATTGAGAAGCATGAGGGATTTTTGGATGAGGAAAATAAGCAATTTGATAAGTGAGACATCAATTGATTTTTGGGAGTCAATTGAGAGAGAATCAAGAGGGATTTGATGAGCAATTGAAGCCAAGGGAAGCCAATTTCGTAGCTTTCCCTTCCCCCTAGCAAAATGCACCAATTAAGAAGTTGTAAGTGGTGTATGTGTGGGTGATTGTGAGCCAAGGATAATACTTGGCCAAGAGTGAGTCTAATAGAATAGACTTGTGGAAAAATATCTAGCCAAAGGGCCCCTCACTCATCTCTCTCTTCCTCTTTGGCTTCTCCCTTGCGCACGGTTTCCCCCACCCGCTGGTTGTTTTTTGCCTCTGCTTTCATTTCTCTTTTGCACGAAGCAGCCCCCATCAAATCTCTCTCTTTTGCTGCTTGTCTAAGACGTCCGAGAGATGCCCCATCTCGCACTCTTCAGCAGCGAGAAGTCCGTAGAAGCAGGAACAACCCACGTCTCCGCCTTCATTGGTCTCTCCTCCCCTCAGCTGCCACCTGCCAACTTCTCGATCTGCTTCGGTCAACAACGAGCCATTGAGACTCCTAATTTGACCGAGTAGCTTGGCCTTGCTGGCACTTGGCAGTGTTTGCTCTCGGTTCAGTCAACAACAACAAGCCATCGAAGCCTTGGTTGACTTGCAGCTCTTTCGTCCTCTCCATGCGGCAAGGAATCCGCCCGCATCTGTTGCTGCCTCTCACGCTTGCAGCTATTCACGGTTCCACCGAATCCTGCATCATCTTCAACGTCCACCGGATTTCTCTGCTTTGCGTGAGTCAACAAACCGAAGCAAAGCCAATTTCTCCAGCTCCATCTTCGCCCGTGTATCGCCCGCGGCTTCCTCCTCGCGGCCAGCAAATCCCGTCGTGGGCCCAGCTCCATCGAAGACCAGGCCCACCAAATTAGTCCAACAAATTCCAACACCTGTAGTCAGCCCATTCCAGCCCAATTGAAGTCCAAGAGCTCGCAAGAATTTGGCCCATCAATCCAGCGAATTGAGTCAGCCCATTAGTTCACTGTTGGGCCCATTTTTCAGCTTAGTTTCAAGTCCAACAGCTCACGAGCCTAGTTGAGTTCAACCCAAGTCTAGCAATTTGCTATGGGCTTGCAAGCCTTGGGCCTAGTCCAAGCCCGTTGGTGTTGTTGCTAGCCCAAGTTCGGCCGCTATCATGCCGTTGTCGCGTGATCTGGTCCCCACTTTTAATCAAGTGAGTTTTGCTCACTAATACTTTCTTAGTTTGCTAATGACACTTAAGGATTGATTAGATTTAATTAAGTGCAATTAGGTGGTTAGTTAGAATGGATTAGCGATTATTAGTTAATTGCATTGCATATTAGTTAGGTGGTTAGTGTACTTAGAGAATTGCCTATAATATTTATTGGATGCTTTTTGAGATTTTTCCCAACCCTTATCGGGTGTTAATTAGGCAATTCAAGTCTAAATGGATTTTTTTAGGAATTAAATATTAATTTTCGAAATTATTTATTTTCCGAAAATTCAATTGGGATGGCCAGTGACCAGGATTTTATGCTACTAATTTTGGTGCAGTCCGTTTAATTGAGCTTTATATTATACTAAATTAGAATTATTGTATTTTTTTTTAAATTTCGAATTTAATTATTTAATTATTTATTTTCCCAGAAATTCAACTGGGATAGCTAGTGACCTGAATTTTGTGCTGATTGTAGTGGTGCAGTCCATTAATTTATTTGAGCTCCACATTGTGCTTAATTGAATTGATTGTGCAATTCGAGGAATTGTTCCTTGATTGATTGAAATTGAGTGGAATTAAATGACTAATTGGTAGGTGGCCAAGTATGGCTATTTAGCATTTATAATGCATTGATGAGTTGTAAAGTGGAGAGAGTCGTGAGAGTGAACTAAGAACTCTATTGGCTGAGAATGATCAAGTACGAAGTATAAACAGGCGTGGTTCAATGATTAAGGATATCACTGCGAAAACGGCGCCTTAAAGAACGCACATAGACTGTCTATGACTTGTGGTAGGCGTGGTTCGGTGATTAAGAATATCACTATGCGAAAATGGCACCTTAAAGAACGCATGTAGACTGCCTATGATTTGTGATAGGCGTGGTTTGGTGATGAAGAACATCATTGTGCGAAAACGACGCCTTACGCAGACTGTTTGTGATTCGATGATGAGGAATATCACTGTGCGAAAATGGCGCCTTAAAGAACTCATGTAGACTGTCTGTTACTTATCTCACCTTGGTGAAAACGACGTCTGAGAGTATTAATGGAACTCTGTGACTAAGTATACTATTGGAGGTTATATGGGATGGAGTGAATGACTTAGAAATGATTCGACTGAGATGTAATCGACTATGTCAATTGATCGATGTTTCGATTTGAGTGTGATTTGATGTGATTCATTGCTTTGATCTAATGCTGCGAATTGATTGATTGAATGAAATGATCAGTGAATGGTTGATTGAGATATAATCAACTAGGTTGATTGGTCATTGCTTGAGTCGAATGTTGTGAATTGATTGATTGAATGGAAAGGATTGTGAGTGGTCTTGTTGGTGTGTAATTGACTAGGTCGATTTGATCGATGCTTCTATCAGTGATGTGATTGCTTGGATGCCTATTTGATTTGTACTAATATGCAGGTGGAATCTAAGGTTAAGGTAAGTCCTCTGACTCGTGCTGTACATACACAACCTGGATGGTGTATTGGTTTACTAATCGGGTCTTAGGAGGTAGAACTTGCTGAGACGTTGTCTCAATGGTTATTGAATAACCATTTTAGGACCCGGATGAGAAGCCTAAGGAGGAGGAATCTGACGAGGAGAACCCTAATGAGAAAGACGAGGAGAAAAACCCGAAGAGGAGTATCTGAAGGAGAACCTCGAGGATGATCCCGAGTAGGATCCTGATGACTATTCCCGTAGAATCTATTTGAGTAGAAACCAACCTTTTTAGTATGGTTTGTATATGTACATGTATGACTGAGTCATTATAGATGTACATAAGGGTGTTGGTTCTCAGGTTAAATTTTCTAATCCTACTTATATATCCCATTGTTTTATTGTCCGGGGATTTTTATAATTGTTTCCGCATGTGCTATTAAAAAGGAAGGGGTCGGCGATATGTAGTCCTGGGATATCGCATTTTAAAATCGACCAAAAATTGAAGGATGGTCACGTGACCGAGGGTCGGGGCGTGACACGATGCACCGGGAGGAGGGGTGATGCGCGATGAGTTCGTGGCAAGCGCAAGGCATGCAACAGCAAACGGCGGTGGTAGGGGTGTCCAACGGTGTGCAACGGCCAATGGGGGTCTCTTTGGATTTCCTGCAAGTTTTGAGCTTTCTTGATCTTCAATGGAGGCTGGTCGACGGGCACAAGGAAGGAGGGAATCGGTTTGAGCTAGAGGGGGCCACCAATGTCACCTTCTCATCTCTTTGTCCCCCTCCTTTGGTCCCCACCACTAGCTGGCCTCCACAGTTATATTTCCAAACCAACACACTCCTTCTAGAAAGACCTTGAAATACTCCAAATGTCACGGGCAATGGGGAGCTACGAATTTTGATTGAATTTCCTTCAATTGGGATTCAATTCCTTCTCCTTCATTTCGACTTCTATAAATTCAATTATCGAGTCCTCGATCAAATTGGTATTTTTCCTCGCCAATTAATCTCACATGTAACCAAATTTCACAATAAAAAACAGTCCTCTGGTTTTTCTAGTCGAAAACGGCCCTATGTCGACTTTTTCCGCCAAAAACTCGATTTGCAGAAAAATCTTTGGAAACTGAGTCGACATTCCTAAAATGACTCGTAACATGACAGAACTTTCAATTTCTGAAATTAGATTCAAATTTGTGGTTAATTTCAATCTAGCGCAATTTTAACGTGACCTAGGTTATCGAGTAGCTTTTAGAACTTTTTAGTACAAATGACCCATGGTCGATTTTCTTCGAGCCACAATGAACCTCTTTGACACATTGGCGACTCTCGGTGGTCGTGAAAATCTCGAGGTTTCAAATACAGGCACAGAGTATCAAAATGATAGAAAAATCAATCTAGTACCGATTGACGAGAATTTTGCAATTTAGTGGAATCACCTACATCTTACTGTGCCGAAATGATCTCTATAGATGAGCATGGTCAAGTAGTCGATTCTTGGTCGAATTCTCAAGTCTATTGCATTAAAATCTCTTAATGACTTCCCCAAATAATCTAGTTATCTCATGTGATCAGCTTTGAAAATAGCACTATAGGTGCGTTGATAAAAGGCTCGATTATTCAACTGAAAACAAGACAAAATCCAGGATGTCACAGGGTTCATCCAAAATTAGGGCTAAAAATAGAGTAGAGAGGAGAGACCCAGACCCCCCTCCCCTCGATCGTCGCCTTCTCCATTGCCTCCATTCTCAAGGAGTCTGTTGCTATAATCAACCCTCCCTTCATCATTCATAGGCAAGGGTTGCGGTCTTCAACAATAAAGTGAAAGCGGGCAAGGACACAACAATTAGTAAATTACGAGGGCCTCGCCTAGGGCCCACACTATCGGATCATTAAAATAGAGTAAGCTCACATATCCCAAATGCATACATGAATGTTTGAAATAGAGATAATGTGTCGTGTCATCAATACAGCAATGGCAGTGGTGGAGTAACAAAGGGACAATAGTCATGTTCAAGTGGCAAAGCCAGTGCTAATGGCCCTGATGGCAACATTTCAGAAATGAAATGGACTTAGCCCATTTGATTCAACATTTGGAAGGGGTTTTTGGACTTTAAGGGGTTTCGCCAAATGTGAAAGTGTTTGGGTCAATTTTTTTTCAAGAACTTTGACAAGATGCAATTCCATCTCCTAATGGCTCTAAGAGCCTTTAGCTTAAAATAGTTTCGTAGATCCTACATTAGGCGAGGATCCCTCGCCTACGTAGGGCAAGGGCGACCCTCACCCAATGTCGGCAAGGATAGTCCTCACATGAGTCCAGCTTCCCTTCACCATGGCCAACAAAGGTAAGAGAGAAGAAGAAAGAAGAAAAAAAATTTAAAAGTAAAAGACGAAAATACCCTATAGTTTGGGGTAAGTGTGTCACACAAGTGCAAATTTAGGATTTTTTTGTACCATAAAGAAAAATGTTTGGGATAAATGTGTCAAAATTTGCAAAGTTTAGGTTTTTTGGGTCATAAAAAAAATTTGGAGTAAATTTGTCATACTAAGCAAAGTTTGGGGTTTTCTATGGCTTTTTCCCAAAAAAATGACACAATTTCAAAGTCTTTTTACCCTAGATATGATAATGAAAATAAGTATAGTTTTCCAATTTTGAAATGGTCAAGTAAATGTGAACACATTAACAAATCATTCGTGTTGATAATATGTCTCAAATTTGAATAAGTAAATAAACATAAATCATGTAAGTTTTTTGTTTGAGTAACTAATCTTCCCAACCTCTTTCAAAGTCCATCACACAAACTTATAGCATAGCTTCAACTATTTGGATCATCATTTCCAATTGGCCATATGTTTGTGGATGATAAGCTATGTGTTACACTACAACTTCTTTCCCATGATTGGTTTGAAGATTCCTCCATATTAACTTATCTCGCTGGCAATCGCTTCAAGATCTCAATAGCGAGGTATGAAGGGAGCTTCGGGTCATCGTCGGCGACGGCGGAGGAGGGACTCATGATGGTCGAGCATTGGTTGAGAAGAAGAGCGAACCCGAAATGGAAATGATCTGTCCTGGTTGAGTCATGTGAGTGCGGGCGTTCTCCGTGCCTCCCGCGGGCCACGACAAGTACATGTACGATACAAAAGAAAGACGAGCTGAAGGTCAATGATTGTTCCAATCCATACAAACCCAGGTTAGTGCGATAGCTGGCCTCCACTCAAGATCACCACAGCCATAAATGTAGTGCAAAGAGCGTCCATGATAAGGTAACTCAATGTTGGGCTCTTCCATGAATTCGAAAATGGAATCAATCCATCTGCATCAAATTTATCGCACATGTCCTCATAGCAGGTCCAATTTGATTTCTTCTTTTATTGTTCCGCACCATCGATGCCCAATGGCCATTCGATTCCAAAACTACACTCGTCCGCAAGTCCGTATATTTGATCGCTATGAGGAAATTTGAAAAATAGAATTGTATGTACTCTAATGCGCACTTCTAGTCCAAAAGCGGTGGCAGGCTCCCATTGATATTATGGCTGATTGATGTAATTGATATCCCAGTCGATTACAATCTCACAAGGGTAATTTGTGTTTTTTCCAAGAGGTTTATGGGATTTTCTTGTGTACTATATGTGAGAGACTTCCAAATGTTGAAAAATACAAGAAGAAATCAAATTGGCAATATCATTTATACTACATTGAATTTTGCGTTTTAAATTGACGACGACTTCAGGCCACCTAGACTTAAACAAAAGGTTGTTAATGGGATGGAAAGTGAGAAAGCATGTGAACTTTAGTTTCAGCCAATGAATAATATGAACGCAATCCTAGTACAAACTTGACTAACCAATGTTCTCCAAGGGAATTACTTGGCATTTTCTCTTGCCAAATGAAATGGAACTCAAGGCTCTGCAAAGGGAGAAAAAAGAAAGAAATAATACATCTATATCATTAGAGTTAAATCATAGAAAATCTTAAACTGGTATGACTTAAACATATTTACCACAAATTATCTTAGGACAAGTAAAAACTCTCAAAGTGATACCATTGTCCCAATTTTTCCCTCCTTTACAATTTCATCCATTTTGATGGTAGACATCCTATGTGGTAGCTGACGAGGCTAACGAGGTTTGCATGGTACACTTATATGGCATTATCACATGCACCACTCCCAGACTTCGCGGAAGGAGAAAATAACTCATTTTCCCAAGCTTGCTCGCTTCCTTTGGAACCCCCCTTCTCTCTCTCTCTCTCTCTCTCTCAAACTCATCATTCTCTCTCCCTCTCTCTCTTCTCTAGGATGACACCACTTGTCCAATCAATCATCCTGAATGAGTGTCACACTTGACATTCCATTTGCCATCACCGTACTCTATCCTCTATCCTCGCTCCTTTCTCATGGAGCCAATGTCCAACACAAGAGACAAGAGAAGGAAAAGAAGAGATGGGCCAGGAACAAGCGGAAGGAAATAGAAGAAGAGGAAAGGAAAGAAGGTCGGGCCGGCGTAGCCTTGGCCCGACCCCTGCTTTTTAAATTTTTTAAAATATATATAATTAATATTAGTAATGCAAATATACCTAATGTCTATATGCAATCCACTTTAGCAAAAATCATTTATGCTTAGGGGTTATAATTAATCCTTATTTTCCCATATGATTAGAGAATAATTAAATGAGTTGCCAAAATTTTGGTGCCATCACAATCATTAATTGAGATACTCAAAAATGTTTGATGTAAGACATCGGGAAGTAATGCTTTTATGAGCAGGCACAAAAAAAGTATCACTCAAAATGAGTTTTCATTATCTTGACTTTATAGATATGATGGGATTCACAAAAAATTCAAAGGAATCCTCGTTGTCGATGATCATTGTAACTCCCAATTTTCTGAGTAATAGTGGGTGCTTGCAAAGTGGTCAATGCTAATTAATTAAGAAAATGAAAGATACAAGGAAAGTGTTGGCATCTTTAATAAGCAATTCATGCCAATGACATGCATCATCTCAAACAAAAGTTTATAAGGAATTTTTTAGTCCAATATGACAAAAAAAAGAAAGACAAAACTTGGTTTTGGAATCACATTGACATGATAAAACAAGCCATTAACAAAGTAGATTTTCTTGATTGTAGCCAAAAATTCTTTTCTCTCTCCCTCTCTCTTTTTCTCTCCATCATCTTCTTCAACCTTTAGCCATGGTGAGTGTTTGAGGTAGTCTCACCATTCCCTTCCTCTTTTGTTGATTTTGTTTGCATTTTATCATTCTTTTCTTGTTTTTTTTTTCCTCTCTCTCTTGATTTAGTTCTAAAAGCTCTCTTCTCTTAAACTTTTCTGATCTAGTTCTAGATTTAGGTAATCTCCTGCTCTAAATTTGGAAGTTTAATAAATATGCTTTTGGGGATTCAATGCTCCTCTGCTCTATTCGTGTATAGGCTCTCTACCTTCAATTTTTAATGATGATTGCAAGCATTTTGGCATCTCATTAAATCACAAAGATTTGCTCATCCACATGTTAGATCTATTTTTATTTAGGGAAAAATCCACGAAAAACCCTAAACTTTGCCTAAAGTGACACATTTACACCAAAAAAAAATTTATGATGTGAAAAACCCTGAACTTTGCTAACCGTGACACATTTACCCTAAACTTTTTTTGTGACACCAAAAATCCTGAACTTTTGTTATATGACACATTTACCCCAAATTTATAGGGCATTTTGGTCTTTTCATTTTTTAAAATTTTTTAAAATTTTTTTCTTTTTTTTTTCTTCTCTCTTCCTTCGCCGGCCGATCGGCGGAGGAAAGCCGACATATGGCGAGGGCTGCCCTCGTTGACGTCGGGCTAGGGCGGCCCTCGCCTGCGTTTGGTGAGGGGTGCCCTTGCCAGATCTGTGGAGGGCCGTCCTCGCCCGACGCCAGTGATGTCGGGCGAGGGTGTCCTTGCCCTCACTAGCATTGAGCGGCCCTCGCCCGACGCTAACAAGGTCAGGCGAGGGTATCCTTGCCCTCGCCGGCATCGGGCGGCCCTCGCCTACGTTTGGCAAGGACGACCCTCGCCAGATCTAGTGAGGGGTGCCCTTGCCGGCGTCGAGCGACCCTCGCCGAACACCAGCTTCCCTCCGCCAACTCCGCCATGGCCGGCAGAGGGAAGAAGAAGAAAAAAAAGGAAAAAATAGAATAAAAAGACAAAAATACCCTTGATGGGGTAAATGTGTCATGGTTTGAAAAGTTTGGGGATTTTTATGTCACAAAAAAAAAGTTTGGGATAAATGTGTCAATTTGGGCAAAGTTCAGGGTTTTTCGTGACTTTTTCCCTTTTATTTAACCTATTTAGGTTGTCTTCATATGGCATGGTGTAGAGAAAGCCAAACCTAATCACACACCGTCAAGTGGCAACATCATAGTTATGAGATAAGGAATTTTCGGAGTGTGCTCATGATTGATAAAGGCACATGAACTAGTGTTGGTCGCCAATTTTTTTTGCTTGATTGATCCATTTTTGTGGAATGAGTATTCGTTAATTTTGCTAATGCCCCGTTAATCCTCTCTATTTTCTATATTCGGCTTTGCTATTCAGTTTCTTGCTCTATTTTGATTTGCTTTGTTATGAAGATTACATACTTCTAATATATCATTTTGAGCAAAGAATATAAGTTTATTTCCACCAAAAGAAAAAATTAAAGGAGATTAATGTGAATTGAGAGTATTTACTGGAAGTGTGTTTATTTCGCGAAAAATTAATGATTTAGAATTTTTTTTTTCAAAATTTGATAGCTTTTATCGCTTCCAAAATGGATTGAAAGAAAAAAAATCATTATTTACAAACAATGCTTAGATATAATTTGCTGTCGATACCAAAAAAAAAAAAAAATTCATCAACTAATTTTTTCAAGTAATAAAAGCAATCATTTAAAAAAATTATTTTAAAATTATTTATTTTCCATGAAACAAATAAAGCCTAAATATCATAACATGTTGAGCATTAACAAGGAAAGAAGAAAATGCTATGATGACCAGCGTGTATGACCAGCAAAGAAGCAAAATTATTAGATGAACTGACAACACTAATGTGAGAATGGTTATAGCAGTTGACAATCATTGCAATTCATTGATTAGAAACTTTATCAATATTTCACATCACTAGTCATAACCAATCATTGGCTTATGTATCATTATTATGGACCGATGGGTAATGTAAGATGTTGATTTGGTAAAAAAGGTGGGGCTTGTTATTCACCCACCCAAAGTTTTGCTTGGAAATCGCATGCTTGAACACGTGATCCAGCATTCTCTTGTTTTAGTGATAGGGTTGAGCATTGGTCCAAGGTTGACCTTGGATTAGCCTAATCTGGCCAATTTTGATCTGGTTTCTAAAGGAATTGAGCCGGTCTCTAGTCCCAGAGTGATTGAAACCTATATTGTGTTGGTTGGTCTATGGTCTTAATACTTTAGGATTGGTTATATATACATATATCGGTCTCTAGTCCCAGAGTGACTGAAACCTATATTGTGTTGGTTGGTCTATGGTCTTAATACTTTAGGATTGGTTATATATACATATATCGGTCTCTAGTCCCAGAGTGACTGAAACCTATATTGTGTTGGTTGGTCTATGGTCTTAAACCCATATATATATATATATATATATATATATTCCAAACCTTGGTATCTAACTTAAAGTGCTTGGCGCTGCCTTTTTTTTGTCGTCCTATTATAAATTTTCCAAACTCCAGTACATAACTTAAAGCTTTATAGTTAGTCTAACCCAAACCAACTTCGTGTGTGTGTGTATTTTAATATATATCTATGTATAATTGATAGTTTATTGTTAAATTTTATTTCACATGTTCGTCTTCCAAGGGTTTTATTTTTGGTAAGTTGAGATTTCTATTGTTTTCTTATCTTAGATTCCTATTTGGTTTGTATTGGTGTTGATAGTTTGGACATTCAATATCACATTCTCAACGCATATGTAATTTTAAAGAGTAGGTTTATTTTTTCATGGAAAACAAAAAAAAAAAAAAAAAAAAAAAAAAAAAACTATTCGATTAATCACTGGTTAACCGTGGAATAGAACTTGGTCTCAAGTTCAACAAGGTTGGTATCCCGTCCCAAAAATTGAAGACCAACATTGTGTGAATTGATTACTAATTAAGGTACTGGACCGGCCCATTCTGGTGGATGGTCACAACTATTTAGTAGAATTAGATGGTGCTTTAAAAACCAATGAAAGCGGGGCAAAAGAACGCTTCAAGTGCCATAACTTTGGCCAAAGGGACACTTAAGTGCCATAACTTACGAAAGGTACACTTAAGTGCCAAATTCGAAAAAAAAACGGATCACTTGAGTGCCACTCCGGCCAAAGTCCGGCCAAAACGCCAACGTGGCGTTTTTCCGGCGAAGCGCGCCCAAAACGACGCCGTTTTGCACGCTGACGTGGCCAAAACGGCGTCGTTTTGGGCTGACGTGGCAAAAAGAAAATTAAAAAATTAATTAAATTAATTTTAAAATTAAATTTAGTTAAAATATTTCAAAATAATAATTTTAAAATTAAATTATATTTAAAATATTTTAAAAATAATAATTTAAAAAACTTTAAAAAATTTATTAAAAAAAAAAAAGGGAATGGGGGAGGCGGCCGGATCGCCCTCGGCCGCCGCCATGCGCCCGCCGCCACCGGAAGGGCCGGCGACGGGGGGGAGGGTCGGCCGGGGTCGCCGGGCCACGGCCGGGGCCGGCGACCCGGACCGGCGGCAGGGGGCTGCGAGCCCTCGCCCCATCGAGGGAGGTGCGACCCTCGCCCGTCCGCGAGGGTCGGCGGCCCTCGCCGGCGCCGGCCAGGGCCGCCGCCCGCGGGGTCGCCCCAGCGGGCGGCGGCCTTGCCCGGCCGGGCGAGGGCCGCCGACCCTCGCCGATCTGGGCGAGGGCGCGCGCCCCCCGAGACTAGCGGCGGGGCTCGCGGCCCGCCCGAGATCCCGCGGCGAGGGCTCGCGGCCTCGCCCAGAATCCCAGCGCGAGGGCTCGCGAGCCCGCCGCCGATCGGCCGGTCGCGGCCGGCCCCAGGCCCGGCGACCACGGCCGGCCGACCCTCCCCCGCCGTCGCCGCTCTTCCCGGCGGCGGGCGGCGGCGGCAGGGCGAGGGCGATCCCTCACCCGCCTCCCCGTTCCTTTTTTAATTTTTTTAAATTTTTTAAATTTTTTTTTTAAAGTTTTTAAATTTTTAAATATCATTTTTTAAAATATTTTAACTAAATTTAATTTTAAATTTAATTTAATTAATTATTTATTTATTTTGTTCCACATCGGTCGAAACGACGCCGTTTTGGCCACGTCAAAGTGCAAAACGGCGCCGTTTTGCCGCAGCGCCGGAAAAAACGCCACGTTGGCGTTTTGGCCGGATTTTGGCCGGATTGGCACTCAAGTGATCCTTTTACTCCGATTTTGGCACTTAAGTGTACCTTTCGTAAGTTATGGCACTTAAGTGTCCCTTTGGGCAAAGTTAAGGCACTTGAGGGGTCCGCACGTCATGAAAGCGGATAGTGCTAGCTTGTGGTGCAAAAACAACGGCGACTCCTTACCTGCAGGCTCCTGGAATCATATCCCCAGAAGGACAGACAAGCCAGCTTACGAAGGCACAGACATAGTTAGGGAGATGAAAATGAACAATGTACCGGACAACCATGAAATGTTCAAGATGGGGCCGCATGAGGAACATCATTAAGATGTATACGCACTACACAGACATCCTAAATGGTCTTGCTAGCCAAGGGTAGACCTACGCAAACGCAAAAGACGTAAAAAAGATACTTTGAGCACTTTCCATGGAGTGGAGTCATGTGAAAACCTTCGTTCAGAAAACTATCGGGATTCAACCTCTCTCAATGGGCGAGGCTTATTGGTACTCTGATGGGGTATGGGATTGAGCTTGAGAACAAGGAACCTAACTCAAGAAGGTAAAAAGTTATTCCTTTTAATGCTAATAATTCCGATGCAGAGGACTCATCCTAGAAAGATGTATAATGTGCCCGAACAACCTGGTGCCGTCAAGCTTGGCTGTTATACAACCCATAGGCCAAGCTATCATTTCTTTCTCGGCTTAAGTCTCCGCTAAAGTTGTCTGATTGTAAGCACAAAGATTGCGACGTAATTGAACAATCGCCACTGAACCAAAGTTGTGGGGTTCCTTGATGTTCCTCTTTAGCAGGGAGGGAGGGAGGGAGGGAGAGAGAGAGAAAAAGGAGAGGTCCGGCCAGCAGCAATTTTTTAAGGACTTGATTGGTGACAAAGTGTGGAGTAATTAACCTCGGCAAATTGTGGGATTTGAATATTTTATTACACCCACATCTTTATCATATGATGATAAGTTAGCGATCAACGTAACTAAAATGAGTGATATTCTATAATTGAAGTTGGTCCCCATAGTCAGTATACTAAGTGATAAAATAAACCGTAAGAGAACATATAAACAAATGAGCTTTGTTAAATAATTGAACAGCTTGCCCCGTCACTCCGAAGATTAATTTTATACATTAGTTTCATTACATTTCTACGAAGAAATCTAGCATGATTTTTTTATTAAGAAAATGCAGGCAGTGACTAATCTAGCATGATTTTTTTTTGGGGTTTTTCCATATATAAAAAAAATAAATTGTATGCAATGCATGACATGCGAATTTAATCCTAAATTATGTTTACATGACCTAATTCTAATATGACGTGCAATAATGACTTGACATAAAGTACACGACATGAATGTAATGCGATTAGTCTATATGACATGCAGATGATATTTTTTATGTTTTTCATTAAAATTGGTAACTAAAAATTACAAAAACAAAAATCTATATATTATTTAAAATAAGCTAGGAAATAGACGAACCTAAATCCTATCTTAATTTGGATGCCTATCTCATGCAATTCAATTTAAAAAATATCATCATACATAGATATTGTCTAATCATGTATTTAATTCAACTAGGAAAGTATCCTTATGCAATCTTATCTAGAAAATCAATACCAACATACATGATATGCAATCCTTTTGCGATTTTTAAAAATCCTACAATTATCTAAATTTAAAATAAAATCTCACGGAATCCGCATGCACAATCCACAGGGATTTTAAATAAAAGACTGAGATAATCTAAAAAATAACAATCACAAAAATGTGAATTTAGACGCATGATAGGAGGTACTCTATATTTTGTCCTACCAAGTTGTTATGATTTCAATCGAAAATTCTGAAGGAACTTTTGACACTAAATCATACGTCATAAATATGGAAGTATGTCAATTTGTTATCACTAAACTAGGAATGTCACGAAAATAAGTTTGAATGCGGAATTGAAATAAGCAATCGGATTACCAAAAAGTGAGGCTCAAGACCCGCCCACATCATTATTAAATCTTGGCGCACTATATTGGCTAAACCTGATGCTCATGGGTTATGTCAATATTATAGTAGTATCAAACTCGATGATTGATTGGAGGCGCTCATATGCATAGTCTTCCTAAACATTGTTTTTCTTTTTTGGCCTCAATACAGTGTTGATCTTGTAATCTAAACAGACGAATCACCAGTCTGTGAGAAAAGGAAAAAAATGGTAAAGAGAACCAATTTGATTGCGCTAGAGAGCATGAATCGCCATCTGGTTGAGAGGTCAACCACTCAATAGTAAAAGAGAATGCTAAATCTTTCCTATTATTCTTTTCTTAAGTATAAACTTGATTTCTTCTTATCCTAATCTATCATTTATCTCATTCAAAACAGGAACGTGAAACGTATGGCGTGATTACACAAAATGCCCATTGAGTTATCATAGCTTATTAATAGAGCATGTCCCATGCCCTGCGTGGAACATGACAATTCCATATAGATTAATGGTACCTTAAAGTTAATTCTATTTGCAAGGGAAATTTTCACCTGACCCCTGCAATTTTGGTGTTGATGCATGTTAAACCCTCAACTTTAAAAGGTTTATGTAAATTCTTATGGAATGCACGCTTTCCCTCAATTTCAAAAAAATAATAAAAAGTTTATAAAAAGGGAATAATTGACTCTTTAACCAACAAAGGTACTGAATTAACATATTTAATTAGAACATATTATGAGATATTTAAAATGATAAATAAATAGATATGAAAGAACAAATTGCTGCTAGTTTTAAAAAACTGCTTTCCTATATTCACACGGACAAAATGACAGGATTTCTTATCCATTTGAAATGGCTGTTAATTGTCTGATTAAGCTCATTATCACTACTAAATCATATACTTTAATGAGAAAAATTTAAGAGAAAAATTTAAATTAGGAATTGCCTGAAATTGCAGAGCTCATTTCACCGCCACTACCACCGCGGCATTGCCCACCTCTCGCAACAGCTGCTAGTCCTTGCACAACCAGCCGCCCAAGAATTCGTTTTCAATGACCCTCCCCATGACTCCCCTCTGATGCTCATACAACATTATAATATATTTTGAAAAATTGCTTTGAGTTAGCTAAAGGGATAAAAAGGTTCACTTAATTGCAATAATTTGTTACAAATATGTTATGTACTAGTTGTGCATCCATATGTAGCCCAAATTTTAACATTCACTTCAAACTGAAAAGGAGGGGTTGACTAATAACTCTACGAATGGCCTTTTTTGTATAGCCACAAAGCCATCGAGAATGATTCAAGTCAAGGGGTTGATTAGCATGAATCGTCACTGGCGAGAAATTTATCTAATATCAACTATGTGTCCTCTTCGTAATGATGATAGATGACAATGAGTTGGCTTTTTTTCTCGATAATTGCATTAACATTTTGCTTATCCCCGCCGGCAATTTAATTTTTACTGTATCCTTTTCATTGTGATGATGGATGATCATGACTTCTTGGCCCAACGGACAAAACATGGTTTTTGTTTTTTTCCCAAAGCATGAGAAAGAGTCAAAATGAATCTCCAGAGTCAAAATGAATCTCCTCTTATAGCGTTATTATAACATTTTGTCGATTCTTCCCGGCGTCAGACGTTATATAAAAGGGAAAAGGCTTGATCGGGACAACTTGATTATATTTTTACTTAAAGAAGCATGACTATATTGGTTCAATTAATAAATTTAGAACAAAATTTATATTTGTATAATTAATTTATAACTTATTGTGCAATCCTCTTGTCACTAAGAACGCTAATGATAACCATTTTGTTCTTAGAAACAATTATTGATTAGAAATAAAAAAAAAATTATGTTTATTTTGTGAATGAGTTTTTGAGCAAATATAAAAATCTAATGACAACATAATTTTTTTTTTTCGGAATAGAAATTTGTTTGATTAGCCTTCTTATATATCTCCCTATCATGCTATTTTCCATTCATTGTGATTCAATCTTTCATTAGATAAATTATCCTCAATTGAATTGAAAAAGTTGATTTCTACATTGACGGGCAATGGCCAACAGCAAGCGATGGATGCGAGGATGAGCAATAAAATGTGTTTTTATTTTTGTTTCTATTTAAAAAAAAAAAAGGCATAAAATTTATAAAAAAAAAATATATTTCTCATTTCCGTTTCAAACCTATTTTTGAGATAAAAATCATGAAAATAAGAGTTAGTTGAAGCTATCATCGATCTTTACGGAATTTTTCATGTTCCCGTGCATGGAATGGGACCCGCTCTATTAACAACCTATCATTATTCCATTGACACGCCTCTACTTTGGTGTCCCTATATTATAAATATAAAAATAAATTATGACAATAAGAACGCAAAGTTAAAAAAGAAGACCAAAGAGGAGAGGCTTGGCATTCTTTCTTTAGTTCCAGTCAAAGGTACTCTCATGATGGACATCTATCCTGCAATTGACCTTCCTACAGATGTGGTATGCACTCTAGCGTCATCCTTCGCCATCTTTTTTATTTTGCTTTGACAAGCTCTTTGACAAGCTCTTGATTCTTTTTGTTTAGATTAAATAGCTAACTCTGTACTCTACGTCTGCTTAGAACATCATTGCTGAACTTGCCGGCCTCCCTCCCTTTTACGGTGGTGAACCACCTTATTTTAAGGTCCTATGACGAAAACGCCTCGCACCCCTTGTTGACTGGCCTACATTTTTCTCGCCGGTCAACCAGGGAATATAGAAGATAGCAGGGAGCCCCACCCCTCGAGAGTTCTTCCCCCTAATTCTTCCTTAAGCCTTTTAAGCATCTATTCAAGTCCAACCTTCCAATCACTGGATTTGCCCAAGTAGCCACCTTCCAACATGGAAATGGAGAAATGAGGGGTTCAAATCCCCACCTTCTCAAGGGGATAGGGTAGGGACGCGTGAGTTTCAAGAGTGGGTTTCGACTCCCACGCCTGCAAGAGAGCAGGGCAAAAGTCTGAGTATGAGTGTAGAGTAGGAATAGAGTAGTAGGACTGATCAAAAAAATAAAAAGTCCAACCTTCCTACCATATGTAGTATGCACAATAGCATCATAAAATCGGTGCCCTTCACCATCTTTTTATTTTTGTTTTGACTAGCTCCTTGTCATTTTTGTTTTAGATTGCGTAGAGAACTCTATACTCTAAGCCTGAATTTAAGACAAATGAAAGAAAAAAGGAAAAATTATCTAAAAAGTTTTAAACCTATTATACGAATTACAATTCAATTTTGAACTTTTTTAATTTGGTCAATACAATCCTAAATTTTTTAACGATTTTTCAATGTAATCAATCCTGCTAATTTAAATTTGAAATTGCTAACGTGGCAGAGCAATCAACGGCGTCTATACTATACAGCACTATCGATAGCTAGCAGCTTAATGTACAGCTCCACTCGAAACGACATTGTTATGAGAAATTTGTAATTTGTAATTTCTTTTTTTTTTTTGGTTAACTACAAATGGTCTCCTTCTTCACGCTTCTCTCGTAGAATTCGGCTAGCAACCGCTCCACGGTCAGCGTTCTCACCACATAGGCCCTGTTGTTGAAGAGGTGGACCCTAAACTCCTCTTAGCAACAGAGGAAGGCGTCGAGGAGCTTCTAAATCCAGGTGATGGAGAGCGTGCCGTTGGCGGTGACGGTGGACAGGTCAAGGAATCGACCGCGATTTGCCTTCAGAAGGCCTCGAGCTCAAGCTCCTGGGTGGTGGCCTCACGATGGTGGGGCTCCATGGAGTGGGCAGCAACAGCCTAGTCATTCCGGAGGCTGAAAATGGAATAGCCATTGTGGGAGCCCCGGTAATATAATGCGCACATCCTCTCACGGGGAAGATTTTGCAAACTACATTAAATTAAAACGAATTGAATCGAGCTTGGATCATGATTCCTCAGAGAAGAAACAGCGAGTTCACAGAGAATCGAGCCATTGTAATCAGGTGTTTTCATTCAAAATTAGGGTTAAAAACAGAGCTCAGAGAGAGACCTAGAGCCCCTTCGGCGGCCAAAGGCAAGCGCTATGGCCTTCGGCAATGAAGTGGAAGGAAGCGAAGACACAACAGCCATTAAATTACGAGGGTGTCACGTAGGGCTCACACTTTTCAATTATTGAAATAGAGTGAACTCATGTATCCCAAATGCGCACTTAAATGTTCATAACATAACAAGTGTGTCGTGCCATCAATATAGCAATGGCAGCGGTGGAGTGACAAGGGGACAATAGTCTCGTTCGAGTGGCAGAGCCAGTGGAAATGGCCGCCATGGCAACTTATCAGATGCGAGACAGACTTGAACGATGCAATTGAGTTGTGTAGGTTGAGATTGCTCAGGTCATCCATGTATTTGCAAGACAAATAGGCCCCGATGCCCCCGCGCATCAACTCAATCCCCACCACACCAATTCCCCAAATGAATCTGCTACTTGCCTCAAATGCCCCCGCCGGTTTCGAAAATGCACAATGGAAGTCAGAAGTCGGGCTCAGATTTGGCTATTCAAGTAAACAGAGCCCCAAAAATTACATATTTCCTCCCTAAAATGAGCATGGCATGTCACATGTAGTAAAAGCCATTCTGCCTACTCCTCAGCTGTGATTGCAAAAAATCGCAAAAGCTGAGACGATCAAATAGAAAGAGGGAAAATGAATACGAGAGAGAAGAAGGTAGACCAATCCAAAGTCAGGAGGATAATATACAACCAACGGCAAGAGATGCAAAAGAATGGCGAAAATGAATCTTACAAGTGACATGATCATCTTTCCTCTCACTCCAGCACTTCAAGTATCGTGTTGGCAAGACAAGGACTCTCATAAGAAGAGATCTTTAAGTAGGGAAACAGAAGTGCATCGACAGCTTATCCGATGTCATGGAAGCCGGACAACCTTGTTGACAGCAGAATCTAAAGCATCAACATTCCTCCTTAGAATTCTTCTGAAGCAATGTCAAGGAAAACACAAATGATAGCACAAACCTTTAATTCAACTAGGAAAAAAAAGAAACTGTGTGGCTTTTACTTTCCGGTGAATGGGTGTCGCTCGTTTGTAAGAAGTAAAATGATGCTTTTCGTTAAATTTCTAAGTTCACAGGACAAAAATGTGTTCAGGACAAACACTGCAACGACGATAAGGACTTTTTCCATCTAGTCAAGGATGCAATTGTGTCGCCAGACTTTCCATGCCCTTCATTTCTTCATTTAATCTGCAATAACAAGAATCCAAGCCAAAAAACTTACTGACACTAGCAAACACCGATTACTAAAGAGCAAAATGTGACTAAATTCCAAATAGCAACAGAGGTTCAACAAGATATAATGTTTGTCATGACTGATCCTTCAAAGGATTTCTTAAGGTGCATATACAAGAGTTTGAGTTTCCATCAAATGAGGAAAGAAGGGAATATCCACCAACTTAGTATATAATGAACAGTCTAAAAGCTGGAATGGTGTTAGCAACGGGTTCTTCAGCTGAATTAATGCACATCCTTTGCTCTTGATTCAAGAAGCTAATAATCTAATGTTCCAGTCACACCAGGAAATCACTTGCATTCTCTCATTGACAATAAGAATTTTTATGTGAAAAGAAGATGCAAAAACCTCGCTATTAGTTTCCACAGAAAAAAATTTCTTGAGTCAAGTTGAGCACATCACATGTAAAACATAGAAGAACAACATTCTTGCATGTAACATGAAAGATAAGGAATGATATTCAGATTAGCAGTTTCCATAAGTGCAGACAAACACAACATGAAGTTCCGAAAGGCAAAGTTAGGCATCAAAGCCTGACTACCTTAGACAGGAATTTATGTACCGATTTCCTTTTGTTGCTGCATCAAGCACTACAAAAAAGAGAAGGAACAACAAGGTTCAGATTAAAATACACAAAAAGAAGCATCCATCAACATATAAAATATATGGAATAATTTTAATGAGACTATCCTCAACCAATTACTGCCTCTAACCCAACTTAATCAGCATGAAGATTACAAAGATCTCATGAGCTTCATATCAACAGCATGCACTGAATTGCAAAATGTTGTGAAAATCCCATTAATTATCTTCTTTTAGTTACACTTTCAAATCATTAGAAATTACATTTTGTGTTTAAATAGCATTTTAGAAAACCAGCAAACAGCCTTGAATTATCTAGCATGCGAAAACCGTAAGCATGTGTGAATGCATACACATGTATCCATCAATCTCCAACATATATGAAGACAACAGTCCACCAGCAGTGCGTCCAACCCTTAGATGTCAATACTAGTGAGCAGGTTCCGCACATGACCATCATCAGTTGATGTTGGGAGAAAAGACACATAACATGCTCGCTGACCAGAACAGGCTGGTGGGTTTAGCTCAGCAAATGAACTTATCTCACGGGGCAAATTTCGGATTACAAGTCCATTAGCAGTCATTCATTGTCAGGAAAAGAAACAGATTTTTACTTTATTTTGAGGAACTTACCAGATTCTTGAAGGCGTCCAGCAGCATCATTGAAGCACTGCATATGATCTGTTGAGCAAGAAGTTACCTGCAATTTTACAATATCTAGCCAGATAAACACAGAGCTTGTAATATCGGGAATAGCCACCAAAGAGTGATAGTTGTAATTTCTCTTTTAACAGAATATGGAGCTATTCCAACAGCACAAGATTCTGATTTTGAAAGGTATCACACCTAAATAAAAATTTAAGACATTCTCGAAATGTAAATTTTAATAGGAAAGCACCTTAAAACTTCACGCAATTAAGACATCTCAAGAGCACACTAATATGCTATATTTGGCTCATAATTTTTTCCTTCAATGTGAGTATCATCAGAGAAGCCTCGAGGTGAGGACACAGGTGCCATAACTTGCACGCCGGGACATAAAGTGCCATAACTTTAAAATGGTACACTTAAGTGCCATCATCGGAGTAAAATGGGACACTTAAGTGCCACTCCGGCGAAAATCCGGCCAAATGGCTGACGTGGCAATTTTCCGGCGAGTTTAGTCCAAAACGGCGTCGTTTTGCACGCCGACGTGGCAGAGAAAACGCAAAACGACGCCGTTTTGTGCCTACGTGTAAATAATAATATAAAAATTAATTAAATTATAAAGTATTCAAAAAATTTAAAAAATTAAGAAAAATTTAAAAATTTTAAAAAATTAAGAAAATGAAAAATTAAAAAAAAAAAAAAAGGGTGGGGGAGGTCGAACGGGCGGCTGAGGGCTGAGCCCTCGCTGCCGCCGCCTCCCCGCCGTCGCCGCCTCCCCGCCGTCGCCGGGAAGGGCTGGCGACGGAGGGGGGAGGGTCGGCCGGGGTCGCCGGTCCCCGGCCGACCGACGGCGAGGCGGCTGCGAGCCCTCGCCCGAGCGGCGAGGGCCGTGACCCTTGCCCTAGATCAGGCGAGGGCTCGCGGGCCTCGCGACCCTCCCACTCCGTCGCCGGCCCTTCCGGCGGCGGCGGGAGGTGGCGAGGGCCCGCGAGCCCTCGCCGGATCTGGGCGAGGGCCGTGACCCTCGCCCTAGATCAGGCGCGGGCGCGACCCTTGCCTGATCCGGCGAGGGGTCGCGGGCCCTCGCCGCCTCCCCGCCGCCGCCCGGGAAGGGCCGGCGACGGAGGGAGGGTCGGCGGGGTCGCCGGGCCCTGGCCGGGGGCCGGCCGATCGGGCGGCGAGGGCCCGCGAGCCCTCGCCCGGATCTGGGCGAGGTCGCGGCCCTCGCGCGATTAGCGAGGGCTCGCAGCCCTCGCCGTCGGTCGGCCGGGGGCCGGCGACCCCAGACCGACCCTCCCCCCTCCGTCGCCGGCCCTTCCCGGCGACGGCGGGGAGGCGGCGGCGGGAGGCGGCGGCGGCGAGGGCTCGACCCTCGGCCGCCCGTTCGACCTCCCCACTTTTTTTTTTTCTTAAATTCTTAAATTTTTTAAAATTTTCTTATTTTTTTTTTTAAATTTTTAAAATTTTTTAAAATTAAAATTTTTAAAATTTTCTTTTTAAAAATTTTTTTGTTAATTTTTATGCTGATTTGGAGCTCCGGCGAGCCACGTAGGCAAAAAATAATAATAAAATATTGCCACGTAGGATTTCCGGCAAGGGTCGCGGGAGGTGGCACTTAAGTGTCCCACTCGAAAAAAAGTGGCACTTAAGTGTACCGTTTGGAAGTTATGGCACTTAAGTGTCCCGGCGTGCTGCAAGTTATGGCACTTGTGCTGTTCTTCTGCCGAGAAGCCTCATAAAAATTAATAAATCTTCCATATTTCAAGGTAAATGAACTCCGGACTGCAAATAATTCCTAAAACATACCAAAGAAGCTCATGAATTAAATGCAAAAGCACATGGGAAATGTGTCTTCATTGACACTTTATTAATGCTGACAATTCAATCTCTCTAAAATTTATCTTGACAAGTCTAACGTGTGACAAAAGTAAACCTTTACATAGCATCAAAGATTTCTCAAAGTTCTTCTCATGGTTTGCCGTCAAAAAGTTACCCAAAGAACCTACATAAATCATTAATCTTCAATCTCTAATTTCTTTTAGCATCATCAATCTTCAAATTATAATTTTATCAAAATCTCTTCTTATGATTTACTTTCCATGAAGATGACAGGACTGAAATATCTGATAATTTTATTAATGCTGCAGCAATCACACTGAACCATGAAAAGCCAAGAGGGATGTCAAATCATTCAGTGTCATCTTTGGGATGCATGAATCTCCTCTACAAATATATGGCATTGAACCAACTTAGGCAAGCTGGGAACGCTAGACAAAGGGATAAGTCATGGCCACAATTTGATCAAACCAACCTCAGATAGAGCCAAGCGAAGTGAAGCAAATAGAGATGCGAAACTCTCGGCAATAGCAACAGAGTCCCTCTCAACCACTTCAAGAGCTTTAACAATATCGGTCTGGTTTGGCATAGGCCTCTCTCCAGTGTTATCCTGCCCACTGCGGTCAGTCAGCATTGGCAGAGATGCAGACGATGAATCCTTATCTTGTTCTTCTATCAATTTGTCCTGGTCCCGAGAGTGGCATTTCTGATCTTCATGATCCATTTCCACTAATTTGCCTATGCTTGCGATGCTTTCTCCAGAGTCAGCTACTGGAGGCGGCGATCCAACAAAAAGCCACTACCTCAATTTATACTGCATTTCAAGAGGTGATGAAGGCAGCCCACTCATCATGCACAAGATATAGACATTGTCATGATCTAAACCCTGATAGAAGTGACGGAAACCATGACTCAAATCTGCTAAACCGAGCCCCCTACATGAAGATAGCCCTCTAAAATTTACAAAGCAAGGGTACTGCAAATAGATTTGAACTCCAATTCACATGAACCCACGAAAGAGCACACCAAGCTTGACATGTAAGTGGGGAAAAAAGAACAGAAAAAGAAAATCCAACTCACCAGACCACCCACCTTGAACATCTAGGAGATGGGCATTGGTCAATGCCCCCAAAAACTAGAACCTTGACATATGTCGTCGACTCAGACCCCGAATTCCAACTAATTCTCGCCCCAAAAAGTCGAGAGCAAAGCAATTCCTATTTGTGCCGCAAAATCAGAATCGAAAAGGGAAAGGGAGAGGTTTCGTCAATTTCACAGTCAATTTCACAGTAGATAGCTGAGAAAAATGGGAGCTTTATTAGTCGAAATTGAGGAAAGCGGCTGTCGAGAGCATACCCTTAAAGGAGGAGATGGCGGGTCGCCCAGTCCAAGCTACGAGGTTCCAATCCCAGTTAGGCGATCAGCCATCAGCAAGGTGTTTAAGCCCCCACTTGAATTGGTCAAGTTGGTAAAATGTTCCAAGTGTACCGTTGCTAGTCTCTCTCCAGCCTTGGAGTTCCTCTCTATCCCACTAGGTGATAGCTAACCCTCTCTTATCAAATTCCCAAATCTCAAACCTTAATCCTGTCTATCCACGGTAAAAATCCAACCATATCCCTCCCGATTAAGCCAGCAGCTTCCAGATCTTCCATTTTGATGATGTTTCCTACGGCAGAATGTTGGCAGTCTTCCCTAGAGTTCTTCGCTTGTCCTCCAGATTATCCTTCTTCCAGGTGATCGATATATGTTTGCATTTCCTCTGGGTTTCTGCGTAGATCCTCTAGACTTGTCTTCGTCCAGGCGACCCATGGAAATTATTGCACCTCAGTGCCTTTTCTGGCCATTTTGTTTAAAGTGGAAGGAGGATATTGAATCTCTGGTTTTTTGCGCATCCATTTGTTAACCCTTTTTGCTCGAAGAAAGTACCCCTGTTGCTGCTCCTCAATAAAACCCCATGTTGAACAGCCATCACCCATAGAGATCCCTTCATTCCATATAAACCATCCATAGGTTCTCAGCATATTTGGCATAGGTGACAGGAAATGGAAGGCAGATAGGATAACCATCTCCGTTTGGCAGCTCTGTGTCAAAAAATGAGAGACTTGTGGTCCGACAAGGATATCACTGACCTAGGGATGAAATCTCGGAGGAAAAAAAGCAAGAATGTGACTTAACTTTCTATGTCAAACTATTTTTTAAACCAAATGTTAATTTCCAGACTTTTATCAATATCATGAAAAAAGCATGGAAAACAGATTCAGTAAAATGTGAGTTAATTGAACCAGGTTTTTTCTCATTTTTATTTCAATTAAGTGAAGAAAAAAGGAGGGTGTTAGAATCGGGACCATGATCCTTTGCAAGTAACCTCTTAATTTTGAGAGAATGAGATCCAAACATACCTAAACACTATTATGAGTTTATGTATTATGCTTTTTGGGTGCATTTTTGTGACATCCGGAAATTTTGACAACCCTCGGATATGTGACGGCCATGACTGATCGACGGAGGTATCGTTGGACTGTGTCATCGGTATCATGTACGGATATTATTTTGTTTCCACCATCTGGCCGATGAATCACGACTAGAAATGGTTCGACCGTGAGCGAGTTGTAACCTTGTTCCTATGTACTATTACTAGTGAGACCGAGGCTCATTCTAAGTGACGTGTCGACAAGATTACTTATTATTTGGACTTTAGCTGTTTTTATTAAGTGCGTACCCTAGGCGAAGGAGCCGAGAGACTCCATTTTACATTCAAGCAGCCCGTGCCGCTCGAAGACCCCATTTCCCCGGCTGTGTTCACGTTATCCATTTTCCATGCACGTTCGTGGAAATTTCATGTAGCTGGTCAACTATGGAAGGTGGATGTTGACCAAGAGCCACGTAGTTCTTTCTAAGTTGGACAAAAAAAAAGAAAAAAGAATACGGTTGGCTGAGGACACGTCCCTTGCATGGAGGAGAAAAGTGGCATGCATCCAAGAAGGAGATCTCCATTGCTAGACACGTATAATCCAGCTGCCACTCACCCAATTAGCCACTGAAAACCCCCCTTTTTGTTGACTAGTTTTCAACAAAACCAGTGACCAGAGAAGCAAGGTCAGAGGAGGCCACGTTGCTTCGTGTGGAGCAACCAGCGAAGGCCAAGAAAACCAAGCTGGAGACACGCCTCCTCCACCTGTCCTCCATGCATGCATCCATCGAAATCCTTACATGCAAGAAATCATCATTAGTTTAATTGATATTTAGAGGGAACAAAATAAGGCTTGGTTTTGAGAGAAGAAAGGGATTAATCGAGCAGATTTGTGCAGCGAAGGGAGAGGGAAGAGACTGCCCCTCCGTTCATGCGTTGCCGACGTCGCTCAAGTCTGCCGTCGCCAAGCTGCGTTCGAGACCCCGAGTTCTCTGTTTTGCTTGTTGTGTTGCATTGGACTTACGGCAAGTGAGAGTCCATTGATCTACACTTTACTTGCTAAGGTTGTGTGTGAAGTGTAGTGGAAGTTGGAGATGCTTGAGTTGTGATGCTGGATGTTGGAATTTCGAAAGTATAGGAGTAGTTCTTCAAGTTAGTAAACTGTTTCATGGAAAAACAGATTGACCTTTAGCGACTCCGTGAATTTTCTGTAATTATTTAGCTGAAATTTGACTTCGTGTCCTTGATAAAAGTTGTAGATGACATCTTGAGGAGTAACATACTAAAATTTGAGAATAAACGGACGATTATTGATGGGTGAAACGATTTTTCTCTGAAATTGTTAAATCTGGAAATCATTACTGAGGGTTAGGGAGAGTTATGGTAATTTTAGCTTTTGATCTATCATGAATCTGACTTCGAGTTCTTCACAAAAATTTTACCTCTGAGTTGATTTAGGGGTTATACCAAATTTGTGAATAAAACTGTGCAATGGTGATGTTTGAAATTTTAAGGCTGTGATGCATGGACCATAGCAACTCGTACGGAGTTCTTTTGACTTGGTGTTCTTCATGAAACATTTTTCTCTAGATCTCTTTTATAACATGTTAAATTTTCAGTATTTATTAAGATCTTTTACTAATTTTTCCAGAATTTTAATTAAAGAAGTGCATTATGTTTTATCCGAAAATTGTTTTATTTTCAAGAACAAATGAATTGCTCTATGAGATGTGATATCTTGGGTTGTTATTTATACAGCATATATAGTGACATTTAGCTTATCATATGACATCAAAATTTGATTGAAACATTTGACATTATTGCATCAAATGCTATTTTGAAAGTGAGACATATATGTGAATATGCATTGTGACGTGATGATACTAGCATTGGCATATCATGCAATATTGAGATGTGATGAGACTCAAGAGACATTTTATCATTTCATTGAAAAGTGTTTTTTTCTGAAATTAAGATGTAAATTGTTGCCGTTGGACCCTCGGATTAACGATGCCCCGGGAGTCGGGATGCCCAAAGGTTTGAATGAGTCGATGCCCTTTGGATACCTGGTTGTATTTTGAATACATGCCCAGAGGATTTTCCTCGAGAGTTTCGGGATGCCCGGTGGTATATCGGTATGTAATTCCAAGGGATGCCTAGCTATGAAGCACGGACACGTTGTCCATGCTTCCGTGTCGTGTCCGACACGTGCCGGAACGTGTCAGACATGTCAACACACTCAAACACGGTTGGACACGCGGTCAACGCGTGTCGGATTTTCCGACACGTGGTCAACTTTTGCCCGTCACATTTCAACACACGTGTCCAGGAGGGAGCAGACTGCGAGCAACGGTGAGAGACAGCCGAGCATAGACTGAGGTGAGGGCCGACCCTATGATGTTGCGATGGATCCGACGAGGCTACAGCTGCAAGGGAGAAATGACCAAAGGTGAGAGGAAGAGGAGAGGAAGGTGGTCGTGCGGTGAGCGGCGAGCGGCGAAGGGGGTTGTGCATGCGGCGAGGAGCAGTGAGCGGCAAGTGGCGAGCGGCGAGGAAGGGGGTCGTGCGTGCGGCGAGGAGCGACGACCGGCGAGGAAGGAGGTCGTGCGGCGAGCGGCAAGGAGGGAGGAGGAGAAGAGGAAGGGTCACGAGCGACGAGGAGGAGGAGTAAAGGAGCTAGGGTTTCTGAGAAACTCAAAAGTAATTAAAAAAATGGGAGTCTATGGGTACCTATTTTGGGGGGAGGGAAAGTGACAAACAGATGGGGGAAATGGACGATTGTGGGAGGAAAGGAAAAAAAATAAATTTGGGTGGGGGAATGGAGGGTGGGGATTGGGGAGGGAAAGGAAAATAAATTTGGGGTGGGGGAAATGGATGAGGAAAAGAAGAGAGTGGGGTGGACTCTAATGGGAATTTTTTTAATCAGAAAAATAAATAAATGAGATTTAAAAATAAAAGTAAATTTGGGGGAGGGGGTGATTTCAAAAAATAAATGTAAATTTGGGATAATTAAATAAAAAAAGTGTAAGATTTATTAATATTATTAGTATAAATTCATTGTAAACTCTTTATTTATTTATTTATTTATTTGTGAATTTGAATCAAATTAATTAAAAATAAAAATATTTATTTAACATTTAACGTGTCAAAACATGTCGAAATTCTCTACTTTTTAGAAATGACGTGTCGCGTGTCGTGTCGTGTCATATCATGTGTCCGTGTCGCCGTGTCCGTGCTATATAGATGCCTGGTGGTATGTCGATACGTAATTCCGGAAGGCAGGGGTAACCATTTTCATGACAAGCCTCGGTGATTTCTTGTGATGCCAGGTGAGATGCAAGATGCCCGGAGGTGTTTGCCGGATGTCCAGAGGTGTGTGTCGGAGGTCTCACGATGCCAAGATTGGATGCGAAAGCCTGGAGGGATGCAAACACTGGTCCCCGAGAAAATGAGATTCTTTTGAATATTAAAATGGGAAATAAATCATGTGCATGTGTGTGCATATGGCATGGTACATGAATTGTCCATGAGTTTTGAGTTGGTAATATTTGGCATTGAAAATGTGGTTATCAGGGCATGGAATAAACCTTATGGATATATATATGCATGGTTGCATAGATGATATGTACATTTCACATGAAATATTGGTTGTATTGCTTGCTGCATTGTGTAGTTTGATGGATCTTTTACTGCTGAGTGGTTATACTCACCCCTTTTGGGGACTAACATTTTATACTAGACAAGATACCTCTGCTGCTACTGCCACCGGTAGATGGATCGAGTAGTTGGATATGACCGCGAAAAGGAGGATAGCAAAGGAATGAACTTTTGGACGCCGACACTAATCAATGGACTTTAAGTATATGACTGTTGGAAAAGATGTTGGCCATCTTTTGAAGTATACCCAAGTATAAAAGACCTTGACATTTTGATGTACTGACTAAAAATGTCCATCTGCTTTAAGTAAATAAAGGTGTTCGGCTTTAACTTATAAAATGTTTAGTAGGTATGCATCGTTTTCTTAATATAGGGAAGGCAGTTAATGGATGTGCTTCTGCCATATAAATTGCGCAGTGACCGATCTAAAAGATGTAAACCCCCAGAATTTATGAATTATAATGAAATTCCTTGGTATCAGAGCATTATATTATCAAGTCAAGTGAAAGGTAAGCGGACTGTGGCGACCCTAACGGTTCGGGGGCCGTCGAGGGGTGCCACAATTTTATAGGCCTTCCTAGTGCTAGAATCACTGAAAATGCCATACGTTTGCTAGCTTCTCGCTTGGGCCAAGTTGAGGAGGTTAAAATTGAAGCCAGAAATAACAATGCACGGAAAAATGGAAAAGCCAAAGTGCTACTGAATTTGTCCAGCCCACTCAAAACATGAACTATGATTAATTGTGGGGAAAAGAAATGGTGGATAGACTTCGAGTATGAAAGGCTTCCTCACTTTTGCTATTCTTGTGGTCAAATTGGGCATTATGCAAACTTTTGCATTGAAATTCCCTATGAAGAAACTGAATTTGCCCATGATCAACCAGGGCGGTATGGCTCATGGCTAAAGGCTGAAGTCCGAGAGGTTAGCCCCTATTGAAAGACTTTTTATGGCAACATTGAACTTTTTGCTACAGAGGAAGTTGTGATGGAAACTCCAACAATGGTTACCGAAATACCTCAAAGATCAAAAGTAGATGAACCAAATGAACTGGTAATTGTTGCTGTCCAGCATAATGCACAAGAGGTTATGGAAGAGTCAGGAAAGACGGAGCAACTTACTATACTCAGTGGGCAATGCACAGAGAAAAACACAATGATGCTTCCTTCTCTTGGAGGTAATGAGATCCTTTCACTAACCTCTAAAAAAGGAAAGGCGGTGTATAAAGCTCCTGTGGCAAAAAAAAACATAAGCGAGTTAGTCCCTATGAAAAGAAAATCTCACAAGATTTCTTGGTGGATGAAAAACAACTCTTGGATGCCCCAATTTAGACTTGAGATTGGGCTAGTGCATGGGCTTTGGTGGCTAGCCCTAATAAGCCACCAAAGAATAGATTAAACTATTGAGCTGGAACTGTCAAGGGCTAGACACTCCCTTGACAGTCTAGCATCTCAAAGCCTTAATGGCTTAAGAACGGCCCAATCTGGTTTTCCTTATGAAAACAAAAAACAAAAACACCATTGTAGAGAGTGAGGAAAAGGACTAATTTCAAATTTTCTTTTATTATCAAACCAGTTGGTATAGTTAGAGGCTTAGCGCTTATGTGGCATGAGAAGGTAAAAGTGAAAGTGGAGGGAAGCTCTGGGGAACTAATCAATATTCGATGCAAGGATCTTATTCGAGGTGACCTAATACGAATATCCTTTCTACATGCACCAACAAATTTTCAAGAGAGAATGAGACTATGGCGAGCTGTGAAAGACAGCAACACAACAATCCACTCCCATGGTTATGCATAAGGGACTTTAACGAAATACTTTACCATTGGAAAAAGGTCAAGTGTAGAGAAGTGGACCGTTATCGAATTGCAGCTTTTCAGGGGTTTTAGATGATTGTTTCTTGATGGGCATCGAAAGTAAGGGTGCATTTGGTAATGTTTCTATTCAAAAATTGTACTAAGGAACAGAAATAGAAAAAACTATTTCTGTTTCGGGGTTCTATTTCTGTTTCGGGAACAATTTTTTAACAAAAGAACATGTTTAGTAATTGCACAAAATTTATGTTCTTAGAATAAAAAAGAACATAAACACATTTGGTAAACTTATATGATTTTTTTGTTTCTTTTAATTTTTTCATATTTTTATTTTATTTTTCCTTTTTCTTTTTTATTTTTTCTTCCTTTTGGCCAGTTGCCGACCTCGGCCATGGCCAGCGACTGGCCAACGAGGGTTGGTGGTCTTGCCCAGCCACAGCGAGGCTTGTCGGCCCTCGACGACCGGTCACCGGCATCGCCAACCCCTTGACGGCCAGTTGCTAGCAATGGCCGAGGATGGTGACCGGCCAAAGAAAAAGGAAGAAGAAAAGAAAAAGGAAAAAAAATAGGAGAGAGAAAAACTATTTCTCAAAAGTGTTCCGAGAACAAGAAACAAGTTTTTCTTGTTTCTTGTTTCTATTTCAAATTTGTTCCCAGGAACAAAAAAAAATAGATTTGAAACAAAAACGTAAATAAACGCGTTTTCATTCTCTTTTGTTCCCCGGAACAAAAAAAAAAAGAAATTGTGTTCATGACTAGAAAAAAAGAACACAAACAAACAGCCCCTAAGGGCTGTGCTTATACCTGGTCAAATAAAAATAATGCAGCGCATTAGTAAATAATGGATTAAATAGGGCGCTTTATAACTTGGAATGAAGAGTACTATACCCAAATGTGATGGCTTTTGCACTATCGGCGATAGGTTCATATCATAGCCCAATTATATTATCTCTAGATCAAAGGGAAAAGAAAAGCAAGAAAATGTTTAGATTTGAATCGTTTTGGCTAGAAGACCCTGAGTGCGAGGCGGTGATCAAGCGAGCTTGGCAAGAGAATAGAACAATAAAAATCAGTCTTGTATATAAAACAAAGCTGGTTGCTGCTACATTAAACAAATGGAGTAGGAGAAAATTTAAAAGTGCTCAAAAACTTATCTTCTCCCTCAAATGCAGGCTTATGGAGCTGAATAACATAATGAATAGGGAGCAAAACAAAGAGGAGACCGGCAATATTGTCAGGAAAATTGCAGATTTGTGGAAGCAAGAGGAAATGTATTGGTGCATGAGGTCAAGAATCAGCTGGTTGAAATAGGGGACCAAAACACCAAGTATTTGCATGCAACAATAGTCCAACAGAGACAACGAAATAAAATATACATGCTGCAAATTGATGATCAAACTTGGTGTAGGGACCCATAACCCTCAAACACCATATCCGAAGCTTCTACTAGTCTTTCTTTACTTCAGTGGGCGACAGGAACTACCAACCTATATTGAATCAATGTGAAGCAGTGGTCAATGAGAAGATGAATGAAGACCTGATTAAACCAATCACAAAAGAGGAAGTTAAAGCTGTTGTTTTTCAGCTAGGGGCTACAAAGGCGCCGGGACCAAATGGGCTAAATGATTTATTTTATCAAAATCATTGGCCTATCATTAATGATGATATCTTCAACATGGTGCAATCTTTTTTCAACCAAGGTACGTTTGAACCAGAGATCGGAGATACTCGACGGAGGCATGTGATCGGGTGTGGGTGATTCACTATCGGCACTTTGGACCGACTTTTCTATCGAGCTTAATAGAATGCATATTACTCTTCAATTGGACTCAATTGGGAGAGAATTGATTGGAATTGAAGAAATTGGATCATCCCTAAAGTAACAAATCCAGAAAACATTACCCAATTCAGACCTATAGGCCTTTGCAATTTCAATTATAAGATCATTGCAAAGATACTAACTAATAGGCTGAAATCTTGGCTACCAAAAATAATTTCTGTGGAGCAAACTGCTTTTTAGTGATCGCCAGATCTAAGACAACATCTTTTTAGTCCAAGAGTCGGTTCACCAACTAAGGGTGAGAAGGAGGAAGCGTAAATTTCCAGCCATTTTCTATGTGATTATATGATGAGGCTGGGATTCCATGAAAAATAGGTCAATTGGATAAAGCAATGCATCTCATTGGTATCTTTTAGCATCCTAGTTAATGGTAAGCCTTCAGCTATCTTTAGGCCTACTAGAGGTATTCAGCAAGGGAACCCTCTATCCCCTTACCTATTTATTGTCATGGCCAATGCCCTCTCAACCCTTATGAGTAAAGCTGTCCAAGATGGGAGTATAAAGGGGATTCACTTAAACCCAACATGCCTTACGCTCTCGCATATCCTCTTTGCTGATGATGCCATCTTTTTTTTAGATGGAACGATAAGAGAAGCTCTGAATTTAGCCAATGTATTGAACCAATATTGTTATGTGTCAGGACAAGCTATCAACCTCAATAAATCAGGCATTTTATTTGGGAGAGATTGCCCGCAGAATTTAAACAGAATGTAGCAGCTGAGTTGAGAGTTCCTATCTTAGAAAACATAGGGAAATATCTTGGAATCCCATTAGAGTGGGGTCGCACAAAAAAGCAAATGTTTGCATGGATTCTAGCTAAAGTTGAGAGGAAACTTGAAGGATGGAAAGAGAGGCTGATATCGAAGGCAGGAAAAGAAGTTCTCATTAAGATAGTTATACAAGCCCTACCACAATATGCTATGTCCATCTTTAAAATTCCAACTTCCATTTGATGCGCTACTGAGAAGCGAATAGCCTCCTTTTGGTGGAAACATAATGTTGTTAGAAGAGGTATTTATTGGAAAAAAATGGGAAGATTTAAAAAATAGGAAGGATTGTGCAGGCCTAGGTTTTAAGGATTTAGTGGATTTCAACAAAGCAATATTGGGGAAGCAGGCTTGGAGAATTGTTCAACAACTAGACGCCCTATGGTGTTTATTGGAAAAAAATGGGAAAATTTGAAAACTAGGAAGGATTGTGCAGGCCTAGATTTTAAGGATTTAGTGGATTTCAACAAAGCAATATTGGGGAAGCAAGCTTGGAGAATTGTTCAACAACTAGATGCCCTATGGTGTCAAGTTCTTAAAAGTATTTATTTTTCTCAAGGTGACTTATGAGCAGCAAAAAGGATCCTGGCCTTCATGGGGATGACAAAGTTTATTGGTGGTGAGAGATGTGATCGAACATACCACTAGATGGAAGGTTGGAGATGGACAAAGAATCCGCTTTAGAGAAGATGTATGGCTTCCTTCCAGAAGACTTATTGGCCCAGCAAATCGAAATGAGCCAAGAATGGTAGTTGAATTAATTGATAACGAAGCCAAGGGATGGGATATTAGAAGAGTTAATGAAGTTTTTGAGGAAATAGTGGCTCAAGAGATCCTAGCTAACCCACTTAGCCTAAATCCCCATTATGATCAGTAGGTGTGGACAGCCAATAGCTCGAGGTCCTATACTATTAAAAGTGGCTACAACCAAATACATAACAAAGCAGCACTCTTCACCAAACCTAACCCATCTTCCTCCTACCAAGTTCCAAAATCCTATGGCATGAGATCTGGAAACTCCCTACCTTCCCCAAAATTCGATTCCTACTATGGAATATATGCAGCAATGCTCTTCCAACAAAGGAAAACCTACACAAAAGACACATGATACTTTATCCAACTTATCAAACTTGTGGCGATGCACCAGAGATAGCAGACCATCTCTTCCTCCTATGTGACTGGACAAAAACCCTATGGTCAGCCCCTATTTTCAAGCCGACATGTCTCCAGCAAGTATTTCTTGAATCGACAAATGGATCTTCGAGAATCTTACCTCAAGAGCAGGACTTGAACCGAAAGCCCTCTTCACAGGCCTACTGTGGCAGATTTGGAAGACCCACAACTTAGCGATTTTCCAAGGATCCTCGCCTAATCCAACAACCACTCAAGAAGAAGCCCGAACTGCTGTTGCTCTATACAAGAAATGGTGCATAGGGGGGATGAACGATAGCAGAGGATCAACACAAAGCATCAATAACACGCTAAGATGTGTTGGAGAAATCCTCTTGAAGTGTTTTGAAATTGACAAAACGTTTCCATCAATCTAGTCTTAAGGCTTGCAAACTCTGCTATTTAAAGTCTGAAGACCTCCGGACAGCCAGACTCAAGACTCAAAGTCTATCCTCATTGACAGTTTCTAATCCGTTGAAGAAAGGCTATTCAGAACTAGATGTTTTATTAAGGATGTGGCCTTATCGGCGGAGAAGATCTCTTGGCTAGATATGACATGACGGAATCCTTTATTTGATCATAATTGATTCGAAGATTAAGGATTCGATGATTGGCAAAGTATACTTGGAAGGTTCTACTTATGGAAACCAAGATCCTGATTGTATGGGCGAACATGATTGATGGGCTATCGATATATTCCTTTAATAGCTCGAATGATCTTCCTAATTGATTCCGTCCAACGAGTAGATTGGAGGAATTCTTTTGGTAAGTGCCAACGGGTATGATGGCATGAAGGAGTATATAAGGAAGACATTCCAGTTGTTCGAGAGTGTGCACGATAGAAGAATTCCAAAGTCTGAAGCTCCTTGTTCTTAGTCAATTCATTTGTTGAGCAAAATCTTGTAAACAAAAGAAAGTCTATATTCGTGAGAAACCTTGAGGAAGTGTGGTAGAACATCTACACTGTGGAATCAAGGAAAAGTTGTGCTGTAACTTCTCTTTTGTTCATAGTGAAATCTAGCCGGTGAGCTGTCAATGCGGAAGAGTGGACGTAGGCTTGGAATAAGCCGAACCACTATAAATCTTGTGTTCAATTTTCTCTTCCCTAACCTTTACTTTACTTTGATCGTATTTTCCTTTCTATCGTCTGCCTAGAATCGCTTCCATATCTCGAAAAATTGTTTGTGCACTTATTCACCCCCCTCTAGGTGCTTATACTAGAGCCTGTGTACTCACTTTGTTTGAAGTGTTTTACTTCAGAGTTAAAGATCCATGGCTAGTATGTTGGCTCCAGGGCTAGTAGAAGGGCAAAGCAATACCAGACCGCCTTACTTTGATGGAAATGATTACAACATATGGAAAAACAAGATGAAAGCATTCCTAAGATCAAAGGATCCTCTGGAATGGGACGTTGTAGAAAAAGGAATCATTCCTAAAGCTGCATCTGTCTCAGAAAGAGGAAAATATGCTATTGAGTCTAGCGAAATGACTCAGGAAGAGATAATCAAGAGACAAGCTCTTGATGCAAAAGCAATTTATTCTTTATATTGTGCTTTATCCCCTACTGAATATAACAAAATATCTTCTTGTGTTACAGCTAAAAAAGTCTGTGATAGATTACATATTACCTATGAAGGAACCGATCGAGTGAAAGAGACTAGAATCAACATTCTCCTCGGTCAATATGAAGCCTTCAAGATGAAATCAGGAGAATCTATAACTAATATGGTTAGTCGTTTTACAGAAATCGTGAATGGTCTTGAAAATCAAGGTCAACCAATTTCTGATCCCATGAAGGTAAACAAGCTACTACGTGGACTCTCCAAGGATTGGAATCACATAAAGACCTCAATCAGAGAGACCCAAAGAATCATGCCACTATCTGTTGATGAGTTGGTTGGGACTCTTTAGTCTTATGAAGTGGAACGAATCAATGAAGACAAAGACCCTAAAGGTAAGAAATCCATTGCATTAAAATCTAATGATGATTCTGATGTTACAGATTTTGAAGACGATATGGATGATGAGGAACTTGCTCTCATGATAAGAAGATTCAGAAAGCTGAACAGAAAAGGAAGAAGATTCAATCCAAAGAAACAAAGTTTTCAAAAGCAACAGACTAAGTCTGTTGAGGATGATGAATCAAACAAAGATATAGTCTACTTTGAATGTAAGAAAAATGGACACATCAGACCCAACTGTCCTCTTCTGAGGAAGAAGAAAGGAAAAACTGAAAAGTATCGAAAAGCTCTAAAAGCTTAAACCTGGAGTGATACAGAGTGTGAAGAAAGTGATGATGATTATGCCAATATATGTCTGATGGCACAATCGGATTCAGATTCAAATTCCAAGACATATTCAGATTCAGAAAGCGAATTTGAGGTAAGTAACTTCAAAATCCCTATTAAAGTTTCAAAATACATTGATGAATTGTGTTTTAGTCTTAAGACTTCTCTTAAAAGAATTTCCGAACTCAAGAAGGAAAATTCTGCTCTAAAACAACAGGAAAATATTTTGAAAGAAAAAGTGAAATGTTTAAACAATAATGTTTCTTCTCCTAAAGAAAGTGAAGATAATCTTTTAAAAGAAAATGCATTCTTGAAAAATGATATCTCAAATATTTCCAAAAGATTTTCTATAGGATCTGAGAAACTGGAAAAAATATTCTCTGTTCAAAGACCCTATTTCAATAAATCTGGTTTGGGAATGACTGCTTAAACCATTCCTTTAATTGATTTTCCTAAAGTAAAGGAAAGAATCAAACAAAGACCCACACGAGATGCTTACAACAATCATTTTAAAAGGATCTTTGTAAAACCAGTAGGTCGCAATGCTCTCGGATGCTCAAAGTGCAATAGTGCATATCATTTTGAAAAAGAATGTCCTATGATTTGGAAACCTTAAAAGGTATGGGCAAAAACCACATATCATACTAACACCAATGGACCCAAGAAAATATGGGTACCAAAGAAGGTTTGAGTTTCTTTTAAATGCAGGTCACTATCAAGAAAAATGTAAAATGGTATCTGGATAGTGGATGCTCAAGACACATGACAGGAGACTCAAATTTCTTTATAAAGCTTGTTCGAGTAAATGGTGGAAAATTTTCTTTTGGAGGAAACAGCAAAGGAAAAATTGTGGGATTTGGAATTGTAAAGATTGGAAATCTCACAATCAGCAATGTTTCCTTAGTGGAAGGGCTTAATTACAATTTGCTCAGTATTAGCCAATTATGTGATACTGATTTCAAAATCAACTTTCAAGAGGGAATATGTTCAGGAATTAGTAAAGATTCTACTCAGTCATTCATGGGTCGAAGACATGGAAATATCTACCTCTTGGATGTGAAACCAGATGAATCACAATGTCTAATCTCAATCCAAGACGAAGCAAACTTATGGCACAGAAAGCTTGGGCACGTCAATATGAAGCAAATAGCCGAAATCTCAGCAAAGAAGCTTGTTCGTGGTCTACCCAATTTATCATACCAAAAGTCTGATCTATGTACACCATGTATATTGGGAAAACAGGTAATAAATTCTTTTAAACCAATAAATCAAGTTTCCACTAACCGTGTACTGCAGCTTCTGCATATGGATCTTTTTGGACCAACCAAAACACAAAGCATTGGAGGTAAGAAATACTGCCTAGTAATTGTGGAATTACTCACGATTTACTTGGGTATATTTCTTGGCAAGTAAGTCTGAAACCTTCTCTTACTTTGAAAAGTTTGCTAAAAAGGTTCAAAATGAGAAAGGGTATGTTATCTCAAGTATAAGAACAGATCATGGAGGTGAATTTGAAAATCATGATTTTACAAAATTCAGTAATGAATCTGGTTTTCAACATGTATTCTCCTCTCCATATACTCCAGAGCAAAATGGAGTTGTGGAAAGAAAGAATAGATCACTTCAAGAAATGGCTAGAACTCTTTTAATTGAAAGTAACATCTCTTCACGTTTTTGGGCTAAAGCAGTTTCTACAACATGTTATATTATTAATAGAGTTTTTGTAAAACCTATTACGGAAAAAAAAAAACCCCTATGAACTATTCAAAGAAAAGAAGCCTATTGTTTCATATTTTCATGTATTCAGATGCAAATGCTTTATACTGAAAAATGCAAATGATCGAAAGTTTGAAGAAAAGTCAGATGAAGGCATCTTCCTTGGATATTCAACCACAAGCAAAGTGTTACAGTCTACAACAAGAAGACTCAAAAAAGAATCAATGAATGTTAAATTCCAAGATTCTATGCAAAATGAATCCATTCAGACTCATCTTGAAGAATCTGAACCTACTCTAGACTCTACAAAGTCTAAAATAGCTCGAGACTTTGAAGGAACCGCAACAAGTGACTTTGAAGATTCAAGTGAAGGAAGTGACCATCAATCGACAAATTAACCAGCAATCGGAAACATAAGTCCAGTCATCCCAAAGATCTTATTATTGGCGACAACAATGAAGGAATTTGCACAAGATCCAAAAGGCGCGAAGAGTCTAGTGCTGTGGCTCTTATTTCTGAAATAGAACCCAAAAGCATAGACGAAGCTTTATCTGATGAAAGCTAGATTGAAGCTATGCAAGAAGAGCTCGGGCAATTCAAGTATTAATGATTTACGAATTGACTCCTAAACCAAAAGGTAAGTCTGTTATTGGAGCTAAATGGGTTTTCGGGAACAAGATGAATGAGAAAGGAAAAGTCATAAGAAACAAGGCAAGACTCGTGGCCAAGGGATACACACAAGAAGAAGGGATAAACTATGACGAGACTTACACACCAGTAGCAAGGTTAGAAGCAATTCGATTATTACTTGCTTTTGCTTGTTATAAGAATTTCAGGTTATTCCAAATGGATGTCAAAAGTGCCTTCCTAAATGGATTCATCCATGAGGAAGTCTATGTGGAACAACCACCTGGTTTGAAGACCCAAGGAAACCCAGACTCAGTATTCGAGACTCAAAAAGGCTTTATATGGTCTAAAACAAGCACCTCGAGCTTGGTACAACGAGGCGAGTAAGTTTTTAATTGAAAATGGTTTTGATAAAGGTAAAGTAGACACTACTCTTTTTATTAAAAGAGAAAGTAAGAATTTTCTACTTGTTCAAATATATGTCGATGATATTATTTTTGGATCATCTAATGAAATCATTATTCAATAATTTCTCTAAGACTATGCGGGATGAATTTGAAATGAGCATGATGGGTGAGTTAACCTTCTTTCTTGGACTTCAAGTGAAACAACTGAAGGAACGAACTTTTATTCATCAAGAAAAATATGCTAATGATATTGAGAAGAAGTTTGGACTAGACAATTGCAAAAAGACCGATATACCAATGTCAAGTTCCTTGAAGATAGACAAAGATGAAGGAGGAAAGAAAGTCGACCAAAAGTTATACGGGGAGTATCATCGGTTCACTTCTTTATCTTCTTTGCTTCTAGATCGACATTTTGTTTAGTGTTTGCATTTGTGCCAGATTTCAAGCGAGACCTAAAGAATCACATTTAAATGCTGCAAAGCATATTATCAAATATTTTGCATCAACTTCAAGCCTTGGTCTCGGTATCCTAAAAGGGAGACTTTACTCTTCTTGGATACTCGGAGCACGCAGACTTAGCCGGATGCGAGTTGATAGAAAGAGCACCTCGGTACCTATCAACTACTTGGAGGCGGGGCAGTGTCTTGGTTTTCAAGGAAGCAAAGTATAGTAGCTCTCTCTGACGAAGCAGAATATGTAGCTCTCGAAGTTGTTGTTCACAAATTCTGTGGATAAAACAACAGCTAAGAGACTTTGGAATTGAAGATTCATGCACGGAGATTAAATGTGACAACACCAAGCGCAATCAATCTTACAAAAATCCAATTCTTCACTCAAGAGCAAAGCATATAGAGATTCGACATCACTTCATTAGAGATCATGTTCAAAATGGAGAAATTACGATTCAGTTTGTTGACTCAAAGAACCAACCCGGCGGATATATTTACAAAGCCTTTCGAGAAAAATCAATTTGAAATTATCCGTTCCAAACTCAACATTTTGAGGTTTGAAGAAGTTAAAGTCTAGAGACTCTCGAGACTCGAACAAATAAGACTTTGACTTGCAAGACTTTGACTATAAGTTATTCTCTCTCTAATCTCATCTTGAAAAGGTACGTTCATCAACCGTATTTGATTATTGTTATCTCAACCGCTATCTTTAATTGACGAGATTATTGCATCGTTTCCTTTAGAAAAATGAGTTATTTTGAAATGACAATTTTTCGAAAAAGGCAGTTATTTTTTTAAAATGCATCTTTTCACTTTCCATTACGACGGTTGGTATCCCTCCTTTCGACTCTTATATTTCGGTTTCTCTTCGCTTAACTCCAAAACCCTAAAAAGCACCAATCTTCCATTCTTGTTTTCTTCTCTTGTTTAATCTTCGAAAAAGTTGTCATCTTTCTTGAGAAAATCAAGCAATGAATCTTTCAAAGACTAAGAAAGATGCCGTCTTCAAGAAAGTCTTCGAGGATCGCAAGCAGGGGACCACGGCGAATGAGTGAGGGGCCTATACACTTCAATCTCACTGAAGAAGAAGTGTCTCCAAAACAGCAGCAGAGCCCACAACATTCTCAGCAACGTCATTCTCCTCCATCTAGTCCTCAAGGTGTTGATCATCATCAAGAGGAAGAAATCATTGAAGATGCAGATCCCGTAAGAGTTCAAAGGCCCTCTTTTATTTATAAGTTGTATCGTGCTTTAAAAGGGACTGGTACTCCATTGAACTATGTTGATGATTTTCTTAAGGACAAAGGATATGGAAATGAATATATCTTTTTGCGAAAAATGGAAAGTTTGGGAATTGCTCATAAAGGGGTGGCAGAAGAAACCCTTGCGAATATCCCAAGTGATCCTCGTGATTGGGGATTTAATCCGGTAGATGGAAATGATGATGACAAATTATATAGCCAATTTCAACGAAGAATGGGAGTTGCGGCAGAAAATCGAGGAAAAATGGGAGTTGTTTAGATCGAAGGAACAGAAAGATCTATACTCAAAATTGCTGAAGCGTGGGGTGATAAACCCTAGGAGTGTGGATTTTGATTTTCTGGATCTTGTGAATGTGAACTTAAGGGAAAAGTTCGGTCATCTTCAACTTGAAAAAATTCTGCTCGACACCACGAGGCCTATCCTCAACTAACTGCATATTTCTATTCAAATCTTAGTTTCTTGGATGCGAATAGATTCTCTTCGATGTCAAAGATCAAGACTCTGTTGTGGATATGGATATGCTAGCAGATGTGTTAGAAGTTGAAAGAGGAAGATATCAATAGATCAAAGTTTCTATTGCTCGTGCTACACTGGAACTTGTTAAGGACAGGAGAACAGATGAAAAGATTTCCTACTCAAGGATGAGTGCATTCAACATCTTGCTGCACAATATTGTAATCAATTGCCTTAGACCGAAATCAACTTCCAAGACTGATGTTTCAAGTTCAGAGGCAAAGCTAATGTATGCCATCATCACTAGGAAAAGGTTTTCACTTCCTCACCTTTGTTATGTTCCACATGTATAGAGCTGTGATGAAGGACGGAGGTCAACTTCCTTATCCAAGTCTTGTGACGAAGTTATTCGGACATCGAACATTCAGCCTCCGCAAATTCTTTGTGCTCGATCGTGCGATCATATGGTGGTAGGACTGAAAATGGTGACTAAGATGCGTCTGAAGGAACTAAGCAAGGCGTTGGAGAAATTCAAGGAGAAGACTCCAGTCAAATCTCATCAATTCTCTTCTGTAGGAAAAAGAAAAGGGAAGGAGCCCATGGATGCTCCATCCAAGAGAAGAAGAGCTCTCATCGTTGAGGATGAAGATGATGAGAATAACATTACTATTTCTGCATTGAAGAATCTAAGTCGCTCTGTTCCAGAGAAAGACTCAGAACAGTAGATAGAAGAAAGAGAAGAGAAAGAAGCAGAGGAAAGAGAAGAAGAAGAAGAAGAAAGAGATGCTGAGAAAGAGAGTTGAAAAAGAAGAAGAAGAGAAAAGAGATCAAGAAGAAGGAGAACATGAGGAGCACTCTCCACCTGAAGGCATGGAAACAGGGGGAGACCAAGAGAAAAGAGGCATGTCCTCAAATCCCGCAACCGATGGAGGGAGTCAGTCGATCCCCAGCAGATCTAGAGGATATTTATGCCTCTCAATTTCCCGAGGAATGTCATGATGTTTCATCGCCAAATCTGCGTGATTATGCTGATCTACCATCGTCTGCATTTACTCCATCAGAACGTGCCGACGCCTCAAGATCGCGGGCCGACAATTCAGCGGACTTTCGCGAGTTATGGATATTCTCTTGGAGATGCAAGGTCAGATATATGCATTGGGATGCGAAGTTCAGAACTTGCATAATGCAGGACAAGCTTCTTCCGGTTCATTGAATGATCAAATCCAAGCCCTTTCTCTTTAGATTCAGGCTAATGCTAAGGGTGAGGATGTTGCACAACTGAAGGAAGACTTGAAAAGGCTGGAAGGCATCGTTCAGTCAATGGGAGATTTCCAGCTTGTTCGTGTTCCCAAGCATTCTTGACTCCACTCCATTTTCATCTCAATCTTTTTTATGCTGACAAAAATGGGGAGAGTTGCGAGACTTGAAAAACTTTGAACTTAAATTTGTCGAACTTTTGGCTTGTTTGGTTTGTGGTTTGTTTTGACTTAACTTGTGTGTCTGGATGTGGACTAAATTTAGGATTTGGATTTGACTGCTTATTATTAACTACTATTGATATCTTATGGATGGCTTTATAGCATATTGGACTAACCTATTTTCTGTGGTTGCAGATTCTAGTGTTATTCATTTAGCCATTTATCTCTATAAGATATGCATATGTGTTTGAGAAATGTTTTGTAGGTCAAAGTTTTCCAAATCTGCAGGAAAGTTTGTCACCATCAAAAAGGGGAGATTGTTGGAGAAATCCTCTTGAAGTGTTTTGAAGTTGACAAAACGTTTCCATCGCCTTAAGGCTTGCGACTACTGCTATTTAAAGTCGAAGACCTCCCCAGCCCTGACTCAAGACTCAAAGTCTATCCTCATTGACAGTTTCTAATCCGTTGAAGAAAGGCTATCCAGGCTGGATGTTTTATTAAGGATGTGGCCTTATCGACCCGGAGAAGATCTCTTGGCTGGATATGACATTACGGAATCCTTTATTTGATCATAATTGATTCGAAGATTAAGGATCCGATGATTGGCAAAGTATACTTGGAAGGTTCTACTTATGGAAACCAAGATCCTGATTGTATGGGCGAACAGGATTGATGGGCTATCGACATATTCCTTTAATAGCTCGAATGATCTTCTTAATTGATTTCGTCAATGGGTAGATTGGAGGAATTCCTTTGGTAAGTGCCAACGGGTATGATGGCATGAAGGAGTATATAAAGAAGACGCTCCGAGTTGTTCGAGTGTGCACGATAGAAGAATTCCAAAGTCTCGAAGCTCCTTGTTCTTAGTCAATTCATTTGTTGAGCAAAATCTTGTAAACAAAAAGAGTCTATATTCGTGAGAAACCTTGAGGAAGTGTGGTAGAATATCTACACTTTGTGGAATCAAGGAAAAGCTGTGCTGTAACTTCTCTTTTGTTCATAATGAAATCCAACCGGTGAGCTGTCAATGCGAAAGAGTGGACGTAGGCTTGGAATAAGCCGAACCACTATAAATCTTGTGTTCAATTTTCTCTTCCCTAACCTTTACTTTACTTTGATCGTATTTTCCTTTCTATCGTCTGCCTAGAATCGCTTCCATATCTCGAAAAATTGTTTGTGCACCTATTCACCCCCCTCTAGGTGCTTATACTAGGTATCTCAAGATGGAACCCACCTGGTACAAGCGAGCTGAAGCTGAACGCTAACAGCTCCCGATACACCTCAACGACGATAGGATCGGTGGCTGGCGTGTGCAGGAACGTTGCCGGTCTTCTCGTTGCAGGCTTCACCAAGAGGATTCACACGCCGTCCATTTGGGTAGTTGAAACCCTAGCTATGAGAGAAGCTTTGTTATGGGTCAAACAGAACAAAAACACATGAAGTAATCTCCAACAGGAAGTCACGACCAAAATTGATCTACAAGTGACCTTATCTTCATATCACTTACCCCTCGTGCGCTACTTATCAGACTGATTGCAAAGGTTTACTGGCCCAGCTAAATGGAACTTCAATCATCTATGAGCCTTAGGAAACAAATAAAGTCACGGATTGGGTTGCTAAGGGCGGACATGATAAAGTTTCTACTTCTTTCTTTTCTATGTTCCCCAGAACAAGTTTGGAATAGAAATTCGTTTGGTAACACAATTTGATTTTTCTATTTCTAGAATAGATTTCTATTCCAGAAATAGATTTGAAGAAGAAATCAGAAGCTAAAATTTTTAACTTCTCAATTTCTAGCCAGAAATTAATTTCTATTCCAGAAATTTTGTAATGCAGACCCTAAGCCCACCGATCAAATTACCTTTCTAGTAATTGGTTCTCACATCCTCCTCAGCCTTTAACTTTAATCTTATGTTTAGATTTTCCAACTAATGATGCCCCTTTAGTGGGATAGTACTGAAATTACGATATTTCAACCACAAAAAAAAAAAAAAAAGTGTTTAAGCGCTAACTATGCCGGCTGGTTCATCCAGTTAAACTAGAACTGGCCCTCAATCCGGTCTAGTCATTCATTGCCACTTGGGTTGGTCAAAACCCGGAACAAACCGGTACGGCCAACGGTTCAATCATTGGATTGGCAAACCGGACCACGATTTGTACTGAATTGGACTAGTCTAGCACATGAATTGGCAAGATGAATTGCCGTGTTCAACTATCGTGTCAGGTTCTAAAGTTGATCCATCACCGTCTGACTCACTACAGGCTAGACCTATCAGAATGGGCCATTAACCCATGTTTTAAAATGTACGGGTATTAAATGAGTCATAAATGAATTGATTATATTAAGTAAATGAGTTTAAACATAATGAGTGTTAAATGGGTCATAAACGGATTTACAACTTATTTAGACTCAACCCATTTCTATAACTCTCTATTCATTCTTTCTTGCCCTCATTCAATCTCAGTCCACTCACTTCACATTCTTATCTCAATTTGAGTTTAAAATTTTGTAGATTGAGTTAAATATGAAAGTTTTTTAACAATATGTGTCAGGTTGGGTACGGGCTGAGTATGAGTCACTAGATTCATATTATGTAAAAAATGGGTCATGACAAGTTAAATTAAGATTTTTTGGAGAAAAGAAAGGCGCCAACTTGATGAATGAAGCAAATATATAAATGTGCACATTTTGACAGAAAAATATAGTGATGGGGCAAATGCCGCTTGGGTAAAATTCAGTGCCTTTCTATGTGATATTTGCAAATTTGGGCCAAAATTATCTTTCGAGTGAAAATTGGTGTCATTCCATGCGAAAGTTAGGACCAAAGGTTGGCTTGGAGACTAAAAGAAATTTTTGCATAAAAATCAAAATATATATAAATTGGGAAGTAGTTGATATGATTATGACGTTAGAAAAATTATTCGTGGGTTGTTTCCAATGAGATTATTTGGAGCAAGAATTGATATTGAGAAGTTTAGTGGGAGGAATAATTTTTGGTTGTGGTGCATTAAGAGGTGCCATATTAATAACGCAGGGTTTGGCGAAAGCATTGAATGTCAAAAATAAATTGTCAGAAACAAGAAATAGACCATAAGGTAGATAACGAAACTTATCCAGATGACTTTAACCATTTCGTACAAGTTTGTACACCATAATACAATTTATGAATCTAAGACGTCCTTAGCAATGGATTATTTATTTTTGGTGCAAACACATAAGACAAGGACTAATAGCAATATCTTGGCTCCCGCTCAATGCTCAGCAATTCTCGCCATGATTTCATGGGGTTTGTACATGGCTTCCAATGGCAACGCCTTAGGCATATTCATTCCTTCTTCACTTATTCCTTTCCATTCAAAACACTGGATCAACGATCCCACAGCCACATTGATCATCCGTTGGGCCAGGTTTGCACCAGGACAGGCTCGCCTCCCAAGTCCAAATGACAATAGCTTGCATTGTCCATTATCTTCATTTTCAAATCTTTCAGGTCTGAAACTTTTCGGATCATCCCACAACTTCGGATCCCTGTGAATGCTCCATATATTGATGAATACTATGGTTTGACTAGGTACATCATAACCGCCTATGACACAATCCTCTGATGACATGTGTGGAACTAGAAGTGGTGCCGGTGGTTTCAAACGTAGAGTTTCTAATACAATGTTTTGGAGAAAAGGAAGTTTTGCAATGTCTGTCTCATCTATCAAGCGTTCTTGACCAATCACATTATCCAACTCCTCAATAGCTCTTTTTAAGGAATGCGAATGACTATGTAAAAGGGACATTGCCCTTGCCATTGTCGAAGCAGAAGTATCAATGCCTGCTATAAGCATGACCTATAGAAGGATATAGAGCAAAAACAAATTGTCATTACATTGTTGAAACGGAAGAAATGATAAAAGAGTAATAATTTAAACATTAATATCAGAGAAATCTTACTGCAATCCATAAGTTATTAGATCAGGTATTATAAATGACTTCAAAATTAACAATTGTTTACAATTTAATATGTATATCCGCATAAATGTGTGAGAAATAGGCCAGAACTTTTGTTTACTTCAAGAAGGAAATCCAGTTTCCTGTACGATGAGATTATTGCGTCCAAGGAACTTGAGAGAATTCAATTTTACTCATTAGCTCATAACCATTTTCCTCTAATTTCATAAATATACTAACATTCATTTTGAGTGAGGCAATTGATAGAGAGACTTTTTATATTGCTTTTTGAATAGTTAACAGAAAACAAATATATCTATGATTTCAATCTCAATCTTTTCCTGGAAAAATTTCAGTTAAACCTATCAATTACTTAAGACGAATCATAATTATATGCTGAACTTAATGAAAAAGATGATTGACAACATAAGAGATCTATGAAATCTTTCAAATTTAGGAAAACATGTTTTCCTACTTTTAACTATTTGAGATTGCAATATATGGATCTATTGATATATCTAGACAATGTTATGTGTTGGTTTTTACGCACGCTCTTTGCTCCTTTTTCTAATTTGAGAGCAGGGAGACCTACACTTTCGCAAAACCTAAAACATTCGGCCATTGATATCTCTTCTATGATAATTACATAAAGAACGAGTTAATTGATCATAACAAGAATTTACATCTTTTTAAACAGATGTTTAATGTCAGAATCAACTTGCAATATTCATTCTCAAGAAAACTATCACTGTCAATGAATGTACTCACGAGTTTCTAAGGTGTTCAACGTTAGGACATGAACACCCTAAAAGAGAACGATTCAGCAATCTAGATACTAAATTGTCAAACTACTATGATGCACAATCAAATACTTTTTTACATATTTGTTTTGCTCTCTAAGGGTTGCTAATATTAAAATGTTGCATATTAAATGGAGTAGCCTTACAAAATTGTCCATGAGGATGTGATGCAATAGATATAGGATTTTTTTGGATAATTCTCCGCTTGATTTACCATAGGACCATAATTAATTTCGTTTTTGTAAGACAATGGATGATCCAGTTTATATGTATGCAGTATTCCATGATGAGGATGAGATGCGAAAGATCGTCCAATTTGTACGTACCAATACTAGTCCTTTGATGATCTCATCAGTGTAAAACTCGGGCTGCTTCTCTTGCAACAAAAGCAAATGATCCAGCACGGCCTCCCTACTCTCTCCACCACATCTTTTTCTGCGACTATTTCTCTGTTCTTCAATCAGATTCTGTAACAACTCGTCCGATCTTTTGCTCAACCAAGACACCCTCTTCTCATAATTCCTAAAGAACAACCTCAAGATACTCAAGTAATCCCCTGGATACGCACTAACACCATATTCGACAATTTCAGACATGATCTCGCGAAACACCTTCGCCTCCTCGGCATCGATCACATCTTCCCCATAATACCTCTTCCCAGTCAACATCCTCATAACGATGTTGAATGTCATCTCCCAGAAGATCGGTTTTAGTTCCACCTTAGTGAAGTCGTCCCCAGATGATGAGGCTCTTTTGTTTAGATTAAGCAGGAGTCGCTTGATTTCATCCCTCCGAATGGGCAGAAAGGAGTTGAGACGGGCCGAGGAAAAGATCTCAAGAGTACAAACACGGCGGAGACTACGCCATTGTTCGCCGTATGAGGCAACGACGACAATCGTGTTGTCATACCCAATGTGCCTGCCGGCGACAGTAGAGGGGCGGTTGGCAAGCGTGATGTCGTTCTTAGTATAGCATTCTTCGGCTGCCTCGGCTGACAAGACGACAACCACTCGGCGGTAGCCGAAGCGGAGAGAGAAGACGGGGCCGTAAGATTGGGAGAGGGAGTGGAGGGTTCGGTGGAGGGGGTGTTTCAGGAGGTGGAGGTGGCCCAGGATGGGGATGGAAGGTGGGCTGGGCGGAAGGTTTTTCGGTTGCTTGAACCATGAAGAGAAGAGCTTGAGAGTGAGGAGTAGGAGGAAAGCCAGAGGAAGGGTAGAGTAGAGCGATGAAGTCTCCATGGTTGGGACAAACTTGGTATTGGCGAAAGGCTACGGTGTCCACGCTTCTTATATAGAAAATAGTTACATGTTCCTTGCTGGTGAATCAAATATATATGTAATCTCAAACGTGGAAAGAGAAAGCTCATCAATCGTCATCAACCACGAAGAGCATCTTTAGCCTCTCAATTGCTCGCCTAAAGCTCCTCAGGCACTTGTCCATCGTGCCCGCTACCGCCAAAGCACGGCTTAACTTCGGGAAAAAGTCAGGACTTACCTCACCAGGGCATCCACGATGGGCGACGGTGGTTCTAGGCAGAGCTCACCCAATTCCGACAAACCAAGCCTCGCCAACTTTGGGGGAGGCTCCACCTCACTAGATCTGGCAAGGTCGAGCTCGCCTCAACACTAATGATGCTTAGTCTTGCTAACATTGAGGCTAGCAAAGCTCACCTTAGGCCGGTGAGGCATCGGCCTTGCTCGATCGATGAACTCTGGCCTCCCCAGTGCAATTGGGTGAGGGCTGCAATCCTAGCCTTCTTGGCAAGGGTCGGGTGCGGGACTTTGTAAGGAAAAAGGGTAAACGAAAGAAAAATCAAAAGAATTATTTAAAAAATAAAAAATTAACAAATTAAAAATGATATTAAAAAAAAAAAAACCGTTCAAAGAGAATGATATATCCTTACGGAATTTTTCATGTTCCCGTGCATGGGATGGGACCTGCTCTATTAACAACCCATGATTATTCCATTGGCACGCCTCTACGTTAGGTGTCCCTATATTATAAATATAAACATAAATTATGACAATAAGAACGCAAAGTTAAAAAAGAAGACCAAAAAGGCGAGAGGCTTGGCATTCTTTCTTAAGTTCCAGTCAAAGGTACTCTCATACTGGACATCTAGCGTGCAGTTGACCTTCCTACTAGTATGCACACTAGCGTCATCCTTCGCCATCTTTTTATTTTGCTTTGACAAGCTCTTGATTCCTTTTGTTTAGATTAAGTAGCTAACTCTGTACTCTAGGTCTGCTTAGAGAATCAATGGTGAACTCGCCGGCCTCCCTCCCATCTAGAGCGAGCCACCTTATTTTAAGGTCCTAGGACGCAAACGCCTCACACCCCTTGTTGACTGGCCTACATTTTTCTTGCGGTCAACCAGGGAATATAGAAGACAGCAGGAAACCCCACCTCCCGAGAGTTTTTCCCCTATTTCTTGTTTGAGCCTTTTAAGCACCCATTCAGGTCCAACCTTCCTATCATATGTAGTACACACAATGGCATCTCAAAATTGGTGCCCTTCACCATCTTTTTATTTTTGTTTTGACTAGCTCCTTGTTATTTTTGTTTTAGATTGCATAGCTAACTGTATACTGTAAGCCTAAATTTAAAACAAATGAAAGAAAAAAAAGAAAAATGATCTAAAATGTTAAAAATCTATTGTGCAAATTGCAATTCAATTTTGAACTTTTTAAATTTGGTCGATTCAGTCCTAAATTTTTTGACGATTTTTCAATGTAATCAATCATTTTAATTTAAATTTGAAATCACTAACTTGGTAGAGCAATGACCGGCATCTATCATATACAGCACTATCGGTAGCTGGCAATTAAATGTACAATTACATTCGAAACATTGTTATGAGAAATTTGTAATATTTTATTTTCTCCTCTTTTTTTATGACCCAGAAACCGTCGTACAACCGGCAGCTGGCGGCATAATCCTAGGGCAACTGAGTCACCTCCACAAATCCAGTCGCGTGTGAGTCGCGCAATAGGGATGTGGGGTTTCGAACCCCTCTCCTCTCAATGAGGGAGCAGGGCTCTAACCAACGCGGCCACGGCGGGTGATGGTATTTTTTCTCCTTTCTTTTCTTTTCTTTCCTTTTCGTTTTTTTTTTGTTGGTTAACTACAAATGGTCTCCTTCTCCACGCTTCTCTTGTAGAACTCTACTAGCAACTGCTCCACGACCAGCGATCTCACCACATAGGCCCGGTTGTTGAAGAGGTGGACCCTAAACTCCTCTTGGAAGGTGTCAAGGAGCTTATAAATCCAGGTGATGGAAAGCGTGTCGTCAGCAGTGATGGTGGAGAGGTCAAGGAAGCGACCCGCGATTTTCCTTTACAAGGCCTCGAGCTCGAGCTCCCGGGTGGTGGCCTCACGGTGTTTGGGCTCCATGGAGTGGGCAGCAACAGCTAGTCATTGCGGAGGCTGAAAATGGAATGGCCAATGTGGGAGCCCTCGTAATTTAATGCGCACATCCTCTCACATGAAGTTTTCGCAAACTACATTAAATCAAAATGAATTAAATCAAGCTTAGATCATGATTCCCCGGAGAATAAAAAGCGATTTCATAGAGAATTGAGCCGATGTAATCAGGTAATTTCATCCAAAATTAGGGCTAAAAGCAGAGCTCAGAGAGACCCAAACCCCCTTTTGCTGGCCAAAGGCGAGGGCTATGGCCTTCAGCAATGAAGTGGAAGGAGGCGAAGACACAACAACCATTAAATTACGAGGGTCTCACTTAGGGCCCACACTTTTCAATTATTGAAATCAAGTGAACTCACATATCCCAATGCACACTTAAATGTTCATAACAGAACTACTGTGTTGTGCCATCAATAGAAACGTTGTCATTCACGCCTTTAGCCGGCGGGGAAATATAAGATTATTACATGAATTTAAATTAGTTTGAAATATTTTAATTGTGGTGTTTCTGTCAATTTTTCATTGTGGCAGTTCAGCTGAGCTAGGTAAACTCATTCCATGCTCTTTATAGTCCTAGACATTCAAGTGAAAATGCAAATTAATTTTGATGTGCGAACCCCTGGAGTGCCATAAGTTGGCACAAAGGGACACCTAAGTGTCAAAAGTTACGAAAATGACACTTAAGTGCCAAAATTAGAGCAAAATGAATCACTTAAGTGACATCGGTGAGAAAATCCAGCCAAATTACATATGTGGCATTTTCCGGCGACTTCTTTTACTAAGGTGGCAAACGTGTAAAAAAAAAAAAAAAAAAGCACACATGAACTACAAAAACGACCTCGTCCATCCACACTGACTAAGCTGACCTAAATGACATCATTTTTCCTTGGTGTTAAACAACGTCGTTTAAGTTATTTTGGCTTAAGCAGACCTGGCCATCACCATTCCTCCCTATCTGCGTTCACACTAGATCTCTGGCCTTTCTCTCCATCGTCGTTCATGCCCAAAGGTGGTCATCGATCGCCGTCATCAGTCGCAGTTGTTGGTCATTGTCACCGCTCACCATCGTCGCTTCTCCAGGTTCAGCCCCTTCTCCCCCTCCCCTATGATGAAATTAGGTCTCGATTCTTTTATTAGGGCTCCAATGGAAAATTTGGGGCTCGGCGGGGAAATGTGCTGATCCGACCTTTGGGCAGTGAGGTGGGTGTGTTGTGCTCGAGCTGTGCGTGTTGGCTTGCGTAAATTCTGTTGAAATGCATGCGCTTTGTTTGCTACTCCCTTGTGTGGAGATGCTCACCTCGGTTGATGATTTCTACAATTGATGCTCGAGTGAAACGAAATATTGAATCAAGTGTTACTAGGAACTAGTGTGTTTGAGTGAAACGAAATATTGAATCAGGTGGGATAGATAAATAGATTAAGGTGGAAGGTGTGAAATAATGGTCATCAAGTGCTCTGCAAAGAGCACGCAACTTTGCTATCAATCTGCTTTTGTTCCCTTGATTATGATCTTTTGGTTCTTTTACTCTTCTTTCATGATTGTTGTTTCTAATCAAATAGTCAACATATATGCAAGGAACATTGAGGAGTGCAAAAAAAAAAAAAAAATTGATACTTTATATAAGTTCGTTTACCTGCAAGGGACCAATTTGAAACTACATGTAAGTATCTCCTTTTAAAATTTATAAACTATTAGCTCTTTTCACATGTGGTATCAGTCTACTGTGCAATGGATAAATAGGGCTTGGATTTTCCTCTAAATTTCTCTTGGTTTGTGTAATGACCTCTTGAAACAATATATTAATGGGTAGACATCATAGAGTAGGGTATGATTTCTCTTGGCTAGATGAGAAACAGAATTTTCACCCTATATTTTTACATCGAGCTTGCCTTAATTTTATGTATGTGTTTTCACAGGAAAAATAGATTTGATTAAGTTGATGTACATTATCACATTGCAGGTTTAGTTCAGCAAAAGATAGTAGACAAAATTGCTTGGGCTGTGCTTGTTGTGGGATCTCTGTTTTTGGTTAATATTTTAAGGGAAGGGAATGGAAGGCAAATAATTAAAGTGGCAACCTCTTTTTTAGCTGTCATGTAGGGGCATATTGTTAGTGTAGAGACCTCTGTTTTTTGTTAATATTTTAAGGGAATGGAAGGTAAATAATTAAAGTGTCGACCTCTTTTTTGGCTGTCATGTAGGGGTATATTGTCAGTGTGGAGACCTATGTTTAATAAAGTCCATGAGAGTGGGGGGACTCCCATGTGCAATTGTCTATTGTTCTTTGTGGATGTGGTCCCAAAAACTAATTATTTTTTTTATTGTTCTTGGTGCAGAAATGGCTTATGACAAGGATTATGTTGATGTCATAGTTTGCTATGGTGAAAAATTTGTACTTGAGGAAGATGAGTGGGAGTATGAGGATGGAAATGAGGGCATCATCTTTGTCGAGATAAAGAATGTATCTTATATAGGATTTGTTAGGGATATAGTGACTTATTTGCCTTATAAAGTTTAGAAGTTGTTGTATTGTATTCTTGGGAAAGGCTTAAGAAATGGTTTGAGAAACTTAGAAGATGATAATGGTTTTAAGGATGTTCTATACCATTATCTTCATGGTGAAGAGGTAAAAATATATGTTGAGTACAATAATGAAAGTGAGGACAAAGATGATGATTGAGAGAGCACCCTAGTAGGACAAAAAGGATATGGTATTCAAGGTAGTACTAACATTAGGGTCGAAGGAATGCAGGATAGACATGATGGAGAGGAGAGGAGCGTAAATGCAATTCACCAAAGTGATGATGACATAAATGATGTCACAATCACTGGATTAGATTGGGAAGTAGCTGAATTAAAGCTGAGTCAGCTCTCCGGCGATCCACCTTGGTGAGAAATATTAATATTTAATTGTCACGTATGATTTCCAGCTGATTTTGCCGGATGTAACACTTAGGTGTCACACTTTTCTTAAAATGTGGCACTTAAGTGTCACTTTCGTAACTTTTGGCACTTAAGTATTCCTTTGTGCCAACTTTTGGCACTTGAAGCAATCTTTTGCCATTAATTTTTCAAGTTGGAGTCTAGCCTGAAATTTTCAATGTGGCAATTAAGTCAACCTATACGTCATGATCCGCAACGTGACGTGGCAAAATGCCATCTTCTTCCTTTGACTTTTCTTTTCTTTTCTTTGCTCTTTCCTTTCCTTCTTTTTTCATCGAGAGAGGTCCTTTTACTGTTGATTATTTTTAGCCTCTCAATTGCTCGCCTAAAGCTCCTTAGGCACTCGCCCATCGTGCCCGCTGACACCAGAGCACGGAATGAGCTTACTTAACTTCGGGAAAAAGTCAGGGCTTACTTCACCAAGGCACCCACGATGGGCGACGGTGGTTCTAGGCAGAGCTCGCCCAATTCCGATGAGCCAAGCCTCGCCGACTTTGGGGAAGGCTCCACCTCACTAGATCTAACAAAGTTGAGCTCGCCTCAACACCGATGATGCTTAGTCTTGCTAACGTTGAGGCTAGCAAAGCTCGCCTTAGGCCGGTGAGGCATCGGCCTTGCTCGATTGACGAGCTCCCTAGTGCAATTGGGTGAGGGCTGCAAACCTAGCCTTCTCAGCAAGGGTTGAGCGCAGGACTTCATAAGGAAAAACGGTAAAAGAAAGAAAAAAATCAAAAATTATTTAAAAATTAAAAATTAAAAAATAAAATTGACAAAAAAAAATTGTTCAAAGAGAATGATATATCCATAATGGGTTGACTCAACTAATAACCTTTATAAGTTAAATGGGTTGTAAATGGTTTAAAGACAAACCCATTTATCAAGCATATTTATAGAATCTTTCTCCACTGATTCATTTGAGTCCATGATGTTTTTTTTGGACTTGATAACCCACAAAAATAAAAACGCTCACCTTCTCCTTTGTTTCAGAGAGAGGATTTTAGCCACTACTAAAAGTCCTGCTTCCATTTCCAATTTTTGACGGTGAAATTTGGGGTAAACCAAAACTAGGGTTCGAGATTAGGGTTTGAGCGCTTCAATGAAAATTTTGGCCGATTTAGGATTTTAGGTTTGGGGTAATTAGGGAGAGGACACTATTTTGGCCGATTTAGGGTTTTAATTTGGCCAATTATGAAAATGATGTCATTTTGGGTGAGTTAGAGCTAAATTAGCTCTCCGACGAGGCACATAGGTGAGTAATATTATTAAAAAATTGTCATGTTGATTTCCGGCAAGACTTGCCAAACTTGACACTCAAGTGTCCCTTTTTTTTTTTTAAATGTGGCACTTAAATGTACTTTTTGTAACTTTTAACACATAGGTGTCCCTCCATGCTAAGTTTTGGCACATGTGCTATATTTGCCAATTTTGCCAATTTTTGACCCAAAATTGCTCAAATTCTTTAGCAAGCGGACAAATCGTGTAGTTGGTTAAATTTAGTATGGAATGTTTTAGTTGTGGTAGTTCAGTCAATTTTTCAACGCGATAGTTTAGATGGATAGATAAGCTCATTATATGCTTCTTGTAGTACTAAATAGTTTAGCCGGATAGTCAAGCTCATTATATGTTCTTTGTAGTACTAAACCTTCAAGTGAAAATACAAATGATTTTTTCAGATCAAGTCAAACCTGATATTTTCAATGTGATAATTCAGTTATCTCCAATCATCTCATATGTTACGATTAGCCATATGATATGACAAAATGTTGTCTTCTTCCTTTGATTTTTCTCCTTTTTATTTAATTTTCTATTTTATTTCTTTGTTATTTTCTTTCCTTCTTTTTTCATCGGGAGAGGTTCTCTTACTATTCATCATCTTTAGCCTCTCAACAGCTTGGCCAAAGCTCCTCTGATTCTCGTCCATCGCTACCCGCTGCCGCCAAAGCACGAAATGAGCTTAGCTTCGGGAAAAAGTCACGGCTTACTTCACTGGACCACACAGAATGAATGACGGTGATTCCAAGCAAAGCTAGGGTTCGTTTTGCTGACCAATGCCGCGTACGCTACTATTGACACAAAAGTAGAGAGCAGTCGCCACATTGATAGTCGCGGCCGTGCGCCATGATTTCATTACCCTACCCTCAATGCATGAACACCCCTCGCACAGGTATCCAAAATTGCAACTTTTGAAAATTTCGTGGTTTAACGTGCGCCAACACGGAAATAGGGGGGAAAGTGAAAAAAAAATTTCATGAAAACGATAGTTAGTTGAAGCTACCATCGATCTATACGGAATTTTTCATGTTCCCGTGCATGGATGGGACCTGCTCTAAACAACCCATGATTATTCCATTGGCACGCCTCTGCGTCAGGTGTCCCTATATTATAAATATAAAAATAAATTATGACACTAAGAACGCAAAGTTAAAAAAGAAGACCAAAAAGGAGAGGCTTGGCATTCTTTCTTTAGTTCCAGTCAAGGGTACTCTCATACTGGACATCTAGCGTGCAGTTGACCTTCCTACCAGATGTTGTATGCACACTAGCGTCATCCTTCGCCATCTTTTTATTTTGCTTTGACAAGCTCTTGATTCTTTTTGTTTAGATTAAATAGCTAACTCTATACTCTGGGTCTGCTTAGAAAATTAATGGTGAACTTGCCGGCCTCCCTCCCTTCTATGGTGGCGAGCCACCTTATTTTAAGGTCCTAGGACGCAAACACCTCGCACCCCTTGTTGACTGGCCTACGTTTTTCTGGCCAGTCAATCAGGGAATATAGAAGACAGCAGGGAGCCCACCACTCGAGAGTTCTTCCCCTATTTCTTTTTTGAGCCTTTGAAGCGTCTATTCAAGTCCAACCTTCCTACAATATGCAGTATGCACAATAGCATCTTAAAATCGGTGCCCTTCACCATCTTTTTATTTTTGTTTTGACTAGCTCCTTGTTATTTTTGTTTTAGATTGCATAGCTAACTCTATACTCTGAGCTTGAATTTAAGACAAATGAAAGAAAAAAAAGAAAAATTATCTAAAATGTTAAAAAGCTATTGTGTAAATTGCAATTCAATTTTGAACATTTTAATTTGGTCAATATAGTCCTAAATTTTTTGACAATTTTTCGATGTAATCAATCCTTTTAATTTAAATTTGAAATCACTAACGTGGTAGATTAATCAACGGCGTCTATCATATACGGTACTATTGGTAGCTGGCAATTAAATGTACAACTCCACTCAAAAATTTGTAACATTTTATTTTCTCCTCTTTTTTATTATGAGAAATTTGTAATTTTTTATTTTCTCCTTTCTTTTCTTTTCTTTTCTTTTCTTTTTTTCGTTTTTTTTTTTGGTTAACTACAAATGTTTTCCTTCTCCACGCTTCTCTTGTAGAACTCGACTAGCAACCGCTCCACAATCAGCGATCTCACCACATAGGCCCTATTGTTGAAGAGGTGGACCCTAAACTCCTCTTGGAAGGCGTCAAGGAGCTTATAAATCCGGGTGATGGAGAGCGTGTCAGTGGTGATGGTGGAGAGGTCAAGGAAGCGACCCACGATTTGCCTTTAGAAGGCCTCGAGCTTAAGCTCCTGGGTGGTGGCCTCACGATGTTGGGGCTCCATGGAGTGGGCTGAAAATGGAATGGCCAATGTGGGAGCCCTCGTAATATAATGCGCACATCCTCTCACATGAAGTTTTCGCAAACTACATTAAATCAAAACGAATTAAATCGAGCTTACACCATGATTCCTCAGAGAATAAAAAGCGATTTCGCAGAGAATTGAGCCGATGTAATCAAGTAATTTCATCAAAAATTAGGGCTAAAAACAGAGCTGAGAGAGAGAGACCTAGACCCCCTTCACCGGCCAAAGGCGAGGGCTATGGCCTTTGAAAATGAAGTGGGAGGAGGTGATGACACAACAACCATTAAATTACGAGGGTCTCACGTAAGGCCCACACTTTTCAATTATTGAAATAGAGTGAACTCACATATCCCGAATGCACACTTAAATGTTCATAACAGGGCAATGAACTGAAAGGAAGCGATGACACAACAACCATTAAATTACGAGGGTCTCACGTAAGGCCCACACTTTTCAATTATTGAAATAGAGTGAACTCACGTATCCCAAATGCGCACTTAAATGTTCATAACAGAGCTAGTGCATTGCGCCATCAATACAGCAATGGCAGCGGTGGAGTGACAAGGGGACAATAGTCGTGTTCAAGTGGCAGAGCCAGTGGTAATGGCCACCTTGCAACTTCAAGAGCAGGGAGGGAGGGAAGGAGGAGAGGAAGTCGGCGAGGAGGTCGTGGAGGGGGTGGGAGTCCTGCTTCAGCAACTTCAAGAGCTCGTACGACTCCTCCCCCTTCGCTATCCCTATCATCTCTTCTCCTTCTTCTTCTTCAATTGCGAGGCGGTCGAAGAGGGAGATTTGGGTGGGGATAGATCCGTTGATGTTTATTCGTGCAGGAGGAAGGGAGTGGACTAGCGACACTCGAGGCGACCCGAGTCTTTTCTCTTCAGGGGGGTGTGGGGTGAGGGTGGGGGGAGCGATGGCCTTGTTATTGATGCGGAGTTCGATTCGCCGAAGCAGAGGCTGGCCCAAGAAGGCTCTCTCTCTCTCTCTCTCTCTCTCTCTCTCTCTCTCTCTCTCTCTCTCTCTCTCTCTCTCTCTCTCTCTCTCTCTCTCTCTCTCTCTTCCACCGGTAAGATCGGTTTGCGGGCCCATCTGAGATGCTGAGGGCACGTTTAGTTTTGCTTTCTCGAGGTGCTTCCGGCCTCTAATATCTGTTTGGAGAGTATTGGGTGCGTTTGGGAGAAGCTTTCGAGCATCAAAAGTCCCTTAGCCCAACTTTAACCAAAACAAAAAGTCCCTCAGGCCAAAATAAGAGTATTTGGGAAAAACTTTGGAAGTCCCTTAATGGCAAAGCTAGCATTTGTAAGGTTGAAAGCCCAAGGCAAGTCCTCACCTGCCTTAGGCTTTCAGCTTTCTCGGCATGCCCACGCAATACTGTTCATTCTTTTTTTTTTTCCGGAAATTGTCCTCATAAATATTTTGTTTTTCCATTTTTTGCCCTTGTATGAGACAATATTCATCTTCTCCAAGCCGGTTTGGTTCTACCTGACTGTGAGGGGCCGGTGACTGCTAGAGGAACACCAGCATGGTCTCGACAACTTAGGCAATCGTCGTCGGAGAGTTGGGTGACCTCCATGAGTCACGGCATTGCATGACCCTTCGTGAGTCGCGGCGACTCAACGACCATGGCAAGTGGCCGCCGCGACTCGAGTCGCCCGACCCCCGGCGAGCTGTGGCGGCCTAGATCTGGGCCACAACAGCTCAGATTTGAGTCGTCGCGACCCACCTCCTCACCGATCTAAGAGTTGCACATCGATCCTATCCTATATAGAAGTGCATGCTCATAGCAAAAAGACGTAGGAGCTGCACATTAATCCTATCCTATGAAGAAGTGTATGCTTATAGCAAAAAGACATAGGAGCTGCACATTGTTCCTATCCTATTGAGAAGTGCATGCTCATAGTAAAATAGTCAAAGAGCTGCACATCAATTCCACCATATGTAGAAGTGCATGCTCATAGCCAAAAAGAAATCCAAAAGCTGCACTGATTGACATTTAGTTTTTTTATTATTATTATTACAAATTGACATTAGTTAACTATCTACACTTTCAAGAGAATTTGTTTCATCATTTTGAAGTCAAAAAGCCATGCTTTATCTTACCCATGTTTCATCATTAAGGTCAATTCTACAAACAAACATAATGAGCATTAGAATTACTTCATGCAAAAACAAGATAAGATAATTGATGAAATCATTTGATCACATTAAACACATGTCATACCTCATGCAAGGTGCCGCCTACGCATGATGACGTTTTTCTCTTTATCTTCTCTGTGGCGCCCTTGATCCGAGTATTTGATACACTTTTTGGCCTTTTTGAAGGGGATCAAATACTCGAATTCGATGATTTTCTACATATTCAAATTCATCACATTCCCCAAAAAAATCAACATGATCTTTACCTATTAGAGATTGTGTTTTGGTTGTGATTTGAGAACGAAGATGCAACAAGGCTGTAGTTGCAAACTCCTTTATTATATCATGATTGGCACTATCATTCATAACACTGAAAGCTAACTGCATCGACCTCTTCAAACGCAGTGTCTTTGATTTAACCACATTATGAGAGCTTTGTGCAACATTTTCACAATAAGTCCCATGTTTTACAACTTTTGTCCACCTCTTCAAAATATATTGTGATGGAATGCTTGTACCATTTGCAACATTTGTCAAGATGCATAGAGCATGCCTCACAACCATCCTTGCATTTCAAATAACTTACAACTACAAGAAATGGTAGAATCACTTGAACTAAAATGCACAATATGCTTTCGTTCACTACTTCCAATTCCCACGATATAAGTATGTAAAGGCCCATCAGTTTCTGATCGAAGAACATGTTCAGATAAAACATGCAAGAACTTAGCCTGAAAATTCATGTAAATGACATGAGTATATACTTGTGCAGCATGTTGCAAAATTCCATTACCACAATATGTGGCTTTCCTCAAGTACACTCAAAATCATCAATAATTTCAGTATTGCGCATTTTTTCAACTTGCTTCTCATAATGACTAACAAATTTAGATAAAGTCATCATCTTACACGCCATATCTTGAAATGCATTATTTGTGCTCTCACTTCTTTATGTAGATCTAATTTCTACAAAAAAAAAAAAAAAAAATTACGGCCAAATACAGGACACCATTTATGACGCAGGCGGTACAAATTATCCAACCACTTGTTCTCACCTAAATTGCACTCCTGACACATAGCTTTCCAAGTGGTCTCCATTTCAATTTCAGATTCACAATGATATAGAAGCTTGTGCCAATATTTATCATGAAAATCTAGCTATCCAAGAAGATGTGCAATATGATGCATAGCATTTTTCCCAATATGCCATATACATAAACAATAATCAGAATTCGGGAAAACAGTTCTGATAGCATTTGCCATAGCATGATCTTGATCAGTTCTGATTACCCATTGCCTCCAAAAAGGATTGAAATACCCAAACAAAAGAAACAATAGTGTCATCCATCAGAAATGCACAACCAAACATAACATTTTTCTAGTGATGATTCAAGCTAACAAAAGGCACACATATCATATTGTATTTATTTGTACAATAAGTAGTATCAAATACTACTACATCTCCAAAACTATCATAGTCCAACTTGGATATACCATTAAACCAAAAAACATTGGTCAGTCTTGATATTGCTAGTATAAACACCTAGAGGGGGGGTGAATAGGCGCACAAACAATTTATCGATATACGGAAGCAATTCTTAACAAATTGAAATACGATCAAGGTAGAAAGAGAGAAATTGGAACACGGGATTTATAGTGGTTCAGCTTTTCCAAGCCTACGTCCACTCTTCCGCACCGATGACCCCACCAGCTGGATTTCACTATGATCAAAAGAGTAGTTACAGCACAGACTTTGCCTTGATTCCACAAAGTAGATGTACTACCACACCTCCTCAAGGTCTCTCACAAATATAGACTCTCTTTTGTATACAAGTATTCGCTCAAAGGATTTATCTAAACAAATAGGAGCTTTAGACTTTGGAATTCTTCTATCGCGCACACCTTGAACAACTAAGGACGTCTTCCTTATATACTCCTTTATGCCATCATACCCGTTGGCACTTACCAAAGGAATTCCTCCAATCTACCCGTTGGACGGAATCAATTAGGAAGATCGTTCGAGCTATTAAAGGAACGTGTTGATAGCCCATCAATCTGTTCGCCCATACAATCGGGATCTCGGTTTCCATAAGTAGAACCTTCCAATAATATTTAGACAATCATCGAATCTTCAGTCATTGAATCAAACTTGATCAATCAAAGGATTCGATACGTCTTCTCCAGCCACGAGATCTTCTCCAGATGATAAGGTTAAATCTTGAACAAAACATCCGATTCGGGATAACCTTTCTTCAACGGATCAAAGACTCATCAATGAGGATAGACTTTGAGTCTTGAGTCTCGGCTGTCCGGAAGTCTTCGGACTTTAACTACCGAGTCTGGGCAGACCTTCGGACTAGACCGATGGAAACGTTTTGTCAACTTCAAAACTCTTCACGAGGATTTCTCCAACAATCTCCCCCTTTTTATGGTGACAAAACCTTCCTGCAGATTTGGATAACTTTGACCAAAACATTTCTCAAACACATATGCATATCTTATGGAAGTAAATGGCTAATAAAATAACACTAGAATCTGCAACCACAGAAAATAGGTTAGTCCAGTATATGATTAGGCCATTCATAAGATATCAATATTGATTAATAGAAGCAGTAAAGTCAAGTCCAAGTCTAGGCGGTTCTTATCCGGACACAAAACAAACAAAACAAAGTCAAAGTCTGTCAAAAACAGAGGGTTAAACACAATCCAACAAACAGTTAAAAAATGATTGAAAGTTTTTGATCAAATCATGCATCTCTCCCCCTTTTTGTCATCATTTAAAAAGGATGAGATGAAGTTTTGGGAATGCGGACAAGCTGGAAATCTTCCATAGGCGAACAATGCCTTCCAGCCTTTTAAAGTCTTCCTTCATCTCGTACAACCTCCTCACTCTTGGCATTGGCCTGATTACTGAATAGATAGGGCTTGCATCTTTTCATTCAATGAACAGGAAGAAGCTTGACTTTCATTCTTCAAACTTTGAACTTCGCATCCCAAGGCATAAATCGACCTTTCATCTCCAAGAGAATATCTATGATTACTGCGAAAATCTGCTCCATTATCGATCGAGTACTTGCTTCGGCTCGTCAGGGTATAGCGGTGATGGTGGATCAGCATAATCTCGCAGGTTTGGCGATGAAGCTTCATGACCTTCCTCTGGAAATTGAGATGCATAAACATCTTAAGGTCTGCGGGCGGCGGCCCGACTCCTTCACTTGCATCCGGATGTGAAGACGTCACTCCTTTCTCCCGATCTCCCCCTGTTTCCATGCCTACCGGTGGAGAAGAGATTTCCTCGGGTTCTCCTTCTTCTCTTCTTTCTTCTTCAGTCTTTCTTTCTCTCGCTTCTTGCTCTTGCTTCTCTTTCTTCTTCTTCCTTCTCCTCTACTTCTCTTTCGTTCTCTTCCTTCTCCTCTGCTTCTTTCGTCTTTTGTTCCGATTCTTTCTGTGGAACAGGACGACTTAAGTTCTTCAAAGCCATTGCAGAGATGGTGATGTCATCGTCATCATCTTCATCCTCAACGAGGAGAGCTCTTCTTTTCTTTGATGGAGCAACCATGGGCTCCTTCCCTTTTCTCTTAGCGAGAAGAGAGTTGATGAGATTTGGCGGAGTCTTCTCCTTGAATTTCTCCAATTCCTTGCTCGGTTCCTTCGACGCATTTTGGTCACCATTTTCAGTCCTACCACCATATGATCGCATGGTCGAACACAAAAGATTTGCGGAGGCTGAATATTCAGATGTCGAATAACTTCGTAACAAGGCTTGGGTAAGGGAGTTGACCTCTGTCCTTCATCACTGCTCTATACATGTGAAACATAACGGTATGAGGGAGAGAGAACTTCCTTCCACCGAGGATGGCATACATCAACTTTGCCTCGAGCTTGAAACATCGGTTTGGAAGTTGATTTCGGCCGAAGGCAATTAATCACAGTCTTGTGAAGCAAGATGTTGAATGCATTCATCCTTGAGTAGGTGATCTTCTCATCCGTTCTCCTGTCCTTCACCAGTTCAAGTGTGGCCCGAGCAATAGAAACTTTGATTGGTTGATATCTGCCTCTCTCAACTTCTAACACGTCTGCCAGCATATTCATATCCACAACATAATCTTGTTCTTTAACACTGAAGGAGAATCTATTCGCATCTAGAAAGCTAAGATTCGAATAGAAATATGCTGTCAATTCAGCATAAGCCTCTGTTGAGTCAGAGCAGAACTTTTCAAGTTGTAGAATACTGAACTTTTCCCTCAAGTTCACTTTCACAAAGCATCCGGAAAATCAAAGTCCACACTCCTAGGGTTTATTACCCCATGCTTCAGCAATTTCGTGTACAGATCTTTTTGTTCCTTTGATCTGAACAAATCTCCCATTTTTCCTTGAATTTCAGCCGCAATACCCATTTTTGGTTGAAATAGACTGAACAGATTGTCATCGCCATTCCCATCTACAGGATTTGACCCCCAGTCACGAGGATCACTTGGGATATTCGCAAGGGTTTCCTCAGCCACCCATTTACGAGCGATTCCCAAACTTTCCATTTTTCGCAGAAAGATATACTCGTTCCTATATCCTTTTTCTTTAACAAAATCATCAACATAGTTCAAAGGAGTACGAATTCCTTTTAAAGCACGATATAGCTTGTAAATAAAAGCGGGCTTTTGAACTCTTACGGTCTGCATCCTCGATGATTTCTTCCGATGCTTGATCAACAACGCCTTGAGGACTAGATGGTGGAGAATGACGTTGCTGAGAATGTTGTGGGCTCGGTTGCTGATCTGAAGTAACTTCATCTTCGCAAGATCGAAGTGCGTAGGCCCCTCACTCATTCTCTGTGGTCCCCTGCTTGCGATTCTTGAGGACTTTCGCGAAGAAGACATCTTTCTCAGTGTTTGGAAGATTCCTTTGCTTGACTTTCCCAGAAAAGATGACAACTTTTTGAAGATTGAGCGAAGAAGACAAATGGGAATGGAGGATCGATGCTTTCTAGGGTTTTTGAGAGTAAAGTGAGTAGAAAAGTGAAGAGAAATCGACGGTGCTCGTTCGGTTAAAAAGAAGGATAAACGAACCGTCACAAAGGAAATAAAAATATGCCTTTTCAAAATAACTATCTTTATCCGCAAAAATAGCTATTTCAAAAATAACTTCCCTTTTGAAAATGAATCGATGCAATATTTACGTCAATTAAATATAGCAACAATTTAAACAAGTCTTATGATCGTACCTTTTCAAGATAAGATTAGAGAGAGAAAGACTTACTGATCGAAGGTCGAGCCAAGACTCGCAAATAAAGTCTTGTAATCCCGAGTCCGAAAGTCTTTAGACTTTGATATCCTCATACCTCAAAATGTTGAGTCGGACCGTATAGACTCAAATTGATTTTCTCCAAAGGCTTCGTGAGTATATCAGCCAGCTGATTCTTTGAGTCAACAAATTGAATTGAAACATCTCCATTTTGAACATGATCTCTAATAAAGTGATGTCGAATTTCTATATGCTTCGCTCTTGAGTGGAGAATTGGATTTTTGGTGAGGTTGATAGCGCTGGTGTTGTCGCAATTAATCTCCGTGCATGAGTCTTCGATTTCAAAATCTCTTAGCTGTTGTTTTATCCATAGAATTTGCGAACAGCAGCTTCCAAGAGCTACATACTCTTTCATTGTTGAAAGAGACACGTACTTTGTTTCCTTGAAAACCAAGACACTTTTACGCTTCCAAGCAACCGGCAAGTTCTGAAGTGCTCTTTCTATCAACTCGCAACCGGCTAGATCTGCGTCGAATATCCCCGGAAGTTTAAAGTCTCCTTCTTAGGATACCAAAGACCGATGCTTGATGATGAAGCAACGTATTTTATGATGCGTTTGGCAGCACCGAGATGGGATTCTCTAGGATCCGATTGAAACCTAGCACGGATGCAAACACTCAACAAAATATCGTGTCTAGAGGCGGTAAGATAAAGAAGTGATCCAATAATGCTCCTGTACATCTTTTGATCAACTTTCTTCCCTTCTTCATCTTTGTCTATCTTTAAAGAACTTGACATCGGTATGTCGGTCTTTTTGCACTTCTCCAGTCAAACCTTTTGACAAGATCATTAACATATTTTTCTTGATAAATAAAAGTACCTTCCTTCAATTGTTTTACTTGAAGACCAAGAAAGAATGTTAACTCTCCCATCATACTCATTTCAAACTCATCACATAGACTTTGAAAATTTCTTGCACAAACTTTCATTAGAGGATCCAAAAATAATATCATCCACATATATTTGAACAAGTAAGAAACTTTTGTTTTCCTTCTTGATAAATAAAGTCGTATCCACTTTACCTTTGACAAAACCATTTTGTATTAGGAACTTACTTAATCTGTCGTACCAAGCCCGAGGTGCTTGCTTTAAACCATACAAAGCCTTTTTCAGTCTGAAGACTAAGTCTGGCTTCTTTGGGTCTTCAAACCCTGGTGGTTGTTCCACATAAACTTCCTCATGGATAAATCCATTTAGGAAGGCGCTTTTGACGTCTATTTGGAATAACCTGAAATTCTTATAACAAGCAAAAGCAAGTAATAGTCGAATAGCTTCTAACCTTGCCACTGGAGCGTAAGTCTCATCATAGTCTATTCCCTCTTCTTGCGTATATCCCTTGGCCACGAGTCTTGCTTTATTTCGTACGACTTTTCCTTTCTCGTTCATCTTGTTTCTGAACACCCATTTGGCTCCAATAATGGTTTTACCTTTTGGTTGGGATGTCAATTCCCAGACATCATTTATGCTGAACTGCGAGCTCTTCTTGCATAGCTTCAATCCAGCTTTCATCGGATAAAGCTTCTTCTATGCTCTTTGGTTCAATTTCGAACGAGTGCCACAAAGCACTAGACTCTTCTCGCCTTTTGGATCTTGTGCGAATTCCTTCATTAATTTCGCCAATTATAAGATCTTTGGGATGACCGGACTTATGCTTCCGAGTTACTTGTTGATTTGTCTCGGTTGATGATCTCTTTCTTTATTTGGATCTTCACTAACAACGATGCTGATTTTCCAAAGTCCGAGATGCTTCTTGAGTTGTAGACTTTAGAGGGTGCAGGAGCGGTTCGAGATTCTTCTTGATGAGTCGACTTGATTCATCTTGTGTTGAGTCTTGAAATTTGACATTCATTGACTCCTCCACGGTAGCTCTTTTTGTTAAAGACTCTGAAGGCTTTGCTTGATGTAGAATATCCAAGGAAGATACCTTCATCCGATCTTTCTTCAAACTTACCAACTCGATCTTTTGCATTTTTCAGTATAAAACATTTACAACCAAATACATTAAAGTATGAAACAATAGGCTTCTTTTCTTTGAATAACTCATAAGGGGTTTTCGAAGAATAGATCTTAAGAAGACTCTATTGATGATATAGCAAGTGTTGAAACTTCAGCCCAAAATCGAGAAGAAATTTTACTTTCAATTAAAAGAGTTCTAGCCATTTCTTGAAGAGTTCTGTTCTTTCTTTCCACAACTCCATTTTGCTAAGGAGTATATGGAGAGGAGAACACATGCTTAAAGCCAGATTCATCACGAATTTTGTAAAATCTTGATTTTCAAATTCACCTCCATGATCTGTTCTTATACTAGAGATAACACAACCTTTTTCATTTTGAACCTTTTTAGCAAATTTTTCAAAATACGAAAAGGTTTCGGACTTACTTGAAAGGAAATATACCCAAGCAAAACGGGAGTAATCATCAACAATTACTAGGCAATACTTCTTACCCCCAATACTCTGAGTTCTGGTTGGTCCGAAGAGATCCATATGCAGCAACTGTAGTACATAATTAGTAGAGACATGATTTATTGGCTTAAAAGAATTTCTTACCTGCTTTCCCAGAATACATGGAGTGCATGTATCAGTCTTTTGGTATGGTAATTTTGGTAGACCTCGAACAAGCTGCTTTGATGAGATTTTGGCTAATTGCTTCATGTTGACATGACCAAGCTTTTTGTGCCATAAGCTTGCTTCGTCTTGAATTGAGATAAGACATTGCGATTCATTTGGTTTCACATCCGGAAGATAGATATTTCCATGTCTTCGACCCATGAAAGACGAGTAGAGTCTTTACCGATTCCGAACATGTCCCTTCTTGAAAGAAGATCTTGAAACCAGTATCACACAATTGACTAATGCTGAGAAGATTGTAATTGAGTCCTTCCGCTAGGGAGACATTACTTATTGTGAGAGTACCAATCTTCACGGTTCCAAATCCCACAATACTTCCTTTGCTGTTTCCTCCAAATGAAACTTTTCCACCATTTACTTGAGCAATCTTTATAAAACAATTTGAGTCTCTGTCATGTGTCTTGAGCATCCGCCAAGATACCACTTTACCTGTTTCTTGACGGAGACCTACATTTAAAATAAAGTCTCAAGCTTTCTTTGGTACCCAAATTTTCTTGGGTCCTTTGGTGTTAGTAAGATAAACAGAATTAGCCCATACTTTCTTAACAGGTTTCCATACCATAGGGCACTCTTTTTCAAAGTGATCCGGACTGTTGCACTTTGAACATCTCGAGAGCATTTCTTCCTACGGGTTTAACAAAAACTCTTTTGAAGTGATTTTTGTAAACTTCACTCAAAGCCTTTTCTTGATTCTTTCTTTTACTTTAGGAAAATCAATCAAGGGAATTGTTTCTTCTGTCATACCTAGACCAGACTTATTGAAGTAAGGTCTTTGCGCTGAAAAAGAATTTTCTCAAGTTTTTCAGACCCTATAGAAAATTTCTTTGATATATTTGATAAGTCTGTTTTTAAAAAGCATTTTCTTTTAAAAGATTTTCTTCATTTTCTTTAAGATTGGAAACAGACACGTCTAGACTTTTAACTCTTTCTTCTAAAACATTTTCTTTTTGTTTTAGAGCTGAGTTTTCTTTTTTTCAGTTTGGAAATTCTTTTGAGAGAAGTCTTAAGACTAAAGCATAGTTCATCAATATATTTAGAAACTTTGACAGGAATTTTAAAATTACTTGCCTCAAATTCACTTGTCGAGTCGATCTGAGTCGATCCAGTGTCCGAGTCGATTGTGCCATCGGACATAGATTGGCATATTCATTTTCACTTTCTTCACACTCGGTATCACTCCCGTTTTCAGCTTTGAGAGCTTTTCGAAATTTTTCAGCTTTTCCTTTCTTCTTCTTGAAGAGGACAGTTAGATCGATGTGTCCATTTTTCTTGCATTCAAAGCCGAGTACATCTTTATTTGGTTCCTCATCATCAACAAACTTGGTCTGCTGTCTTTGAAAGCCTTGTTTCTTTGAGTTGAACCTTCTTCCTTTTCTTTTAGTTTTCTCAATCTTCTTATCATGAGAGCAAGCTCCTCATCGTCCATATCATCTTCGAATCTGTATCATCGGAATCATCATTTGATTTTAATGCAATGGATTTCTTACCTTTTGGATCTTCATCTTCATTGATCCTTTCCACTTCATAGGACTGAAGAGTTCCAATCAGCTCGTCAACGAGATAGTGGCATAATTCTCTGCGTCTCTCTTATCGAAGTCTTTATGTGATTCCAATCCTGGAGAGTCCACGCAGTAGCTTGTTTACCTTCATGGGATCGAAGTTGGTTAACCTTGATTTTCAAGACCATTCACAATATCTGTAAAACGACTAAACATGTCGATATTGATTCTCTGGTTTCATTACGAAGGCTTCGTATTGACCGAGAAGAATGTTGATTCTTGTTTCCTTCACTCGATCTTCCTTCATAGGTGATATGCAATCTGTCCCAAACTTCTTTTGCTGTACCACAAGAAGATATTCTATTATATTCAGTTGGTGATAAAGCACAATATAAGGAGTAAATTGTTTTTGCATCGAGTGTTTGTCTCTTGGTTATTTCTTCCTGAGACATTCCGCTAGATTCTTCAGTTTCTTTTCCTCTTTCAGAGACTGATGCAGTGGTAGGAGTAATTCCTTTTTCTACAACGTCCCATTCCGGAGGATCCTTTGATCGTAGGAAAGCTTTCATCTTGTTCTTCCAGATGTTGTAATCCTTTCCATCAAAGTAGGGTGGTCTGGTATTGCTTTGCCCTTCCATCAGCCCTGGTGCTAACATACTAGCCATGGATCTTTTACTATGAAGTAAAACACTTCAAATAAAGTAAGTACACGAGCTCTGATACCAATTGATATTGCTAGTATAAACACCTAGAGGGGGGTGAATAGGCGCACAAACAATTTATCGATATACGGAAGCAATTCTTAACAAATTGAAATACGATCAAGGTAGAAAGAGAGAAATTGGAACACAGGATTTATAGTGGTTCAGCTTTTCCAAGCCTACGTCCACTCTTCCGCACTGACAGCCCACCGGCTGGATTTCACTATGATCAAAAAGAGTAGTTACAGCACGGTTTGCCTTGATTCCACAGTGTAGATGTACTACCACACCTCCTCAAGGTCTCTCACAAATATAGACTCTCTTTTGTATACAAGTATTCGCTCAAAGGATTTATCTAAACAAATAGGAGCTTCAGACTTTGGAATTCTTCTATCGCGCACACCTTGAACAACTAAGGACGTCTTCCTTATATACTCCTTTATGCCATCATACCCGTTGGCACTTACCAAAGGAATTCCTCCAATCTATCCGTTGGACGGAATCAATTAGGAAGATCGTTCGAGCTATTAAAGGAACGTGTTGATAGCCCATCAATCATGTTCGCCCATACAATCAGGATCTCGGTTTCCATAAGTAGAACCTTCCAATAATATTTAGACAATCATCGAATCTTCAGTCATTGAATCAAACTTGATCAATCAAAGGATTCTGATACGTCTTCTCCAGCCACGAGATCTTCTCCAGATGATAAGGTTAAATCTTGAACAAAACATCCAGTTCGGGATAACCTTTCTTCAACGGATCAGAGACTGTCAATGAGGATAGACTTTGAGTCTTGAGTCTGGCTGTCCGGAAGTCTTCGACTTTAACTAACGAGTCTGCAGACCTTCGGACTAGACTGATGGAAACGTTTTGTTAACTTCAAAACTCTTCACGAGGATTTCTCCAACAAGTCTCTGATCCTCATCCAATTGAAATATGTAAGAAAAATTGCTTCCATTTGATTGTAAGCAATTAAAATGGTTGATAAGCCCTTGACAATCACCTGCATCAATCAAATTCCTTATTTTTTATAGTAAGAAATTTTGACGATCACGTAATGTAAAGCCAATGTTATTTGGCTCACTTGCTTCATCACAAAGATAAGAATATGCTTTTGTAGCCCTTATATCGGCCTAAGTCATAGAAGTCAAAATACATTTTCTAGTGTCTTTAATGTGTCAATACGAGCGTATAAGGTGTTTTTGCTTATCCTCAATGAAAGGATGATTATGAATATCTTCAAACTTGGTAACTTCCCAGACTCCATTTTCGATTTTAAATTTAATGCAAGCCTGACATCCTATTCTCTTCACTGTCCTATAAATATTTCTTTGTTCATGAGGTGGGATTGGTGGAGAGTGTCCTTCACAATTACATACAAATATGCATCTTCGCAGTACTCCTTTAATAATGTTCTGCTTTTTGTCATTTTCACACTCTAAATCCCTTGCAAATTGCATATGCATTATATATATTATAGGCTTCATTCTCATTAGCAAACATCATACCAATTCTGAATTCAAATTCTTCATTAACATTGTGTGCAATGATATTATCCTTTGAAGCCTTTACAATTTGAGAAAAATATTTAATCATTTAAAGAAGAAAAATGAAGTAAATACAAATTTAATTCTAAAAAGATGAAGTCATACCCATTTCGCCAGAGAATAGTTCGACTTTTACTAGAAGTAAATGTCAAACACAAGTTTTGGTGTCCATTAACATTGAGTTCTTCATAATTATAACCTCATAATCACTTGCAAAAACCTTTTGGTCAACATATTATGGTAACATAAACAACAATTATCTATTAGCAAATAATAACTAAAATTGAAAGTGAAATAAAAATAAAAGCAACAATTATTAGTCCAGATTACTAATGGTGGGAGCACTATTCAACCTTACCAAGAACAGGGCAACATAGGAATTAGATTGTCGAAAAGGTTGGGTGCACTCCAAGAACAAAGGTAAATGCAAAAGCCTCAATGTTTTCTCATCTAAAACTTATGCATCAACAACAATAACAACTGTAATCATAAATAATCGAGGCTTTTGCCTTTATCCTAAAATGGAGTACTAAAGCAATGAGCATGACGAAAATTCCTAACGCCAATGCAGTATTCTTAATCTTGTCTCTTCAAAACAACTACAAGAAATTACATAGAACCATTTGCAGATAAAAGTTGTTTGATTTCATGGAAGCTCATGTAAAGGCAACCAAAGTAAAACGAGATCTATTGATTCAAAATGCATCAGAATAGCCTATATCAACTAGAAATATATATATATAAGGTGCTGGGCATGATTCAAAAATGTACCTTACAATGCTTGGAAGACCAATAATAAGTAGGGAATGCATTACATGGACAAAATAACACCAATTGCAAATCAACCAAGACAAACTAGGAGGGACAAGCTATCATATTCATATTCCGAAAGTGCTGAACAACATTCAATAATTGTTCAAAGAACATCTTGTAAGGCAATCGTTGCCTAGACTAAAGCATAGGCACTTATAAACAACATAATTGAGTAAAACAAGGCATTAGCCTCTTCTATGACATATGTGCAAAGTTAAGTGCACATTGATCTTCACAATCAAGAGGAGATGTGACCTTCACAAGAATCTCTTCCCTTTCTTGTTTCAACAGACTTTGAGCCTTTACCTATAACCGAAAAATAACCATTTTTATCATAGTGTATATCTATGGAAGAGTAAGCATAAGGATAGTAAATGAGATAAGCACCGATACCATTTTTGGACTTAAATATCCATGCCTTGTTGATGTTGCAAATGTCAATGAACTCTTTAAGTAATTGAGACTAGGAAGCTCAGTCTTCTTCAGTTGCGATGTACATCCCTAAGTGCGCCACCATGTGAGGGACAGCCTAAGAAACATCCACGACAAACAAGGTTATGAATTTTTTTAGTGCAAATGGAAGCAAAGAAAAGAAAATACATTAGAATATCGTAAAATCCAATATGCAATCCAAAACTATTGTCAAATTAGTACCAATAAAAAAAAAGTGGCAATTCTCAACCTCAACTAATAATGAGGAATGAGAAAACTCAGAACCCCAACATCTCCTGTGGCATTAAACAACTCTCGTTGCAAAAATTAGTGGATCCTACAACCAATATTGACGACATCCATTCATTATACTTCATGTCTAACTAACAATAAGCAAGTATTATTTCTTAGGTTACAATCGGACCACGGGACGCACAAGCCTGTCACCATAAGTTGAGATAGACATGAGATTCCTCTCATAGCACAAAAAAGTAGGAAAGAGGCTACAACTTCACTCAACCAATCACCACAAATGAATCAACCAGGTCTCACTTAACCAACTTCCTAGTTCAGATTTTCCCAAAACGAGTAAGTTTTCTTATACATAGTCCAGTAGAGTTTTGGCCAACAAAATAGAACCAACATCAACCCCATTTGATAACTTCTCTTCCCACGCATACCGAAATTGAACTCACATCAACACACAGCCACCTGCCGAGCACAGAGTGAAGTGATCTTTCACCTCATGCTTAAAGGGTACTTTTTCGCACTTGCCTGAGCACAAAGTATATTCATGTCAAAGCAAAAAGATCGATTTTTTCGACAAGGCAAGTTGTAAGGTTCCATTAAACCAAACCAAAAAAAAAAAATGAAAAGAAACACAAGGTGTGGCAGCAGATGATGATCGAATGAATCCACTTTCATGCTTCCTCACTACTTGTGCATTCGCTGGCAACTAAACAACCCAATAAGATGCAAAAACAACCCATTCGAGATTTCGACTGCACATTCCGAAACCAACCAATGAGAGGGGAGGAAGAAGGAAACTCACCGGTCGAGAGAGAAATGCACAAATGCGAGCAGAACGAGAGTGTCAAGTCAGAGAGAGAGTCAACGAAGTCCAACTAAAATTCAAAGAGAGAGGCAATGGAAATATGATTCTTGCTCATCCGATCCACAACAAGCGGGAATCCTTCTCTAGCCCGCGCCTCTCCTTCTTCTCCATGCCATCAACCTCGCCTAGGTCCACCGAGATCTCCCTTGCGACCGAGCAACCCAACATCAAGGACAATGCTCGATTAGTGGCGAGGAACCTAGTGCTGCTTGGGAACGAGATTGAGGCCGCCTCCCTCTTGCCGAAGGCTGATGGCTTCACGGCGGAGGCCGGCGGGAATCCTTCTCCAGCCAACGCCTCTCCTTCTTCTCCACGCCATCCGAGATCTCCCTTGCGACCGAGCGGGCCAGCATTAGGGACAACGTCGGGTTAGTGGCAAGGAGCCTAGTGCCGCTCGGGAACGAGACCGAGGCCGCCTCCCTCCTATTGAAGGCCGATGGCTTCGCGGCGGAGGCCGACGAGACGGGAAGGACGAGCAGATGCCGCAGATGGAGGATGCTAGAGGCAAATGAGGATTTTAGGGGAGGGAAACAAAGCCGGAGCCAGAGGCAGATAAACCTTCTGCTCGATCTCTGAGGGAGCAGTCATAGGTGGAGGGGGTTGAGACTTGACTGCAACTGGTGAGGCTCCGACGTGCCAGAAGCAGATGACTCACGAGGCTTTTGGGGGAGGAAGGTGGAGCCGGAGCCGGAGGCAGACGAAACCTTGTACCCAATCTCCACGGGAACAATCAGAGGTGGAGCGACTACAACTGGTGAGGCTTCAACATGCCAGAGACAGATGACCGACAAGGCTTTTAAGGAAGCGGAGCTAGAGCCAAAGGCAAAAGCAAAAGCGAAGAAGGAAACGCAGGTCTCAATCGTTCTATGTTTGTTCTCCCACGAGGAGAGAGAAAATGAGAGAGAGAGAGAGAGAGAGAGAGAGAGAGAGAGAGAGAGAGAGAGAATTGTAGAAAATTCAATTGAGGAGAGAGAATGGTCTTTTGGGTGAGAGCGTGCATGACCTGTCTTTTCTTCTGCCAACAAGCTGAGTCAAGCTGAGCGAGTCCTTTCATTTTCCAGCGGATCCCACATGACAAGTGTCGATATATGAGTGGTATGTGTGCACCACGTCAGTGGATAACGTGGCGCGCACATACCACTGAATATTTTCTCCTCTCTCTCTCTCTCCCCCCCTTCTTGTTTCATGTCTCCTCTTCTTCTCTGTTGGCTCGGGGAAACTTCTTCTCCTTCCTCTATGATTTTTCTATGATTTCAAGCTCTAGAGATCTAAAATCTTGAAGAGCCACCAAGTGAGGAAGGCAAGAATCAACCAGGTAAGGAAGCACTATGATACTAAGTTGGGATAATCTATGGTTGTTGAGCGAGGTGTGAGATGAGCGAGTTTGAGGGAAAAATGATCTTTGATGGTTTTGTTTTGGGGTCTAGTTCGGAGGTAGTGAGGTTAGATTGTCTTTCTGTGGCTTGCATGTGGGTTTTACGGCATGTTTAAGAAGTATATGCATAGAAGAGAAGCTATGGTTTTGCCTTTGGTGCGGTAGATGGCCGGGTGTGCTGTAATGAGGGTTGTGCATGTCGATCTAGATAGGCGAGTAGCTTGCTCGTGGGTTGCAAGCTCCATTCTGGTTTGGGGAGGACTTTTGGTGTACGGTGTGGGGTTTAGTTGCTGCATATGTGTGTGCTTGAGGTTTGAACAATGCTAGTATAGGGAGGTGTAGAGAAATAAAGGCCAAGTTGAAGGGATTTCGATGATATAGATGATATGTCCAAAATCGAGCTTTTCTGGTCTTGAAGTTTTGTAAAATTCATATCAAAGAATCTGTCATGAATTAGACTTATGTTCTTCATAGAATTTGTAGTGAATTGTGTATACTTTGTCATATCTTTTCCTTAGATTTTTTGGAGGTAGCACAAGAATTGAAAATGTGATTGCTTTCTATGATGGTAATCTGCGGATAAGTAAAAACAGGAGATATCAGTTTGTTATTTGATTTTTTTCTGTCATTTTTGGGATAGAATCAGGTCTTACTCTCTTCATGAAAGTTGTAGGGTTGGTCCTTGTGTATAACATACTAAAATTTAGTGGTGATTGGTTAAGTTTTGAGTACTGAAATGCTTTTTCTTATTGTGCTGTAGAGTCTAGAAAATTTTACAAGCTTTAGGGGTTAATTCAATGACTTACTGCTCTCTATATAATGATAAATAGGTCTGGATTCCTCACGAAAAATATTTTTCAATATCCTTTTTAAAACATATTAAAAGTTCACAATTTTTCGCAGTGGTTTACTATAGCTTTGACCCCGATATTCCAAACTGCTCAAAACTGCCTACTTTATGTTCTAATCAAATTTTTTACAAACTCTTGTAGACAACTTGTTTGAACTTTTTGGCAACCCTTGGGATTTCTATGGTCTTTTATACATTATCATTCAATATATCTCCCTCTTACATGTGATGAGGTGACATTGAATTATGAATAGTTAAGAGTTTTATGCAATGAATGGAATGTTCTATGAGACCTCATATGTGTCCATTTGAGGATTGAATTGTAGAGTGATTTGGTGCATTAAATTGATGAGCATGCTACTGTGGTGTGATTATTTTAAGGTGTGATACATGAAATATGTAGAATAAATTGAATATAAAATATTTCCATCGGTTTTGTGGTGCTAGAAATGCCCTGGAGAGTGGGATGCCCATGCTAGGTGATTATGGATGCTTTGGCTTTATGATACCAAGATGCCTTAGAATAAGATACCCCTACTGTGTGACTAGGATGCCTCGGCTATGTGATATTAAAATATCTCGAAATGAGATGCCATGGTTGGGATTCCATGAAAGTACGAATGAGAGATCTAGAAGTGATTCGATCGGACCGGCTAGTGATCCAACAAAAATCCGACTTGAAGGTGGATATTGAAACATATGATGAATTAAATACACTCTGTGTGTGTGTGTTTGTGTGTGGTTTGCATCATACCTTGGCTTGGTCAGTTGTATATAAATCGTGTGCTGATATTGTTGTGCTTTACTTGCGGTGCATAAGTGTGACAATAGAGTAGATTATGTGATAGTATGTTCTAGTTTATGCATGCTGCTTATTGTTGAATCTTACATTTCTCTTAGCGACTAATGAGTCACCTAGTTTAGGGTCCTACTATTTCTTTACTGGACATTATTTATTCCTTCATCTTTTTCAGATTGTTAGAATGGATGTTCCTCCTGTGGTACAGTACGGGGTCATTGCCCATATCGACGTGTACTTCCACTATGTTCTCAACCCCAACATTGACTTGACCTACACCCAATATGAAGCCATTCTATGGATGGATGATGGCCGCGTCAACTGGATCCCCATGTCGTTTGAGACATGGTTCATTAATCATGAGAGAGAGCTATTTGGACCTATTCAATTCGACGATGATAGGCCTAGTGTTAGTTATATGCCCTAAAGTAACCATGTAATAGTTACATGTTAGGGATTTTAGTTGGTTGTTAAATTAATGACAAAGACGTATTCATTCATTTGTCCAATTATCTATATGAAATCAAATGAATGATTTCATAAGATCAGTTGTGACTGGACTTATCATTGAGACATTGAATATGCATGACGAGTTCATAGTTAAACTGAATCTTTAAACCATTCTCGGTCAATGGATCATTGAGTAGATATTAATGATCATGTTGAGACTGGTGTGTTCTTAACTTCACCATTAAGTATTGAATACTTAAAGTAATGACGAGTCATGGATCATTGGGTATTATGATGCTCGAGTTATAATACAGGTGCTTGTAGTAGAAAAGTTCACTAAATGTGACACGCATAAAACGATTAGCAACATGGAAGTTTTTAACAGGATCAATGACTAATCGTTCATGCTCTAGTCTTGTGTAAATAATCCGTAAACCTGAGGCTCAGTGTTAACTTGTGTGTTGGACGGCTATGATTCACAGGTACGCATATTGGCGGCTCATTGATCTGTCTTTATACTTTATGGTCATAACTCGTTCACATACGAAGTTACACGTGTGCGCAATATGGAATTTGTCTCATTGTTACATGCAAGGTACAATAATGATGTCATATGCGATCTAATTGTGACACTGCATTGAAATCGTTGGCCGGGGTTATAACCGAGAATGAATTGTTTATGTCTCATATAAAATACAGGTCAATTAGGTTTGTGCATATGGTCGAATTGGTAACTTAATAAATATTTCATGGTCTTTGTTCGATCGGGACATAATAAGACAAAATGATTGAATTACATTGTACCTCGAGCTAATGGGTTCATTATGTTCTTAAAACATGCATATTGTCTAGGTAGCCATGACATATTGCTAGATGTCAATCATGGCTTGTAGGACCTAGAGATTGATCAGAACAATCCATTCTCTTGGGAATACTAATGTGCTATTATAAGTCTTACTGCCAGCTCAGTGATAAACCTAGGGATGTCACACACCATAATAAATTCACTCGATCAGACATAGCCCACTCACGAGAGCTATTCTCTTGCTCACCTAGCTTATGGAAGAAGTAGTCAATAATTTATTTGAGAAGTTATAGACTAAGTGGTCAATAACTTATTTGAGAAGTTAAAGACCTAGAAGAAGTAGCTTCTGGAAAAAGTAGTCAATAACTTCTTTGAGAGGTTAAAAGACTAGTTTCTAGAGGAAGTTAAATGTTGACTGCACCGGGACATTATAAATAGAGCAGAGAGAGTTGAGTGGGTTAAGTAAAGAAAAAGAGAGAAAGAGAGAGAGAGAACTACATGGTTAGCATACGGTTGCTAACCACATGTAGAGGATTGTCTCCACAAGATTGCTAGTACAATTACAATGGTGATTACCTACGAGCTATTTTTCATTCAAGGTGAGTTGGTGGTGTGTTTGAACTAGAGGCCCGATGTTTGTGAGGCTCAAACTGAAGAACATTTGAATCAAGTCGTTTAAAGCACGCTTCAAGAAGTAATCCGTATAACCCCCTTCAATATTATGTTTTTGATTAAAACGCACGAACAATGCCTTTGGAGATACATGCATAGTAGAACTTTATCTTTACTTCTGCTGCATTTATGTTTATTTAGCTAATATATGTTCCGTAAAATCCCAACACCTGGAGCTAGAGCAGGCAGTGCTTGGAGCACCTAGATCCAATGGAAGTTTTTGATGTTTTGTTTTTTTGAGTGACATGGGTTAGCTTAAGGGATAGTGAAGTTAAGCTCCTTTTGACCACTTCTCAGGGTTGACGCATACACTTATGATTAATATCGTGTAAATATTTCTCTATGTTTGCACAATACATGAAAGCTCTCATGTTTATGTAAGTAAGAAGAGGTGATAATCTCTAAGAGAAATGAAATGGTGCCACTCCATCTATAATGAACCGTGTATGTTTATAGATGAATTGTTGGCAAAAATCGAAGGGATGAGATGATTGTGCCATAGAAGATTCCAAGACCTTGTAATATTCATGTTATGCATGCTAATTATTTAGGTTGGAATACATTAGCATAATTACCAGTTAAGATAGGTCCTATTAATACACTAAGAATTAGCTTTCGCTTGCGTTTAGTGCATGATGCCATTGGGACGTCACAAGGTCGGCAGGTCAAGAGACGACATGTGACATCCCGATTTTCTGATTCTATTTTCAATAAATTGAGACGGGCATTTCGTTGGCATGCATATAGTTCTTTTCCTTGAGTTGGCCACTCATGTGGAAACTAGTCTATCGGGTGAAGCTGTTAAGAGTTTCTAATGCATCAGACTCGAGAATTTGACCAGGAAGCGGCCTTTTGACCGAGCTAGTCTGCAAGGGTCATTACGGCACAATTAAAATCAATTAAAGATCAGAGATAGGTCGACTCGATAGAAGCATGCGATCAGGTGTGAGTGATTCCACCAGATCGCACAATTCGTGTCGATCGGCACTAGACCGACTTTTCTATCGATTGGGTACCCTGTGTTCGTATTTGAAATCTTGAGATTACCCCGACAACCGAAAGTCGCCAATGTTTCAAAGATGTACATTGTGGCTTGAGATGATCAACCACATGTCAAATGCATGAAAATCTCTAAAGGCTACCCGGTAGGTTGGGCCGCGCTAGTATCGTGCCAAAGTGAAATTAACCGTGGAATTGAGATCGAATTCAAAAATTGGAAGTCTGGGTGTGTCACAAATCATTTTAGGATCATTGACTTATCGTTGGAAGATTTTTCATGAAATCAGAGTTTTTCAGCAATTAAATCAGAAAATGGCTAATTTGGTTCGAGAAATTAGTAGGCTTGTCTTTGGTCGCGCTTTTGGGACTTAAGTTGGTTCTACGGACAAGTGAAGATGTGAATTGAAGTGTGGTGACATTGGATTAATTTTATGGACTTCAATTTGAACTCAATCGGAAGAGAATTGATGGGAATTGAAGAAATTGGATGTACAAGGATTTGGATTCCAGCGGAAATGATATTGCACCCATTGAAGAATGTTGTGGGAGAGGAGATAGTGGAAGATGACATCATGCGGGTGGTGTCATGCTGATTGAAGCCAAGCGAATGGGGTGTTGACAAGTGGCAAGAGCCCATTGGCCCTCATAAAATGGGGTTTTCCCTCTCACCCATCCCCATCATCTTCTTCATTTGGATTTTCTTCTTGGATTTTGGAGGAGAGAGAAAGCTCCGAACGGAACCAGCGTGCACGCCTCTTCGCCGCTCGCTCGGTCGCTCGACACCGCCACCCATCGCCGAAGATCGCCGCCTCGCCGTCGCGCCGAACCGCCGTTGGCGAGCCCCTCTCGTTTCCCTTTTCCTCTCTGTCCATCGAGCAGCTCTCTCCTCCCTCTTCTTTCGGTTTGACGCCCAGAAATTTGCGAGAGGAAGAGCTGCACGTCCCCTGGAGCCGTCGCATGCCTCCGCCAGTCCCCGTTCGTCGCTCGCTCGACGCTGCCGTGCGTCACCGTCGCTACCCATCCGCCCGCGCTCGCCCGCGCTTGGCCGACGCCCAGCCGCCTCCGTCTATCCCTGTTCGTGCGTTCCAGGAGCTACCGGAGCTCGTCTCCGCCGCCGTGAACCGCCGTACAGCCCCGCCTCAGCCCGCCGGAAGTCCCTAAGCCCATCTCGGCCCTTGTGCGCCTCAACCGGCGCCGGATCTGCCCCCAACCAGCAGCCATCGATGAGCAGAAAAATGGGTATTGCAGCCCGCTTGTGGCCCGTTTCGGCTGCCTTCCCGAGCCCGGATGCTCGGCCCGCCTTGAGGAAAGTCAATCCTCGTGTCGTCCTCGTCGTTTTGGTCCGCTCGGCTCGCTAATCCGGTGAGTTTAGCTCGCTAAACCTCGCTTAGAGGGTTAATTATGCTTTAGGTGTGCTTAGCTTAAGTTAATTAAGCTTAGGTGGTTAGTTTAATTTATTTAATTGTGAATTAGATTAAGATGTTTGTTTAATTTAAAGTATGCTTAATTAAAGGCTAAGAGAGTTTATTTAATAATAAATCCTTGATGTGACATAATAGGATTTTAATTTTCAATTATTTAATTGCTTCAAATTCTGGAAATTTATAATATTATATTATATTCCGAAATTATTAAAATATTATTATATTAAAAAAACAGAAAAATTATTTTTGATCCTGGTTGCTCGAGAATTTCGTGCCGATCATTTCTTTGTGTAGTTGGATTTTGAAATTGATGATTGGATTTTATAAATTAAGTGTGGATCGTGAAAAACATGGATATTATTATTTAATTAATTTTCGGAATAAATTTAATTATTTGATAAATTCTGAAAATTAGTTTGGAACCTTATTCTCACATAATTTCGTGCGATTGCTTTCAGTGTGTATTTAGAATTTGAATTTGATGATTGACTGTGGCAAATGGAGTGTGATTGTGATAAATAGGGATTCTTTATAAAATCCTAAGTGTAGAAATTGATGGGAGATTGGCTGTGATTGACCACCTATTAGAGGTCGTGCCCAGTGAGGCCGTGATGTACCACCTAGGAAAGGTCGTGCCCAATGAGGCCGTGATGTACCACCTAGGAAAAGTCGTGCCCAGTGAGGCCGTGATTAACCACCTATTAGAGGTCGTGCCCAGTGGGGCCGTGATGAACCACCTATGAGAGGTCGTGCCCAGTGAGGCCGTGATTAACCACCTATTAGAAGTCGTGCCCAATGAGGCCGTGATTAACCACCTATTAGAGGTCGTGCCCAGTGAGGCCGTGATGGACCACCTAATTAAAGGTCGTGCCGGGTGGGGCCGTGATTACCACTGATTGTTAAACCTTCCTATAGGGCCGGGATTGAGAGCAATGATTGATTTGCCAGAATGACATGTAATCGGCCGAGTCGATTGATCGCTGAGACGATCCAAGTGGTTGAATTGTCTTGATAATGTGATTGTGCCATGGTTGTTTGGTTATCATAATTGTACATGGTTGAATTATATAAATTGTGCTAACCTGCAGATGAAGGTTGAGGCGAGGTAAGTCTTATGTGTGATGTGGCTAGGCCACCCGGGGCGTATTTTCTTTCTAATAGGGGTTTAGGGGGTTGAACTTGCTGAGACATCGTCTCATCCCGGTTGTGGGATTAAAATTTCAGGTCCCTGGTGGACGGAGCGACCAGATAGCTTTGGTTGGCATTGAGGAGTTGCAGAGGTGAAGTGATAAGATTGGAGAACGTGTCCGACTTGTAAGTCGTAGGACAGTTCATTTTTAAGAGTCGGTCTTTTGTAGACTTTTGGCTGTAGGCTTTCGTCTGTAACTCCGTTGGTTTGTGTAAGTGATTGGTTGTGAAATTGTTTCATGCTTTTCTATCCCGTATTTTATTGTCAGGGGTTTTATAGTACGTTCCGCTTGCGCAATAATAAATGAATGGGGTCGGCGACACTACCTGGGAATGTTGCATTTGAATGACCATGGTGGGATGTTGACGCGCTCGAGGTTCGGGGCGTGACACGACAAGTGGCTAGCGAGGGCTCGGTGAGGGTCATGCAACCTCGAATGACTATTGCCTAGGTCGCTTAGGTCTCGTGACCTCAGGTGAGAGTCATTTGAGGTTGTGCGACCTTAAGCAACCCTTGCCTAGGTCGCGTGCCATATGGGTCAAGTGACCTCAACCTATAGCCACTAGAGCCGGATTTAGTTCACTAGTAGTTGTAGCCCTTTGCCAAATCCAACAAAAGGTTTGAGTTCTTTTTTAATTAAAATATATATAATATAGCCAAAACCCATTACAAAAGTTTTTTTTTTTTTGGTCAAATATTAGTTGAACTCAAAGTTCAATTGCAAAGAGTTTTCAATAAATACAATTCACATTTCCCAAAGGACTTTTGTATTACAAGCAAAGCCCATTTGAAAAGTTGAAAAAAAACCCAACCTTGAAACAGAACCTAATTCATAGCTGGATTGAGGAATCAGCGCAACTTCTTCTTCTTCTTCTTTTCCCCTATTTCCTAATAGAAAATTGAACAACACTAGAGCTAGATAAGGGATTGGAAAGAATGTTGTTTTTGAACTCTCGTAGAGGATAGAACACTCTTGCAGAGTGCATGTGTGGCTATGAATGTTATTTCTGCTATGTTCTTCGGCCTTTTGGCAATACCAAAAACAAAAACTATTAGGGTGATTCGGATGATATGGTCCACACCTCAAATAGAGAACCAAATCAATTATCACTAATTCCAAATTTTAGGTATCGAGAACTGGCTCGGATCCCGTGGTCGCTGCTATTCTCATCAAGTGGTATTTTCACTAATTAAAGAGGCAAAAAAATAAAAATAAAGACTTATTAGTTACAGAAAATTTTCAATCTTTAAACACTAAACATCGAGGGCTATTTCTGTTCTTTTTTCCCTCAACATTCATGCACTTAGTGTATTAGTTAAGAGATTGACGGTCCATTTAATCGCAATAATATAATGAGTCCATAATGTACGAATTATTAGATTGTGACTTGATAAATGCATGATGGCTATTTTTAGTTTTTGATTCAACTAATGCGATTCCGACAAGTAATACACATTAAAATAATTAATAGAAGCTTGAAGGAAAAGAGGACTAGAGTATTTTGATAATAGTTATTACAACTCGGTTGCAACAGGTAATATATAAAGTCCAGCTATCCCAGCTATGGCCATTAACATGAACAAACATTGTAAAAGGTTGCAAGTAGTCATTAATTTTTGCAGCCGAAAGTGTTGACAATTGATGGTAGATGGGGTACCTATCTATGCTTTAACCTTTTCTATTTAGCTCACACTCTCATGTTGACCCTCAAAACCGCTTATTCCTAACCGATAAACCTGACTGACAAGGCGGGCAGCCAACTAGGCATGGCCAAATCTTGTGGGGGTGAGATGGACAAGAGCCAAGCCCAATTAAATATGTATAATATATATATATACACACACATGTGTAAATTGATGATATATTTAAGCTAATTTACAAGAAGTTTAAGGACTTAAATTAAGAAACATATCAGAGGTAGGGGTGCAAATGAAAAATCAACCCGGAAAACATGGAAAAGCAACTTAAAGTGGTCATTTAGCCTTCAAGCGGATTTTATATTTAAGTTATGACTAAGCCAAAATTTCAAATGATCTGATGGTAGCAAGTGAAAAGGCCATCGCTCTGATGAAGCATCAGATGGCTCGACCCCAAAATTTTCCGCAGTTTTATAATTTTGCTAAAATAAACATGATACATTTTTCGTTCCAAAATATTATAGATATTGAATTCTTATCGATTATGAGGAAAACAGGTGGCGTGAAATTTGAAAGGAGTGCCCCAAATGTGCCAAAGAAAGAGTGGCTTTTCGAGGCTGAAAATGGCCCATGCGCTTTTGATGTTCGGCCCATGGGAAAGCATTCCGAACCGGATCAAATGTCACGATGCTCAATCAAAGTAACGACAACTTTTTTTTTCTTTTTCTTTTTTTTTTTTTTAATTTCAACTCCATTTCTTTCATGAAAAATTGATGATTTGAATGGGCCTCTCTCCCATATCGATATAAATGGGAATACCATTTCCTAAAAATAATCATTGATATGATCTGAAATGATTAGTCAATAAAAAATATTTAAATTATCAACACTAGTTTATATTTACATTTTCTTAAACAATGAAAATATTTTTTGTTTATTCATTTATATGTGACAAAAATGATTATTTTTAGAAAAATATTTCAATATCATTTATATTCCACAGAACAAAGGGACCTCATGTCATTTTCTTTTTTTTTACATTAATAACTTAACAATTTCTTTTTTTCTTGAAAATGTATTGAAAAAGGAGTTTGGGCTCCACCCTTTCATTTTTTGGCCAATTGGGTTGAGCCAAAATTTTTGCCCTTGTTGTGGCTAGCAAGGGCTCGTGATGCCCTTGTTGGCCCTTAGTCAATGGTTGGCAAAGGTCGTTGGCGGCTCCATTGGCCCTTTGAACCAAAAAAGCAAGAAAAAGAAAAGGAAGAAAAGAAAAATGAGGAAGAGAAATATTAATTGATTAATAAAAAAATCAATAAAAATTAAAATTATTTACGTCAATAGTGCATGTACTATATAAGACGATTGACATCCATATTAGCGATGTCCGATTAAAATCGATCGAACAAGCTCAATTGACAAATTATGAAAAGGTTTATGACTTAATGAGTAAAGTTAAAAGGTTTATGATTGAATTAACAAAAGTTTAATAGGTAAAGAACTTTGTCGGCAATTTTCCTTGTCTTTATTGTCATGGGCCGATGAGATGGTTGGTTCCAAGAGATGTTACCGTGTCGTTTGGTGGGTCGTTTTAATGTGTTAAGGCCTAAGGCCCCACCTCGGGTCCAACCGAACCCGATCACGTAGGTGTTGCAGATGACCCAACACCAACCTCCTTCAATTCTTCACGGTCGAAATTCCAAGTCAATCTTTGGTGGCTTTCGAAAATGAAAAGTAACATTAAAAGCCAGCAGTTGAAAACCTATTCAATCGAAGGCTGAAGTTAATCTATTATTCACCTATGACTACGAAAGGTATGTGATAGATGGGATGCGTTTGATTTGACTTTTGAAGAATCTTTTCAAAAGAAAATACAAACATCCTTATGTCAAAATGATTTTGCAAAATGCAAGTGAAATTTTATAAATTGTAAGTTAAAAAACATTGAGATATAATTTTGATTTAAATGGCATTGGGAAAATTCATATTTTGTAAAGCACTTCTACTTTAAAAAAATTCGAATCCAATAAAGGACTCAATAGTTGGCAAAACTTCAATTAGGCCAAATCTAGTTAGGGATGAGCCATATCTAACGCCAGTGGCCTCATCTCAGCTTCGGCGACCTCAGGCAATGCAGCCCGAGTTGCACAAACCCATGTGGTCATCGCTTGGGTCAAGCGAACCCAAGACAACCGTCTCAATTGTGCTCACCTAGGTGATGTGGCCTAGATTGTGTGACACCGTGTGAGGCTTGCCAACATCTACATTTGGCCTCGCCAAAGTCTTGCCAACTACCTATCGGTGGCCTGAATCCTTATCAATAACTTGCGTAAGGTAGAGACAATTCTGAAATTATAAAAATTTAGCAAAAACAACATAGCCTGAAAAAGAAAAAAAGTTTTTGCATGCCAAAAATATTTAAAGTTCAAAGCAATTCCAAACTTGCCTTACGCCAAAGAACTTTAGAAAATGCAATTGTATCTCCCCTAACTCTTAAAAAAAAGGGAAATTTCCAAATAAGGACACGAAGTGAATTTTGTGGCACCCCTCGACCGGCCCCCGATCCGCTAGGGTCGCCACAGTTCGCTTACCATTCACTTTTCCTACTAACATGTCACTCGATACCATTTTTAGTTGCGGCGGGTCCATACAACCATGGGGGTTTACATCTTTTATTAACGGTCCCTTGCCCAATTTACATAACGAAAGCATATCCAACAATTCCCTTCCCTACATTCAGAAATCAATGCACACCTACTAAATATTTATAAGTAAAAGCCATACACTTTTATTTACTTAAATTAGATGGACATCATTCATCGGTACATCAAAATGCCGTAGTCTTTTATATTCGGCTACACTCCAAAAGATGACCGACATTTCCTCAAACAGTCATACACTTTAAGTTCATCGATCTGTGTCAGCGTCCAAAAGCTCCTTCCCTTGCTATCCTCCTCATCACGATCACATCAAACCGTTCAAACCATCTACTAATCTGAAATGTTGGTCCCCAAAAGGGGTGAGTACAACCACTCAGCAGATAAGGAATCCAATAACAACTCAATGCATCATGCAAATCATACATGCATTGCAGGCGTAACTTACCTTGCAGCCATGCACATACTATCATGCATCATCATATCAATTTATAATACATACATGTGTATCATCTTCGTATCATACATGTCATCATCATCATGACATCATTACATTACACATGTCATCATCATCATGGCATCATCACATTACACATGTCATATCATATATCATCATGCATATCATCATGCATATCATCATCATCATCATCATCATCATCATCATTATCATCATGCATATCATCATGCATATCATCATCATGCATATCATATCATGGGTGATCATCATTATTTCACATCACATATCATCATCATTTCCATGCATCCATGCATGTAACATCATCACCATATCCTTATATCACATGTGCCATCATCATTACCATGCATCCATGCATGTAACATCATCACCATATCCTTATATCACATGTGACATCATCATTACCATGCATCCATGCATGTAACATTATCAACACATCATGCATACATCATCATGCATAATTTAATTTCAATTTCATTTTGAACTGCCGCATTTCTCTTTTCCCGGGATCAATGTTTGCATCCCACATTCATCACTCACGCCCAATCCTGGCATTGCGAGAAACCATCCGGGCATGTATCCAAGATACAACCGGTCATCCGCACCCCACATTCCGGCATCTCGTATCCCAACTAGCATCACGAGGCATCCGGGCATGCATCCAAGATACAACCGGGCATCCAAAGGGCATCGACTCATTCGAACCTCTAGGCATCTCGCACCCCACCTGGCATCACGAGGCATCTCCGGGGCTCGCCATGAAAATGGTTACCCCTACCCTCCGGGCATGCATCATGATACAACCCCTCACCCTCCGAGTATGTATCATAATACAACCGGGCATCCCGATACTCCCGGGGAAAACCTCTGGGCATGTATTCATAATACAACCAGGCATCCAAAGGGCATCGACTCCTTCGAACCTTTTGGCATCCCGACTCCCGGGGCATCGTCGGCTCACACCTCCGACGGTATCATCATCCACCACAACCACTTCCTCATTTACCATCATCCACATATACCATTTCTTTATCTCAAATTAACATGGCAATTGGCATGGTATCAAAACAAATCACACTTGACATGGAATTCACACTTGCATCTCAATTCATGTGTCATACACATGCCAAAACTTTATCCCATACACATCTCAATTCAATACATGTACATGGACCATGTCACACGCATACCATGACTTTATCACATATACATCTCAATCCAATACATGTGCAAAGACCTCATCACACATATGCCACACAAATAGAATTGAATCCATGGCCAAATAAAAATCCATTTTATTTTATTATTATTTTATTATTATTTTATTTATTTATTTATTTTATTATTTAATATCAATAAATTCCCAAAATTACAAAAATTCAAACAATCACTAAACAAACCCATAGGATGATATTTATTTGCAAAATTCATGGCCAATATGAAATTTTGCCAAATTCCACAATTTTCCAAAACATCCTATGATTCTCGGATTTAAACCAAATGCACAGTTTCCGAATAAATTCGATTAAAATATCCATTCGGCCTCCAAAAATTACGAAATTTTACAGGGTGATAGCAAAGACATTTTCGTGCATCTTTCATGAAGAACTCCAAGTCAAATTCCTTATATATTATTTTATTCAACCTCACGAAGCTTCTGGAACCCTTACCGCATCGTCCAGAATACACATCTCCGAAATACTGAGATTTAACCTACCTATCCTCTTTCGTTTTCTCTATAATTTGGATATGTTATGTATCAAGGTGTCCTTTACAAGTTTCATGAAGAGATCTAGGTCAAATAACCAAATTATGGTCACCATTTAAGTCCATGAAGTCTCGGGTGTCTCGGAACACATCACCAGAATCATCGTCCCCAAGATCTAGCCGATTTACTAGGCTATACTGGTTCATTTCTCTTCAAATTTGATTATGTTGTATTTTAAGATGTTACCTACAACTTTCATGAAGACATCGAAGTCAGATCTTCAACAAAAATCAACATGCAATCAAGAATCCAACAAGAGGTCAGTGAAAACTTCACAGATCTGAGGTCTCCGTATAACAAGACTTAAACCCCTCAAATCTCCATCATTTTCCACGAAATTTAAGTATGTTATAGTAAAATATGTTAGCTACAACTTTCATGAAGATATTACAGCCAAAATCGAACTCTAAACATGCATGCAAGCTCTCACAACATTCTGACTCAAACAGTTCATACGAAAATATTCCAGATCTAGCATCTCCGTAGGATGAGAGTTTGACCCCTCAAATCTCCATCATTTTCCACGAAATTTCAGTATGTTATAGTTCAAGATATTAGCTACAACTTTCATGAAGAAATTGAAGCCAAAATCGGACTCTAAACACACATGCAAGCTCAAACAAGTTTCTGACTCCAAACAGTTCATGCGAAAACATTGGTGCAAGAGTAGAAAGTGGATTCCCAACTTGCCTCTAGACCTCACGGACAGCACAAGCGGACGGCGGCGAACGGGCTCCTTTCTCTCCCTCTCGGCTTCCTCTCTCTCTCGCACGATTCTCTCTCTCTCTCCCTCACTTGGCCGAATGGCTAACCAGCCATTCTCTCTCCTTTCCTTCCCTTTTATATTGCATGCACTCAAGGTTTGCATGAGGGACAAGTGTTCTCATGAGGAGAACAAGTGGCAACAAGGAGAGGACAAGTGTTGGATGACATGCAAGGTTAATGGGCCTTCTTCTTGGGCCAACCTTGGGCCATCAAATGGGCTGGTCGACCACTCCTTTTTGGGCCTCTATTGGGCCGGCCAACTTGGCCCATTAAAAGCTTAGGCCAATGGGCCTAACGCCCATCCTAAAAATTGACATTTTCCTCTCTTTTTTTTTTTTATAAATATTTTAAACTTTAAATTTTCCACATGACCAAAGTCTTTCGACATTTCATTTATTGAAATTTAATTTATAAAGTGCATGGCCAAGCATAGATTATTAATTTATCCTATAGTCCTAAATTCAAAATTCATAAACACAAGCACAATAAGACCTATCCTTAAGAAAACTAATGGCTAACACATAGACCATAGGTAATTTCATTACCTAATTATAGGCTTTAATTTCTCTAGAGGATGACTTGAATTTTGGGATGCCACAAATTTATTTTCTCAATAAGGACCAAAGTGAACTTTGTGTCAAATAAGGATCCGAAGTTGACTCATTGTTTCAAATAAGGATTCGAAGTGAATTTTGTGTCAAATAAGGACGCAAAGTGATCAAGTTAATCTCTATTGAGGACCTTAGTTCGGCAATTAAAATAGGGGTAATTTTGTCAGAAATTTGTGATTGGAAAAAAAAAGGAAAATTCTAAATTAATTAAATTTAGGTTATTCATTTAGATGTTTACGTTTTCTTCTTTCTTCTCCCCCACTGCTCCTCGACCAAATCACTGCCCAGTCATCGTCGCAACTCGATTCTCGTCGCTCCTCGCCTTGCTCGACCAGTGGAGAATTTGGGTTTTCGACTTTGCGGAGGATGGGTACAAGAAATTGGGAGAACTTCGGTCTTTTGACTTTGTAGAGGATGGGTATAAGGAACGGGGAGACTGTAGAAAACCTACAGTTTTCTTTTTTCTTTTTTTCTTAGGAGTTGTTAATTTTCCCTTTTTTTTTTTGGACAAAATTGCCCAAACTCCGGTTGTTAGAAATGTCACATGCTTGATAGCCGGCGAATATTTAGCTAACCAGCAAACTCAAGTTCTTATTGGGAATTGATTCAACTACTCCGGGTCCTTATTTGAGACAATGTGTCAATTTTAGGTTTTTATTTGACACGAAGTTCATTTTGGGTCCTTCTTTGAGAAATTTGGTCAACTTCCGGTCCTTATTTGGAATTTTTCCAATAAAAAACATTAACAGGTGATATTTGTATTTGCCTAAAAGATTGCCTAGAGCCCCTTGGCAAAGCGCTTTCCAAACGCACCCCGAATGGTCAAGTCCATTTGGAGTCATTTCCAAATCAATTAATGCCACAAAATATAGGCTTTTTCTTCAAATATCGTTGCTTTAGCCTAGAGGTCCCAAATTGCCAATCAAATCATTCATCCTTGCACGACTTGTTGCGCTATTTCCGGTCTTTCTCGCTCATACCCACCTACAAATGAGGCAAATTTAAGAGGCGAAAATAACTGTGAGTCTTCTAATATATTGCATCGGCTATCTCCGATCTTTTTTCCTTATGCCCACCTGAAAACGAAGGAAATTTAAGAGGTGAAAATAACGTGAGCCTTATAAAATATTGCATATGCTATTTCCCGTCTTTCTTGCCCATACCCACCTACAAATGAGGTACATTTAAGAGGCAAAAATAACGTGAGTCTTATAAAATATCACATCATCTATTTCTGGTCTTTCTTGCCTATACCCACCTAAAAACAAAGGAAATTTAAGAGGCGAAAATAACGTGAGCCTTATAAAATATCGCATATGCTATTTTCGATCTGTCTTGCTTATACCTACCCAAAAATGAGGCAAATTTAGAGGCGAAAAGAATCTATGCCTTATAAAATATCGCATGGGCTATTTCTAATCTTCCTTGCTTATACCAACTTGAAAACGAAGCAAATTTAAGAGGCGAAAATAACGTGAACCTTATAAAATATTACATCGTCGCCGAAAACAACTTTGCGCAGATTGTTTACAGTGCATATGGTGGCATTTCTGTTTTTGTGAATAATTTTTGTTCAAAAACAATTTTTTTTCTATTTTTGTTCCTTGGACGTGTTTTTGAACATTTGAAAATGTTTGATAACTGCAAAAAAAATTTATTCCCAAAACAGAAATATGTTTAGTACAACCCTAAATATTTTTGTGACTTGAAATTTCTTTTAATTTATTAATAATTTTAAGCATTTTTCTCTTTTCTTTTTCTTTTTCTTCTTATTCTTCTTGTCAGCAAGATCCCAACAAGCCTTGCCATGGTTGGGCGACGCAACCTCACCTAGCCGGTGGTCAGCCATCACCAAGGCTGGCAACAGGTTAGGGGGAGAAGAGGAGGAAGAGAACAAGAAAGAATAGAAAAGAGAAATGTTTGTTTCTTGAATCATTCCCGAGAACAAAAAAGCAATTTTTTTTTTTCTTATTACTGTTTCAAATTTGTTCTCGGGAACAAAACCCTATACAAAGGGATTTATATTCTATTTTTGTTCCAGGGAACGAAAATGAATATATATATATATATATATATATATATAAACGTCACCAAACGTGCCATTAATGGCCCCTAGTGAGTAGACTCCTCTTGGCAATACATACATTTAAGCCGATATTTTGACATCACTTCCGGCTCTTCCTTTACTTAGCAGAAACTATTAATGTAGAAATGAAAATTGATATTTTGAGTTATTTTCAGAAATTGATTCAAATTTTAATGAATCCGTTACTTTAATTCGTCGCCCCCCGAGTAGGAAAAAGGCTTTCGATTGATGTTCGAGACGGATCTATTTGCGATTCCACAATGATCCGACGAATTCCCGGAAGAACCGTTCTTCGGTGGATCGTAGAAAATTAGAAATGGACTTGTGCTCATGTGAGTTTGCTGCCCAAGGCACGGTTGGGCAAAGCTACTGTTTATAATCTACGTAATTAGTATTGTCTCAATCATTAATTATGGAAGCCTTATCTTGAGCATCCTTAATCAATTGGATTTTTGTTTGTTTGTTCATAACAATAGATATGGGCTTGATTTTAATATTATCTATGAGAAAGAGAAGTAATGAATAAAAAAAACAAGATTATAGAAAATCCAATAGGTACCGTAGTTGAATGAATAAAGTTCTACTTTTCCTTAGATTAAAAAAAAAAGGAATTTATTTGCCTAAAGAATAAGGGGTGGACCAATCGTGCTACAAAGCCAAACAATTGTTCAATGAACAATTAATGTCATTGTCTTTAAAGTCTCTTTCTTGTTTGATTGAGATTGAAAACAAAATCGATCGTGAATTTGTCATTGTCGGCAGGCCCTTTTCACAGCTCCTTACCAAGGATTCTCTAAGAGATACAAGCAAACCTAGAATGAGACAGCTTCCCTTACTTGTAACATCCCGGGCCCCACTATGTAATATTGTCCGATTTGGGTCACCCGCCCTGGCGCGGACGCACCGCCATCCCAGCCACGGTCTTTTCCCTCACGGCTTTAAAACGCGTTACACAGTTTGAGGGACCAAGCCTTATAAGCTGACCAAGACCTCCCTCCTTAGGCGATGTGGGACAAGAGAGGAGGTTGTTACACTCTCCACCTCTTAACAGAATAGCCTCCTCTCTTGTCCCACATCGCCTAGGGAGGGAGGTCTTGGTCAGCTTATAAGGCTTGGTCCCTCAAACTGTGTAACGCATTTTAAAGCCATGAGGGAAAAGACCGTGGCTAGGATGGCGGTGCGTCCACGCCAGGGCGGATGACCCAAAGCGGACAATATTACACAGTGGGGTCCGGGATGTTACAAGTGGTATCAGAGCCGACTCCCGACCGAGTGTGGGACCACGGCTTGAATGCTTTGTTACGTGCCCGTGGGGCCATAGCGAGGACGTTATTCTGTTAAGAGGTGGAGAGTGTGATAGCCTCATCTCTTGTCCCACATCGCCTAAGGAGGGAGGTCTTGGTCAGCTTATAAGGCTTGGTCCCTCAAACTGTGTAACGCGTTTTAAAGCCATGAGGGAAAAGACCGTGGCTGGGATGGCGGTGCGTCCGCGCCAGGGCGGGTAACCCAAAGCGGACAATATTACACAGTGGGGTCCGGGATGTTACATTACTCATGTCATTTTTTCTAGTCTTTCGTTTTTTTTTTTTTTTTTTTTTTTTTTTTGCTAAAAAAATTTCATACTTATCTTCACTTCAAAACTCCAGCCCTTTTTTGGTTGCTCGGTGATATTGCCGAAGATATGCCCACCGTCGTTCGGCAAGCTTGGGCAGAGATTTTTGCTCGTTGGATTCAATTCTTTTCTTCTTCTTTTTGGTTGAAACTATTGAAATATTATATTAGAGAAGATAAACATCCAGATGCTAAAGCATCACCGTACACTATATCTTGCAACATAAAAGGAGGGTAAATGTTCCAATTGCGGACCGGGCCTTGATTCCGGTGGGCTTTTGCAGCCCAATCTGCAGCTGCATTAGCTTGTCTGCAACAGTGCTTGAGAGAGAGATTAGGGCACTGGAATAGTAGCTCTTCAACTTCAGCAAAAAGGTTTCGTTCCGTCCATGGCGGCGTCTTGTTCTCCGCGACAATCTCAACCAATTGTAGGCAGTCCAATTCCACTATTAGTTGTTCCTCGTGAAGCCCCTGCTAGATCAGATGTTGAATCGACAAAATGAAAGCATAAATCTCCACCTGGAAAGCCAATTGAGCTGGAAAGCTTCGGGCAAAAACATCAGTGAGAATTCCTTTGTGATTTCTGCAAATACAAGCCATTGATCCTTCCAAACCCTCTGACTAAAAAGCACCATCGATATTGCATTTTAAACTGCCTTTTTCAGGAGGTTTCCATCGTTGATCTTGCATGAGGGCTGAGATTGGAGAGCAATGAGGAGTTGGGTCAACAACCATATAGATCCGGCTCTATGCAAAGGCATCCTCCACTGCTTGGATGGGGTCTGGACTCCGGTTTCTGAAGATGAAGTTGTTTCGCTGTCGCCAGATTTGCCACAACAAATTGGCGAGCACCTCAAATTCAGGGAAGGCCTTCAAATCAGTGGCTCTGGCTGCTACCCAAGCATCAAAACGATGCACTAAGGTAGGTAAGATCTGAACCCTGATCTAAGGATGAGTCCATATCTCTCTAGTCCACGTGCAAAAGAAAAATAGATGTTCTACAATCTCTGGCATGTTTTGAGTGCATAGGCTACAGACAGGAATGGGTGAGATATGTCTGTGAAAAAGGTTCGTTTTAGTAGCAAGGGCGTTCTGACAAGCTAACCACATAAACACTCGAATTTTAGGAGCAGTTTTCATATGCCAAATCTTACACCATAACTTAATGGGGTTCTGATAAGAAGTTGAAGCCACATTGAGTTGGGTATTTAGGTTTGAAGACAGACGATGGTAACTGCTTTTCACTGAATAAACACCAGACGAATTAGCAGTCCATACCAAGTGGTCAGTAAGAAGTAAAGGGTCAATAGGAATTTTTAAAATATCTTCACTGACCTAAGAATCAAAGATTGGAGATAAGAGTTGAATTCCACGCATTATGAGAGTGATCAATGAGATCAGCCACTAAAACCGGTTCGCCATGAGCAGCTGTTCCTCCTAATTTACCCATAGGTAGCCAATTGTCTTCTCTGATATTAATCTGGGAGCCATCCCCAACTAACCAGCGAAGTCTTGGAAGAATGGTTTCTCTTCCTTTTAAAATACTCTGCCAACCCTATGAAGGACGATTTCCTACTTGCGCACATTGAAATGATGAATTCCTGAAATACAAGCCCTTGAAAAGCTAACTCCATAGAGCATTAGGTTGTTGAAACAGACGCCATGCTAGCTTACCAAGCATTGCTTTGTTGAAACTGACAAGGTCTCTGAATCCCATTCCTCCAGAGTCTTTTGAGAGTTTTAAATCTGTCCAATTTCGCCAATGGATGCTTGCATTGCCATTATTATTGCTCCACCAAAACACCAATATATTCTTTTCTATTAATCTGCATAATGATAGGGGGAGCTTGAAGATCGACATGGCATACTAAGATAATAGTCGTTCCTTCTAGCCATCTAATTTGGCATTTACTTTGGCCAAAATCCAGGAAAACATCTCCCGTTTCGATCGCCCCCAATCTGAGGGGATTCCCAAATATTTCCCATAACGATTCATCACAAGTATTCTAAATTCACTTGCTAAATTTTGTTATAGAGACAACGGGCAGTTTTTGCTGAAATACAAACCAGACTTATTCCTATTTATAAGCTGACCCATAGCTAAACAACACTAGTTTAGAATATTTGCAAGATTTTGGCATTCAGAGACTGTTGCTTTTAGGAAGAAAATAGAGTCATCAGCAAAGAATAGATGGGACAAAGTGGGGCAAGCTCTATTGAACTTAATTCCTTGTAAATGACCCATATCCACAGCTTGAGTAATGAGAATTGAGAGCACATTTGTTAGTAAAATAAAAATATATGGGGATAGGGGGTCACCTTGTCTAAGTCCTCGAGATGGTTGGAAATAAGCAAGCCATTCCCCATTGAAACAAACACTTAAGGAGGTCGTTGTAATGCAAGCCATTACCAACTTTACCCATATGTCATTGAAACCCAGCTGCAGCATGTAAGCTTGGAGGAAATCCCATTCAACCCTGTCATACACTTTTTGCATATTAGTTTTTAAAAGAAGATTGAACTTTTTCTTGCTCTTTCGCACTTTAAACTGGTGAAGCACTTCTTGGACCACCATTATGTTATCTTGTATATGTCTGTCCCTAACAAATGCTACCTGTTCTTTGGATATCAAGTTAGGAAGCCAAGGTTTAAGTCTGTTGGCCATAACTTTGGAAATGATTTTATAAGCGAAATTACAAAGTCTTATTAGTCTGTACTGATCAATGCTTTCTGGATGATGAACCTTAGGAACCAATGCAATTATCATTCTGTTCAGACAATGAGGCATTATACATGAAGTGAAGAAGTCTCGAATAGTTTTGATGACATCTTCTTTGATAATTTCCTAGTGATGCTGAAAGAAGAGGCCATTAAGACCATCTGGCCCTAGAGCCTTGGAAGCACCCAGCTGGAAAGTAGCCTAGCATACCTCCTCTTCCGTTACTATTCTCAGCAGATGATCATTTATGTCTGTAGTTACAACTTCAGGGCATTGTTGTAAAAAGGGGCCAAAGTCACGATATCCCACTAACTGATATAAATTGGAAAAGAAACCCATCGTCAACTCCTTTAGTTGTTCGGCTCCCTTATCTAGTTCTGGAGTTCATCTTTTAACATACATATTATGTTTCTTTGTCTTCTTTGTACAGTACTGGCATAGAAAAATTTGGAATGTTTATCCCCCCACCTCAGCCAGTTGATGCGAGAACGCATAGCCCAAAACTGCTCCTCTTGATACCAAATTTTTTGAATTTATTCTCAGATTGAATGGGCCAGCTCTTTATCATTACTCTGATAGTATTTTCTGTTCATGATAGTCTGTAGCTAGTGTTGTAAATGAAGTATACGAAGATGGCCTTTACTGAACTTTGATTTACTCCAACTTGCTAATTCGTGAGAAACTGCCTACAATTTTGATACAAGAGTGGCTTTGTATGCACTGGATATATTCCACGAATTTTGAATTACTTCTTTGCACTGTTGATCTTGATTCCAGAAAGCTTCATAAGTAAAAGTCTTCTTTCACTTGACAGGCTTTGAAGATGTGTTTAGCAAAATAGGATAGTGATCTGAACCTAAAGCAGGAAGGGCTAGCACTTCTGCAGTAGGATACAACTATCGCCATTCCAAAGAGCAAAAGACTCAATCCAATCTCTCATTTACCAAGTCATCCCCTGTTCTATTATTAGACTAGGTAAATTCGCACCCTTCGCTTTCCAATTCTAGTAAAGAGCAAGCACTAATCACTGCTCGAAAGGATGCTAGGCGAGAGTATATAGCTGGTCTCTTGCCCACTTTTTCCCAGGGGTAGAGGATCTCATTAAAGTCCCCACGCACAACCAAGGAAAGGTATTTACAACACCGATATCCCTTATGCTATCCCAAAGCTCTTGTCTAGCCTGGTAAGTAGAAGGAGCATGCAAACAAGTGATGTGCATAGAAGTAGCTGCAGAAATATCATAGCAAAGCATATCAAAATAATTCTCCTCTGACTTCAAGATTGTTAAATCATAAAGCTCAGTCCAAAACACAGCAAGACCACCAGCCAGGCCCACTGGATCCCTTATTAAGGAGTGAGGAAAATGAAACCGACACTGTAATCTATTTAAAACTAACGCTGCATTCTTAGTTTCCATTAAGAAAACTATTTCGGGCTTTTCTTTGGCCAAAACGGCCTTTAGGGCTTAAACTGTCAGGGGGTTGCCCAACCCTTGACAGTTCCAACTAGGAGTTTCATTTGAGATGCGGTGGCTATTTGGGGCCAGCCGCCAATGCCCAATGTTCTATCGCATTTGCAGCATAAATAGGGGTGTCCATGAGTTAAGTCTCATCCAAATCTAATGAGTAGCCAACTCTAGTCTCATACGGGGAATATATCTTTTGTTTCTTGCCTGATCCCATAGCAATGATCGTTCTCGGAATTTTTGGCTTCTTTTGCTTAGGAATCTCCAGGGAAAGAGTCTGAACACTCTTCAATTTTGCCCTTGCAGGTACCAGGTCAGTAGTCCTTGGAGCTGGCTTGACTATTTCCATCATAGAGGAGGATCTTGAGGGGATGACAAGGGTCGTAGCTAGAGCTGCTGAATCAAGAACAATGGGAGGTAGGGCTGGGATTGGCAATTGCATGGCAAGGGGAGTTTCGGGTACAGCTCCATCCATCTGCTCCATAGGTTCCTGTGGATTATAGAACATGTCCCAATATAGGCTATGTTGTCGAACCTCCGCTCGCAACCAGTGACCATAGGCCATTTTCGATAAACCATCGTGTTGATCTTCCTCATAAGGATATTCTTTACAAGTTGTCACATAGTGTCCTAGCTTCCCACACAAATAGCAGAAATGTGAGAGTCGCTCATAGCGAAAATCTAACCATAATGTCTTCCCTTTGATACGAATTAGCGTCCTCGTCCTTAAAGGTTCTTTCAAATCAAGTTCTATCTGGACCCTCCCAGAAGTGTCTAGTTTCACTTTAATTACACGACCTACCTGCTTAACTACTTTGCGCAAGAGGTGTTCAGTGTTCCACTCCAAAGGTAATCCAATGACATGCATCCAGAAGGAACAGTAGGAGAAATCATAGTAGTATAATGGCGTATTAGGTTGCCATGGTTGGAAATGAACCAAATGTCCTGAGAATAGCCATGAACTCCCAACAAGTACTCTCTGTTTTTCAATTTTTGACCGAAATTTGACTATATACAGGCCACCATCACAAAGGGAAATATCAACCTGGTCTAAACACCACGCTTTCTTCATAGCAATTTGGAAAGCAGGAAGATTGACGGCAGGATTGGTAAAAATATTACCTACCAAGATGAGGCGACACTCTTTCAGCTTGTCTGTGGAAGGTACATCATCCCAAACTTCCAATTCTTGTTCTAAGCATAGTCCTCCCAGTCTTTGACACAGCACAGCGATGCGCGAGGAGCTGTCGATCTCTTCTGTTGCCATGAACTTACAAATGCTCAAAACCCTTTGCAAAATTAAAACCCAAGTGTTGCATGTCCATGATCGAAGACCCACATCGCTATACAGTCAAATTCAACCCAAGCAAGATGAACTAAAGCCATAAGGAGATGGGAAAAACTCAGGACAGGGAGAAAATAGGCCATGATGATTCACTTGACCCAAAAAACTTCACATGCAATGTCACGCCCCGATCCTCGGGCACGCACACATCATTCTCAATTGGTCGATTTTATAATGCGATATCCCAGGATTATGTATCGCCGACCCTTTCATTTATTAAGCACATGCGGAAGCAGTTAAAATCCCCAGACAATAAAACGATGGGATAGAAAAACATGGCCATATTTTTCATATTGAAACTTATAACCAAACTTTTATACAAAACACAAACCAGAGTACTTCACAACTTTTTACTCTGTCTCTATTCACCTCAAAAAGGAGATCTCAAAAAAAGATAGAATCTCAGTCCATCCGCACCGTACTCAAGGCCCCTCTCGGGATTATCTTCTTCTCCCAAAAATCCTTCTCCTTAAGTTTCACCGCGAAGTACTCCTTCTCAGATTCCTCCTTAGCTACTCAACGGGGTCCTGAAATGATTTTCCCCAAATTGGGATGAGACTACGTCTCAGGGAGTTCTACCCCACTAAGGCCCGATTAATAAACCATTATACTATAGGCTGTTTAAACACATACAGGGCAGAGGACTTACCTTAGCCTCAGATCCCACCTGCAAGTCAATACAATTCACAATAGGCACCCATTTACTCCAAACAAATCGAACCAATCGATTACATGTCACGCAAATCATTCCCCACGGAGGAATATCTAAAAGTTAGGCCACGTGCATTCTCCAGGACGACATTCCAAGTCTCCGAGCCATGTGCCTCGAACCTTGGGCCCACGTGCATTCTCTAAGGCGACCTCTTCGCCAAGGTGGTAGATCAAGTCACCGAGCCACGTGCCCTTTTAGATGCTATTCTCAAAAGCTGGACCCACGTGCATTCTCTAAGGCACTAGTTCACCAAAGTGACGCATCAGATCACCAAGCCACATGTCATTTTAGATGCCGTTCTCAAACACTAGACCCACGTGCATTCTCTAAGGTACTCGCTTACCAAAGTGACGCATCAGATCACCGAGCCACGTGTCCTTTTTAAGATGCCCGGGCCCACGTGCCTTCTCTTAGGTGCTATCTCATCAAAGTGATGCATCAATTCACCAAGCCACGTGCCTTTTTAGATGCCAAACTCTGTCACCGAGCCACGTGCATTCTCCAGGAGGACATACCAAGTCTCCGAGCCACGTGCATTCTCTCACGCAACCTCTTCGCCAATATGACATATTCAACCACTGAACTCACATGCATTCTCCAGGTGATATTCCAATTCACTGAGCCCACATATTTTCTTTCAGGTGATAACCATTACTCAACGATTTCTCAATTAAATAATTAACAATCAACTCAATATGAATAACTCCTAAAAATTCATAATTAAATCAATTCCATACAAATTGCAGCTCAATTAAATAAACGGACTATGTCACGATGATCGGCACGAGATTTCGGTCGTCGGCCATCTAAATCTTAATTTCCGAAAATTAATTAATAAATATTAAAAATTTCATTTAGCTCAAAATAAAGCCCAATTAAATAAATGGACTTCACCACGGTCACCAGCATAAAATTCCGGTCTGGGCCATTTTGAATTTTTGGAAAATAAATAATTATTTAATTTAATTTCGAAAAATAATACTTAAATACCAAAAATTCCACTTAGGCCCGAAAAGCCTAATTGAAGCCCGATTAGGGTTGGGAAAAATCTCGGGCTGCCCTCAATAAATAGTAGACCACGTCTACTTGCTAATTACACAATTAATTTGTCTAATTCGCATCACAATTGACTAATAAACACTAATTTATTCTAATCTAACCACCTAAACCTAATTAATTAAAACTAAACCACCCTTAAGCATAATTAGCCAACTAATCAGGGATTAGTGAGATTACTCACCGGAATCGCGCGCAAATCGGATCAATCCGACGTGGGCGACGCGAGGAACAACAAACTCCAAAGCGGGCCTCGGGTTTGAGGCCCGGAAACGGCCCAAAAGCGGCCTAAAGCCGCTGGAAACCCACTTCGTGGGGCTGCTGGTTTGGCCTGGTCGAGACTGATCCGCGGCTAAGGCGGCTAGGGGAGGCCGGCGGATAGTGAAGGGAGCTCCGACGGTCCGAGTGATGGCCGAAGGTGGTCGGACAACCGCCGGTGGTGGCCGAACAGGGGCTGGGCAAAGGCGAACAAGGCTGTCTCGCGCGGGGAAGAAGCGCCTGGGTGGAGGAGAGGGCAGGCGGCGTATGGCAGCGAGCAACGGATGCGGGGGCGTGCGGGCGCGGGTGGCGGGACGGTGGCGAGCGGTGGAGCAAACGACAGTTCGGCGAGCTCCTCTGGTCTTTGGTCTTCCGCTTCTGTTCGAACTGTGAGGGAGACAGAGAGCGTCGAGAGTGAGAGAGAAAAAGAGATAAGAGAGAGAAGATGAGGATTGACCGATCAAAATGAAAAGAGAGAGAGAGAGAGAGAGAGAGAGAGAGGAGAGAAGTGGGGGGGAGGAAAGCTGTCCACACGAAGGGGGAGGGAAAGGGGAGAGAAGAGAGAGAAAAAGAGAGAAAAGAAGAGAGAGGGAGAGAGGGAAAAATAAAATAAAAATAATACAATTATTCTTATTTTATTTTCTTTTCTCTTTCATTTTTTTTTATTTTCTTTCGGTCTTCAATTTTTCCTCCGATAATTTCTTTATTGAAATTTCGAACTCGTCAATAATTTGACAGACGATGAGACAGGATCCTAAAAATGAATTGTGACATGCTCAAATATTCGATTCCCGAAACCAAATTAAATTTCATGGTTAGAATCAATCAAACGCGATTTAGTCCGATCCAACCAATTGAGTAGCTTTCAGGGATTTTACTGCAAATACATCTCTTAACGGTTTCACCCAATAAGTTAGTTAACTCGTGAGTGATCAGTTCAAAGAAAAAAGACCATAAGCACATCGACGAAATGCCCATTTCACTTTATCAAAAACAGAGTCGAGTTTCAGAATGTCACATGCAAGCCAAGCTGAGGGATAGGAAAGATTACTAGAAGGAAAAGGAGGTGACGGTTGGAGAGCGATGGAGATTAGAAGGAAGGAATCAACCCGAACGAGAAGTGCAGATTGAGTACGAAAGGAAAGAAGAAAATACAGAGAAGGAAGAGCTCGAGCATATCTCGAGAGGAAACTCTAACATAGGCGAGAGAATTTGAGTGGATAAGATTTGGGCAAATTTCAAAGATGGTTTTTCATTAAAGCTCCAACCAGGCTTGACTAGACAAGCTCAATTCTGACATTTTACGTGGACCCTTTAAATGTAAATGTCATGGCGAGTCCTGATCTCAAGTCCAATCAAACCCAATTATGCATGTCGCAAAATTCCATTAGATCCAACCCCGGTCCACCTGCGACTCACCTCCAAAATGTAAATATATATGGCCTCCCACGTACCTTTCTCAATATGGAGTCGTTTCTAGATCAATTTAATGCACCAACAATGTCATTGAATTCTCCCTGCCTTTCCGGCAAAAAACATAAAGTGATCTCTCTCCATCGAACCTATGTTTTTTTCTTAGAAAAACACGAACGCATTAGGGTTTTCTTTCTGAACAAAAGAAAACTCAAAAAGTTATGAGCCTCGAGGTCCACCACCAAGCATTCCTCCACAACTTATCTTTGCTAATATACCAAGAAAAAGGCCAAAGGGTGAAGAAGCTATAGTCAGGTTGAATTCTCGAGGCGCATATGTTCTCGAGAAAGAACAATTTTGCACGAGCAAATCGTTGGTGCTCGACTCATGAATTCTCTATGGTTTTTGAGTTCCCGTCTGTCAATTAGAATTAGGAGAGGCCAAGGAAGACACGGCGAAAGTAAAAATTTGCTAGTTGTTGGGAGCTCTTAGTCGGCAAAGATAGAGAGTTCGACAAGATGACTAAACAGCCGCCGGCGTCTAGAACAAAGAGAAATTACTGAGTTCCAAGACACAAGGATCGATGAATAAAGCTCGGTTCGATCAACAATAGGGCCTAAGAAATTGGTTTGATGATCTCGGTTGCAATTCCCTCAGGTAAGGTGATAATGGCCCCGTTTAGTTCAGCATTTTTAATGGGTTTTAGGACTCTAAAGTCCCTTGGCCAAATATTGGCCAAATACAAACGTGTTTGGTTCATGTTTTCGCTCAACTTGGGAAAAATATAATTACATCTCCAAATGACTCTAAAGCCCTTAGTCCAAAGTAGGGGTGTAGAGGTACTTTGGGAACTTACATTTTCGGAATGCAAGTCGATTACTATTTATCTTCTTCAAAACCATCACATGGAAAAGCCGATCAGAGGCTGACAACCGCTGGCCAAGGGGTCACGCGTTCTGGCAACCGCCGCTTGAGGGTCGCCAAACCCCAACAACCGTAGCCAGACCTTCTGTGATGCCTAGGATGCGTGACCCAGGCGACTAATGGCCTAAGTCGCGCAACCCAGGCGGCCACCTGAGGTCGCGCGGCCACCTGAGGTTGCGCGACCTCAGGCAACAGTTGCTAAGGTCTACCCTAGGCGACGGCCACCTGAGGTTGCACGACCCAAGGCAACCATCGCCTGGGGTCACCCAACCCAAGCAGCTGTCACTTGGGGTGGTCGCTCGACCCAGGCAGCCCGTCGCCTGGGGTCGCTTGACTTAGGCAGCCTGTTGCCTGGGGTCACGCGACGGTCGCCTAGGGTCGGGTGATCTCAGGCGACGGCATTTGACGGCAAAATCCGGTGGTTCAATAGCCAAATTTGGCCGGTCGGTGACCAGACTTCAAAAAAAAATTAGAAATGTTTTTTTTGTTTTTTAATTTAATAAAAGTCATTTACAAATGTAAATTTTACCAAACAGTATTTTAGTCAAAGTTATTTTTCAATACACGTTAGAATTACAATTCACCAAATGCTATTTGTATTTCGGAAAACTCCATTCACCAAAGGTATTTATATTTTTGTAAAGACATTTCCCAAAAGTTGGACCAAATGGGCCAATGTCCTCCGGAGATCATGTTGCAATAGAGCCGTAGATGATGGAGGCCATTGAATCTGAAGGATAGGCTGTCGTAACCATCGGGAAGTGGAGCCAGGAGCCGCAGAAGCAAACCGTCGTCGTTGCTGGACGGTGGAAGAGTGGAGAGGCGACGACGGTCGAGATGCGGGTTTGCTCGGTAACCATTCGTAAATGCACGTCGGTGAATTTTAAGAGTCGGGTCGCATATATTTGCTTTTTCTTTTCTTTTTTAAACCGTCGGCGATCATCAATAGTAGTATAAATATTGGTTCGGGATCTGTAAAGTGACGTGGGCCGACCAATCAACGAACGAGCTTGACATCATGACCTGCAGACTTGGACCCATTAACCGCGTTACACGTGGCAGTATGGCCAACGTACCCAACCCCCACGCCCACGCTTCCCTTACGCCCGCGCACGTCGTCGTCTGCCATAAACCGAGGAGAGAGAGCCCCACCATCATCGTGCCCTGAATCTCGGCAATGGCGACTTCGGCGAAGAAACCGGCCCCATCCTCGCCGGAGATGCCCTGGAAGACCCGCGTCGCCATCGCCGTCCTCACCCGCGTCACCGACTTCTGCGGCCGCTCCGACGGCACCGTCAACCGACGCCTCATGGGCTTCCTCGACTTCAAGTCCCCTCCCAACCCCGCCCCGTCCGCGGCGTCTCCTCCTCCGACGTCGCCGTCGACCCCTCCCGCCCCCTCTGGTTCCGCGTCTTCACCCCCTCCGACCCGGCCTCCCCCGCTGCTTCCCTCCCCGTCCTCGTCTTCTTCCACGGCGGCGGCTTCTGCTACCTCAGCGCCGCCTCCTCGGCCTACGACGCCGTCTGCCGCCGCTTCGCCCGCAAGCTCCCCGCCGTCGTCGTCTCCGTCGACTACCGCCTCTCCCCCGAGCACCGCTTCCCCTCCCAGTACGACGACGGCTTCGACGTCCTCCGCTTCCTCGACGAGACCCCCTCCGCCCTGCCCCCCGTCGCCGACGTCTCCAAGTGCTTCCTCGCCGGGGACAGCGCCGGGGCCAATATCGCGCACCACGTGGCGGTGAGGGCCTCCTGACGGAGCGGAAGCTCGCGAGGGTCCGAGTGGTGGGGCTGGTGGCGATCCAGCCCTTCTTCGGGGGCGCCGAGCGGACGGAATCGGAGATCCGGCTGACGGGAGCGCCGCTGGTGTCGGTGCCCCGGACGGACTGGTGCTGGAGGGCGTTCTTGCCGGAGGGGGTGGACCGGGACCACGGGGCGGTGAACGTGAGCGGGCCGAACGCGGCGGACGTGGCAGGGCTGGAGGGGTTCCCGGCGACGTTGGTGTTCGTCGGGGGGTTCGACCCGCTGAGGGACTGGCAGAAGAGGTACTGCGAGTGGCTGAGGAGGTCCGGCAAGGCGGCGGAGCTGGTAGAGTTCCCGACCATGTTCCACGCCTTCTACATATTCCCGGAGGTGACCCAGTCCACCCAGTTGGTCCTCAAGGTCAAGGATTTCGTCCACAACCTCCTCTCCACAGAATAAATCTTTCTTAATCTATTCAGAAATCATTGCTAGGAGTTGTGTTGTTTACGGTCGAGGCTATAGGTTCCCAACCTGAAACCAGGAAACCGACCTCCAAAATTTAGAGCCAGGATCAGATCGGGCGGTTCTAGAGCGGCTGGTTCCGGTCTGGTTTTCGGTGGTAGAAAAGCATAGGTCTTAGGACTTGTTTTTCTTTGTACGGTCCGCCTGGGCATCGATGGCGATGTAATAAACCAGAATTTGTTTTGTTGGATGATGCAGTGGTTTGACCTCTCGCCAGCTCCCTTTTTGCTTATGCCACCAATTACCCTCCTTTAATCCGTCATTAATTTTAGATGTAAAATTCTAGTAGTACAAATATTCTTCTTCACTCGAGTCGGTCGCCATGGAGGTGCACGATATTTGATTTGTGGCATGCTCCCGGGCGTGCTTGCGAGACAGACTCGAACGATGCAATTGAGTTGTGTAGGTTGAGATTGCTCATGTCATCCATGTATTTGCAAGACAAATAGGCCCCGATGCCCCCGCGCATCGACTCAATCCCCACCCCACCAATTCCCAAAATAAATCTGCGACTTGCCTCAATGCCCCCGCCGGTTTCGAAAATGCACAATGGAAGTCAGAAGTCGGGCTCAGATTCGGCTATTCAAGTAAACAGAGCCCCAAAAATTACATATTTCCTCCCTAAAATGAGCATGGCATGTCACAAGTAGTCTCACATTACAAGCCATTCTGCCTACTCAGCTGTGATTGCAAAAAATCGCAGCAAGCTGAGACGATCAAATACAAAGGGGAAAAATGAATACGTGAGAGAAGAAGGTAGACCAATCCAAAGTCAGGAGGATAATATACAACTAACGGCAAGAGATGCAAAAAGAATGGCTAAAATGAATCTTACAAGTGAGGTGATCATCTTTCCTCTCTCTCCAGCACTTCAAGTATCATGTTGGCAAGACTAGGACTCTCATAAGAAGAGATCTTTAAGTAGGGAAACAGAAGTGCATCGACAGCTTATCCGATATCATGGAAGCCAGACAAGCTTGTTGACAGCAGAATCTAAAGCATCAACATTCCTCCTCAGAATTTTTCTGAAGCAATGTCAAGGAAAACACAAATGATAGCACAAACCTTTAATTCAACTGGGAAAAAAAAAAAAAAGAAACTCTATGCCTTTTACTTTCCAACGAATGGGTGTCGCTCGTTTGTAAGAAGTAAAATGATGCTTTTCGATAAATTTCTAAGTTCATAGGACAAAAATGTGTTCAGGACAAACAGTGCAACAACCATAAAGACTTTTTCCACCTAGTCAAGGATACAATTGTGTCGCTAGACTTTCCATGCCCTTCATTTCTTCATTTAATCTGCAATAACAAGAATCAAGCCAAAAACTTACTGACACTAGCAAACACTGATTACTAAAGAGCAAAATGTGACTAAATTCCAAATAGCAACAGAGGTTCAACAAGATGTAATGTTTGTCATGACTGATCATTCAAAGGTTTTCTTAAGGTGCATATACGAGAGTTTGAGTTTCCATCAAATGAGGAAAGAAGGGAATATCCACCAACTTAGTGTATAATGAACAGTCTAAAAGCTGGAATGGTGTTAGCAACGGGTTCTTCAGCTGAAGTAATGCACATCCTTTGCTCTTGATTCAAGAAGCTAATAATCTAATGTTCCAGTCACACCAGGAAATCACTCGCATTCTCTCATTGACAATAAGAATTTTTATGTGAAAAGAAAATGCAAAAACCTCACCATTAGTTTCCACAGAAAAAAATTTCTTGAGTCAAGTTAAGCACATCACATGTAAAACATAGAAGAACAGCATTCTTGCATGTAACATGAAAGATAAGGAATGATATTCAGATTAGCAGTTTTCATAAGTGTAGACAAACACAACATGAAGTTCCAAAAGGCAAAGTTAGGCATCAAAGCCTGTCTACCTTAGACAGGAATTTATGTACCGATTTCCTTTTGTTGCTGCATCAAGCACTACAAAAAAGGGAAGGAACAATAAGGTTCAGATTAAAATACACATAAAGAAGCATCCATTAACATATAAAATATCATGGAATAATTTTAATGAGACTATCCTCAACCAATTACCGCCTCTAACCCAACTTAATCAGCACGAAGATTACAAAGATCTCATGAGCTTCATATCAACAGCATGCACTGAATTGCCAAATGTTGTGAAAATCCCATTAATTATCTTCTTTTAGTTACACTTTCAAATCATTCAAAATTACATTTTGTGTTTAAATAGCATTTTAGAAAACCAGCAAACAGCCTTGAATTATCTAGCATGCGAAAACCGTAAGCATGTGCGAATGCATACACATGTATCCATCAATCTCCAACATATATGAAGACAACAGTCCGCCAGCCGTGCGTCCAACTGTTAGATGTCAATACTAGTGAGCAGGTTCCACACATGACCATCATCACTTGATGTTGGGAGAAAATACACATAACATGCTTGCTGACCAGAACAGGTTGGTGGGTTTAGCTCAGCAAATGAACTTATCTCACAGGGCAAATTTGAGATTACAAGTCCATTAGCAGTCATTCATTGTCGGGAAAAGAAACAGATTTTTACTTTATTTTGAGGAACTTACCAGATTCTTGAAGGCGTCCAGCAGCATCATTGAAGCACTGCATATGATCTGTTGAGCAAGAAGTTACCTGCAATTTTACAATACCTAGCCAGATAAACACAGAGCTTGTAATATCGGGAATAGCCACCAAAGAGTGATAGTTCTAATTTCTCTTTTAACAGAATATGGAGCTATTCCAACAGCTCAAGATTCTGATTTTGAAAGGTATCACACCTAAATAAAAATTTAAGACACTTCTCGAAATGTAAATTTTAATAGGAAAGCACCTTAAAACTTCACGCATTTAAGACATCTCAAGAGCACAGTAATATGCTATATTTGGCTCATAATTTTTTCCTTCAATGTGAGTATCATCAGAGAAGCCTCATAAAAATTAATAAATCTTCCATATTTCAAGGTAAATGAACTCCGGACTGCAAATAATTCCTAAAACATACCAAAGAATCTCATGAATTAAATGCAAAAGCACATGGGAAATGTGTCTTCATTGACACTTTATTAATGCTAACAATTCAATCTCTCTCAAATTTATCTTGACCAATCTAACGTGTGACAAAAGTAAACCTTTACATAGCATCAAAGAATTCTCAAAGTTCCTCTCATGGTTTGCTGTCAAAAAGTTACCAAAGAACCTAGATAAATCATCAATCTTCAATCTCTTATTTCTTTTAGCTTCATCAATCTTCAAATTATAATTTGATCGAAATCCCTTCTTATGATTTACTTTCCATGAAGATGACAGGACTGACATATCTGATAATTTTATTAATGCTGCAGCAGTCACACTGAACCATGAAAAGCCAACAGGGATGTCAAATCATTCAGTGTCATCTTTAGGATGCATGAATCTCCTCTACAAATATACGGCATTGAACCAACTTAGGCAAGCTGGGAACGCTAGACAAAAGGGATGAGTCATGGCCACAATTTGATCAAACCAACCTCAGATAGAGCCAAGCGAAGCGAAGCAAATAGAGATGTGAAACTCTCGGCGATAGCAACAGAGTCTCTCTCAACCACTTCAAGAGCTTTAACAATGTCGGTCTGGTTTGGCATAGGCCTCTCTCCAGTGTTATCCTGCCCACTGCGGTCCGTCAGCATTGGCAGAGATGCAGATGACGAATCCTTATCTTGTTCTTCTATCAATTTGTCCTGGTCCCGAGAGTGGCATTTCTGATCTTCATGATCCATTTCCACTAATTTGCCTATGCTTGTGATGCTTTCTGCAGAGCCAGCTACTGGAGGCGGCGATCCAACAAAAAGCCACTACCTCAATTTATACTGCATTTCAAGAGGTGATGAAGGCAGCCCACTCATCATGCACAAGATATAGACATTGTCTTGATCTAAACCCTAATAGAAGTGACCGAAACCGTGACTCAAATCTGCTAAACCGAGCCCCCTACATGAAGATAGCCCTCTAAAATTTACAAAGCAAGGGGTACTGCAAATAGATTTGAACTCCAATTCACATGAACCCACGAAAGAGCACACCAAGCTTGACATGTAAGTGGGGAATATAGAACAGAAAAAGAAAACCCAACTCACCAGACCACCCACCTTGAACTTCTAGGAGATGAGCATTGATCAATGCCCCCAAAAACTAGAACCTTGACATATGTCGTCGACTCAGACCTCGAAATTCCAACGATTTCTCGCCCCAAAAAGTCGAGAGCAAAGCAATTCCTATTTGTGCCGCAAAATCAGAATCGAAAGGGAAAGGGAGAGTTTTCGTCAATTTCACGGTAGATAGCTGAGAAAAATGGGAGCTTTATTTGTCGAAATTGAGGAAAGCAGTTGTCGAGAGCATACCCTTAAAAGAAGAGATGGCGGGTCGCCCAGTCCAAGCTACGACATTCCAATCCGCAGTCAGGCGATCTACCATCAGCAAAGTGTTTAAGCCCCGACGGAGCCAGCCGGTTCATTCGGTTGAACCGGGAACCGGCGCTCAGTTCGGTCCGGTCATTCATTGGCACTTGGGTTGGTCAAAACCTGGAACAAACCGGTTCGCCAACGGTTCAATCATTGGATTGGCAAACTGGACCGTGATTTGTACCGAATTGGACCAGTCTAGCGTGTGAATTGGCAAGATGAATTGCCATTTTCGACTATTGTGTCGGGTTCTAAAGTTGGTCCATCACCATCTAACTCATTGCAGACTAGACCTATTAAAATGGGTCATCAACCCATTTTTAAAACATACAGGTATTAAATGAGTCATAAATGAATTGGTTATATTAAGTAAATAAGTTTAAACATAATATGAGTGTTAAATGGGTCATAAATGGATTTACAACTTATTTAGACCCAACCCATTTCAATAACTCTCTTTTCATTCTTTCTTGCCATCATTCAATCTCACATCCGCTCACTTCACACTCTCATCTCAATTTGAGTTTAGAATTTTGTAAATTGAGTTAAATATGAAATTTTTTAACAATATGAGTCAATTGGGTACAGGCCGGGTATAAGTCACTAGATTTATATTATGTAAAAAATGGGTCATGACGAGTTAAATTAATGTATTTGGATCAGACTACTTTCAACTTGACTCATCTATTTGACTAGTCTACTAGACACTAAGAATTTTTAGAAATGTATGTTTAGACTATCATTTCTATTTTGTAGCTCTCTTTATTAAATGAAAAATGTGATATTTTTGGAAGATATTTTTTAGTAAGTCATCTTCCACAACATTTTCAATTGTTTGGCTGATTGTAGAAAATAAACTAGAAAATATCTTTTGTCATTTGATATTAAAAATCTAATTTAATTTTTCTAAATAGACATACACTATTTAGTAGGGGTGTGAATAATTTGGTTTGGTTCGATTTGTTTCAAAGAAACTAATCTTTATGAAATTGTCATGTTTCGTGCAGCAGGAGAGCATGCTCTATTGGTAAACTATGATAATTCCAAGGGTATTGGGGTAACCATGCATCTACGTTTCGTGTCCCTATTTTATATAAGATAAGCGACAGATTATGATAAGAAGAAAGCAAGTCCATAGTTGTTAAAAAAAAGGAAGTTTTTGCATTCTCTCTTAAATTCCATTAAGCATACTATGAGAATGCACATCTCTCCTATTAAAGGCCCTATTTTTTTTTTATCAGTCATACTCTATTCCTACTCTACAATTCCTACTTTACACTCATTCTCAGACTTTTGACCTGCCTTTTGCAGGGCGAAAGAGTCGAAACCCACTCCTGAAACTTACGCGTCCCCATCCCATCCCCCCTGAGAATGTAGGGATTTGAACCCCTCACCTCCCCCTTCCATATTGGAAGGGTGGCCACTGAGGCGAATCCTAATGGTTTATTAAAGGCCCTATTGAGTGGTTGAACTTTCGAACACCTATATTATACTCTATAGCATCATGAAATTGGTGCCCTTTCACATTCTTTCTTTCCTTTTTTCTGTTTTGACGGGCTCCTGGTTCTTCTATCTAAATTACAAGACCAACATTGTATAAAGGCCAAAAAAGAATAATATTGTATTGGAAGATAATGCGCCTTATTATATTTTCAAGAACCCACTTCGTTTACTAAAAAAAATTGAGATTTTTTGGAGAAAAGAAAGGCGCCAACTTGATGAATGAAGCAAATATATAAATGTGCACATTTTGACAGAAAATTATAGGGATGGGGCAAATACCGCTTGGGTAAAAGTCGGTGCCTCTCTATGTGTTACTTGCAAATTTGGGCCAAAATTATCTTTCGAGTGAAAATTGGTGTCATTCCATGCGAGAGTTAGGACCAAAGGTTGGCTTGGAGACTTAAAGTTGTAAATATTTGCATAAAAACCCAAAAAATATAAATTGGGAAGTAGTTGATACGATTATGATGTTAGAAAAATTATTTGTGGGTTGTTTCCAATGAGATTATTTGGAGTGATATTGAGAAGTTTAGTGGGAGGAATAACTTTTGGTTGTGGTGCATCAAGAGGTGCCATATTAATAACACAAGGTTTGGCGAAAGCATTGAATGGCAAAAATAAATTGTCAGAAACAAGAAAGAGACCGATAAGGTAGACAACAAAACTTATCTAGATGACTTTAACCATTTCGTAAGTTTGTACGCCATAATACAATTTATGAATCTAAGACGTGCTTAGCAATGGATTATTTATTTTTGGTACAAACACATAAGACAAGGACTAATAGCAATATCTTGGCTCCCGCTCAATGCTCAGCAATCCTCGCCATGATTTCATGGGCTTTGTACATGGCTTCCAATGGCAACGCCTTAGGCATATTCATTCCTTCTTCACTTCTTCCTTTCCATTCAAAACACTGGATCAACGATCCCAAAGCCACATTGATCACCCGTTGGGCCATGTTTGCACCAGGACAGGCTCGCCTTCCAAGTCCAAATGACAATAGCTTGCATTGTCCATTATCTTCATTTTCAAATCTTTCAGGTCTGAAACTTTTCGGATTATCCCACAATTTCGAATCCCTCTGAATGCTCCAGATATTGATGAATACTATGGTTTGACTAGGTACATCATAACCACCTATGATGCAATCCTCTGATGACATGTGTGGAACTAGAAGTGGTGCCGGTGGTTTCAAACGTAAAGTTTCTGATACAATGTTTGGAGAAAAGGAAGTTTTGCAATGTCTGTCTCCTCTATCAAGCGTTCTTGGCCAATCACATTATCCAACTCCTCAATAGCTCTTTTTTAAGGAATGCGGATGACTAAGTAAAAAGAACATTGCCCTTGCCATTGTCGAAGCAGAAGTATCGGTGCCTGCTATAAGCATGACCTATAGAAGAATATAGAGCAAAAACGAATTGTCATTACATTGTTGAAATGGAAGAAATGTAAAAGTAATAATTTAAACATTAATATCAGAGAAATCTTACTGCAATCCATAAGTTATTAGATCAGGTATTATAAATGACTTCAAAATTAACAATTGTTTACAATTTAATATGTATATCCGCATAAATGTGTGAGTAATAGGCCATAACTTTTAGCTCATAACCATTTTCCTCTAATTTCATAAATATACTAACTTTCATTTTGAGTGAGGCATTAGATAGAGAGACTTTTTATATTGTTATTCTGAATAGTTAACAGAAAACAAATATATCCATGATTTAAATCTCAATCTTTTCCTGGAAAAAATTCAGTTAAACCTATCAATTACTTTAGACGAATATAATTATATGCTGAACTTCATGAAAAAGACGATTGACAACATAAGAGATCTATGAAATCTTTCAAATTTAGGAAACCTTGTTTTCCTACTTTTAACTATTAGAGGTTGCAATATTTGGATCTATAGATATATCTAGACAATGTTATGTGTTGGTTTTTACGCACGCTCTTTGCTCCTTTTTCTAATTTGAGAGCACGGAAACCTACACTTTCGCAAAACCAAAAACATTCGTCCATTGATATCTCTTCAGTGATAATTACGTAAAGAACAAGTTAATTGATCACAACAAGAATTTACATCTTTTTAAACAGATGTTCAATGTCGCAATCAACTTGCAATATTCATTCTCAAGAAAACTATCACTGTCGATGAATGTACTCACGAGTTTCTAAGGTGTTCAATGTTAGGACATGCTACTATGATCCACAATCAAATACGTTTTTACATATTTGTTTTGCTCTCTAAGGGTTGGTAATATTAAAATGTTGCAATCAAATGGAGTAGCCAAATAAAATCGTCAATGTCAACGGTTTCCATAATGAGGATGTGATGCAATAGATATAGGATTATTTTGGATAATTTTCCGCTTGATTTACCATAGGACCATAATTTACCATAGGACCATAAGATCGTCAAATTCTACGTACCAATAGTAGCCCTTTGATGATCTCATCAGTGTAAAACTCGGGCTGCTTCTCTTGCAACAAAAGCAAATGATCCAGCACGGTCTCCCTACTCTCTCCACCACATCTTTTTCTGCGACTATTTTTCCGTTCTTCAATCAGATTCTGTAACAACGCGTCCGATCTTTTGCTCAACCAAGACACCCTCTTCTCATAATTCCTAAAGAACAACCTCAAGATACTCAAGTAATCCCCTGGATACGCACTAACAGTATATTCCAAAATTTCAGACATGATCTCGCTAAACACCTTCGCCTCCTCGGCATCGGTCACATCTTCCCCATAATACCTCTTCCCAGTCAACATCCTCATAATGATGTTGAATGTCATCTCCCAGAAGATCGGTTTTAGTTCCACCTTAGTGAATTCGTCCCCAGATGATGAGGCTCTTTTGTTTAGATTAAGCAGGAGTCGCTTGATTTCGTCCCTCCGATCGGGCAGAAAGGAGTTTAGACGGGCCGAGGAAAACATCTCAACAGTACAAACACGGCGGAGACTACGCCATTGTTCGCTGTACGAGGCAGAGAGGACCATCGTGTTGTCATACGCAATGTGCCTGCCGGCGACAGTAGAGGGGCGGTTGGCAAGCGTGATGTCGTTCTTAGTACAGCATTCTTCAGCTGCCTCAGCCGACGAGACGACAACCACTCGGCGGTAGCCAAAGCGGAGAGAGAGGACGGGGCCGTAAGATTGGGAGAGGGAGTGGAGGGTTCGGTGGAGGGGGTGTTTCAGGAGGTGGAGGTGGCCCAGGATGGGGATGGAAGGCGGGCTGGGCGGAAGGTTTTTCGGTTGCTTGAACCATGAAGAGAAGAGCTTGAGAGTGAGGAGTAGAAGGAAAGCCAGAGGAAGGGCAGTGTAGAGCGATGAAGTCTCCATGGTTGGGACAAACTTAGTATTGGCGAAAGGCTACGGAGTCCACGCTACTTATATAGAAAATGGTTACATAGTCCTTCCTGGTGATCCAAAGTTCATCAAACGTGGGCAGAGAAAGATCATCAAACGTGGGCAGAGAAAGGTCATCAAACGTGGGCACAGAAAGGTCATCAATCGTCATCAACCACGAAGAGGAGACAGTTTGCATTCTTTCTTTAGTTCCAGTCAAAGGTACTCTCATACTGGACATCTAGCGTGCAGTTCACCTTCCTACCAGATGTAGTATGCATTGTAGCGTCATCCTTCGCCATCTTTTTATTTTGCCTTGAAAAGCTCTTGATTCTTTTTGTTTAGATTAAATAGCTCACTTTGTACTCTAGATCTGCTTAGAAAATCAATGGTGAACTTGCCGGCCTCCCTACTATCTAGAGCGAGCCACCTTATTTTAAGGTCCTAGGACGCAAACGCCTCACACCCCTTGTTGACTGGCCTACATTTTTCTTGCGGTCAAACAGGGAATATAGAAGACAGCAGGAAGCCCCACCCCCCCGAGAGTTTTTCCCCTGTTTCTTCTTTGAGCCTTTTTTAAGCACCCATTCAAGTCTAACCTTCCTATCATATGTAGTACGCACAATATCATCATAAAATCGGTGCCCTTCACCTTCTTTTTATTTTTGTATTGACTAGCTCCTTGTTATTTTGTTTTAGATTGCATAGCTAACTCTATACTCAAAGCCTAAATTTAAGACAAATGAAAGAATCAAAGAAAAATTATCTAAAATGTTAAAAATCTATTGTGCAAATTGCAAGTCAATTTTGAACCTTTTCATTTGGTCGATACAGTCCTAATTTTTTTGACGATTTATCAATGTAATCAATCCTTTTAATTTAAATTTGAAATCACTAACATGGTAGAGCAATTAACGGCGTCTATCATATACAGCACTATCGATAGCTAGTAATTAAATGTACAACTCCACTCGAAACAACATCGTTATGACAAATTCGTAATTTTTTATTTTCTCCTTTCTTATCTTTTTTTTTTTTTGGCTAATTACAAATTGTTAGGGAAATCCCTTATGATGTTTTGAAGATAACAAAATAAATCAAAGGCTACTAACATGTTTGATGGTTGAGTAATAGACCATGCAGATGTTAGAACATGTAGAGGATATTATCAAAGTCGAAGACGGCGGAAGACTGAATGTAACATATGCCCAAAGTATATTCTGAAGATTTCCGGACTTCGTGTCAAAGTCGAAGACTCGCCCCGGACTCAAGACTCAAAGTCCGAAGACGCTGACTTTAGTGTCAAAGTCTGTTCTACATCAGAAGTCTGTCATCTCTGACTAATTCCAGACTGAACGTGAATGCTGAACCAGAAGACAGATTTTATGGTGAAGCTGAACCAGAAGACAGACTCTATGCTGAAGCTGAACTGGGTACAGACCTTAAAGCTAAATCTGTTCAGAAGCAGATATATTCAGACCCAGATTGTAAAGTCTACAGACTCAGATTGTAAAGTCTATTGCTCTCAGACTTTACATCCAGATTCGAGGAAACATAACTCAAGCCCAATCATATAACGGCTAGTGATCTGGTTTGGATTCCACATCAAGATTGATTTGATTGACTCAATCTATTTGATTGACAATTGGATGTTGAAGACGAGATCTTTCTATACGAAGAAGCTTTACTTATGGAAACCAAGATTTCGTTTGTATGGGCGATCGGAATCAATTTGGGATTCTACCTTTGTCACTCAACGGCTATCAAATCTTCTAGATATAGAGCTGTCCAATTGGTATATTGGAAGACGATTCTCCGGGATACTATCCAACGGGTAGTTTGGAAGTGGAGGAGTATTTAAGGAGATCATTGACCGATGAGCAAGTAAGAGACGGAGCGTAGAATTTATAATTCCAAAGTCTAAGCGACTTTAGATCATATACTTGTCTCTTGAGAGCTTAAACGTTTATAATCGTGAGAGAAATACCAAAAGAGTGACTTAGTGAGATAGTGTGATCTACTACTAAGTGTTTGCACTCGAAGTTGTAATCTCTTGTTGATTGCATAGTGGAATCCAGCCAAGAAGGCTGTTAGCGTGGGAGAGTGGACGTAGGCTTGGATTAAGCCGAACCACTATAAATCGTGTGTTCTTATTTTCTTCCCTAACTCCTTTATTTTGTTCATACTAGCACTATCAATTGGTATCAGAGCCAAGTGCTCGGTTTATAAAAGTGTTTTTACTTTTGAGCTAAAGATTCTTTATGGCTAGTATATTGGCACCAGGACTTATGGAAGGGCAAAGCAACACAAGGCCATCATATTTCGATGGAAGAAAATACAAGCAGAATGGCCAGAAAAGAACAATAAAAGAAGATGATGAGCAAGGAAATCTATGCTTGATGGCACATTCAGAATCTGAGTCTGACTCAAACACAGACTCAGAATCAAAGTCTGATTCAGAACCAGACTCAGAATCCGATGAGGAAATCAAGGAAATAAAGGAAAAGAAGAAGTTGGTAAGGAATGTTTTTTTTGGGCACATAATTCTCATTATGCTTGAAATTCGATATATCAGATTTTATAATGATCATATTTTGTTTTATTGAAGAAAGAATCGCATGATTTGTTTTTGTGATTCGAAATTTAATTTGATACGTGTGATCATTTTTGATATCATGCTTAAAGACAAAATAATTTATTTGGTTTAATTTTATACTCTCAGATTTAGTCATATTTTGCAAAGTGAAAATCTGTTTTACGTGATATTAATTTATGATGCAAGATATCATTGTGCATAATATTCTTTCTTTGAATACTTTGTTATGATGAATTAAGAAAGAATATTTGATTATGGAGATTTCATATTTTACTCTAACGTCAAGGAAGGATCCAAATTGATGGATACCAAAAAGGGAAATGAGTTGATTGCAGGAAATTCTTTAAGGGATGAATGATCGCAAATCTATGCAAATCATGATGCAATCAGAAATGCATCTCTTGCGAAGATTGGTAATGTTTTTTTTAATCAATGGTATATTGCAAACATATACCATGGGTAAGAGAATATTTTTATCATCCCGCCTTGCAAATCTCTACGTGCATTTATTATGATTTTGGATGATTGTTTATATCTTTTGTCATAAATATAAGATATTGCAATTTTGGCACGTGACAGAAATATCTATTTTCCTTTTGCAAAATGCATATCTGAAATTTATGCTCAAGGAAATCTCTTTGATCTTAAAAGATATGATTGCATATTTATGGATATTCTTGCTATATTCTTAGAAGATATATTCTATCTAGCAAGTTTGATCCGCAAATCGAAGGAAAATATTACGTGACATTTTTGCAAAGATGATTATCTATTATACAAGAATTTGCAGGTATCAATAGAATCTTCCATATGGATTTTTGGAAAACTCAATCAGAAAATCATGGAGATTCTATATTATCTTTTGGAAGTTCAAAGATTCTATTCCTTATGCAAAAATTTTGCAAATTGTTGAGGAAAACCCGTATGCATTGTACAAAAGCTTATTTGTGCAAAAAGTTTGTTAAGTTTATGCAGGTTGAATTCGAGAAGAGCTTGATTGAAGAAAATAATTTTTTGCCTCGAATTTCAAAATGCAAGTGATCGTTGCGGATGTTGTTGCTACAAAGGAAATACTGAAATAAATTATGTTCAACAAGCAGCAATTATTTCTATTCGCAAATATTGCCATGATCACAAGGGGAGAAAGCAAATCCAAAAGAAAAGGAAAAGAATCGTGATCATCTCAAAAAGGCAACAAATTGAGGGGGGCATTGATCAATTATGGAAAAATCTTTTTGGATTGATCGTGATCTTATTATGAATAGAAGGAAAGGTAAATGTATCAGAATTTGTTCTAAAAAATCCAGTTAGTACATTTTTTATTACCTTTTGTCATTAACAAATCTCTTATTGAGATTATCATTTTATTATGACAAAAATGATAAGTGAATTTTATAATGCATCCAGGATTTTTATTGAATATTTGCTGATATGATCGAAGTGAGCTATATTGCATATCTTCAATATTCGATTTACCTTATAAAAGCTGATTTTTGGAAACTATGCAAGACATATTTGTTATCATTCTCTATGTGATATTTTTTCCATCATAATCGCTTTTTGATTATGACAAAAAGGGGGAGAAGATATGAATATGCATATGTGTTGATTGGTTGATATTATCTATGGCATAATATTGAGCTGAGATTATTTTCTATATATTATTATGCTCAATCTATTTATTATCTTCTGATATCCTTTGATTTAAATTAATATTTTTAAAAGCATGTTTACAAATCTGCATATTCAGAGATTGTTTTGTCATCATCAAAAAGGGGGAGATTATTAGGGAAATCCCTTATGATGTTTTGAAGATGACAAAATAAATCAAAGGCTACTAACATGTTTGATGGTTGAGTAATAGACCATGCAGATGTTAGAACATGTAGAGGATATTATCAAAGTCGAAGACGGCCAGAAGACCGAACGTAACATATGCCCAAAGTATATTCTAAAGATTTCCGACTTCGTGTCAAAGTCTCCAAGACGCCGAGACTCAAGACTCAAAGTCAAGACTCCGGACTTTAGTGTCAAAGTCTGTTCTACATCGAAGTCTGTCATCTCGACTAATTCCAGGGCGAACGTGAATGCCGAACCAGAAGACAGACTCTATGTTGAAGCTGAACCTGGTGTGACCTTAAAGCTAAATCTGTTCGAAGCGATATGTTCGACCCGCATTGTAAAGTCTACGACCGGATTGTAAAGTCTATTGCTCTCGACTTTACATCCAGATTCGATGAAACATAACTCAAGCCCAATCATATAACGGCTAGTGATCTGGTTTGGATTCCACATCAAGATTGATTTGATTGACTCAATCTATTTGATTGACAATTGGATGTTGAAGACAAGATCTTTCTATACGAAGAAGCTTTACTTATGGAAACCAAGATTTCGTTTGTATGGGCGATCGGAATCAATTTGGGATTCTACCTTTGTCACTCAACGGCTACCAAATCTTCTATATACAAAGCTATCCAATTGGTATATTGGAAGACGATTCTCCGGGATACTGTCCAACGGGTAGTTTGGAAGTGGAGGAGTATTTAAGGAGATCATTGACCGATGAGCAAGTAAGAGACGGAGCGTAGAATTTATAATTCCAAAGTCTGAGCGACTTTAGATCATATACTTGTCTCTTGAGAGCTTAAACGTTTGTAATCGTGAGAGAAATACCAAAAGAGTGACTTAGTGAGATAGTGTGATCTACTACTAAGTGTTTGCACTCGGTTGTAATCTCTTGTTGATTGCATAGTGGAATCCAGCCAAGAAGGCTGTTAGCGTGGGAGAGTGGACGTAGGCTTGGATTAAGCCGAACCACTATAAATCATGTGTTCTTATTTTCTTCCCTAACTCCTTTATTTTGTTCATACTAGCACTCTCACAAATGGTCTCCTTCTCCGCGCTTCTCTTGTAGAACTCGACTAGCAACCGCTCCACGATCAACGATCTCACCACATAGGCCCTATTGTTGAAGAGGTGGACCCTAAACTCCTCTTGGAAGGCATCAAGGAGCTTATAAATCCAGGTGATGGAGAGCGTGTCGTTAGCGGTGATGGTGGAGAGGTCAAGGAAGCGACCCGCAATTTGCCTTTGGAAGGCCTCGAGCTCAAGCTCCTAGGTGGTGGCCTCACGATGGTGGGGCTTCATGGAGTGGGCAGAAACAGCTAGTCGTTGCAAAGGCTGAAAATTGAATGGCCAATGTGGGAGCCCTCGTAATATAATGCGCACATCCTCTCATAGGAAGTTTTCGCAAACTACATTAAATCAAAACGAATTAAATCGAGCTTGGATCATATTTCCTCGGAGAATAAAAAGCGATTTCGCAGAGAATTGAGTCAATGTAATCATGTAATTTCATCAAAAATTAGGGCTAAAAACATAGCTCAGAGAGAGAGACCTAGACCCCCTTTTTGCCGGCCAAAGGTGAGGGCTATGGCCTTCAGCAATGAAGTGGAAGGAGGCGAAGACACAAAGGCGAGGGCAATGGCCTTCAGCAATGAAGTGGAAGGAGGCGAAGACACAACAACCATTAAATTACGATGGTCTCACTTAGGCACCACACTTTTCAATTATTGAAATCAAGTGAACTCACATATTCCAAATGCGCACTTAAATGTTCATAACAGAGCTACTACGCCGTGCCATCAATGGAAACGTTGTCATGCACGCCCTTAGCCGGCGGGGAAATATAAGATTTTTACAGGAATTTAAATTAGTTTGAAATATTTTAATTGTGGAGTTTCAGTCAATTTTTCATTATGGCAGTTTAGCCGAGCTAGGTAAACTCATTCCATGCTCTTTGTAGTCCTACATCTTCAAGGGAAAATGCAATTAAATTTTCAAGTTGAAGTCTAGCCCGAAATTTTCAAGGTGGCAATTAAGTCAACCTATATGTCATGATCCGCAACGGGACGTGGAAAAATGCCATCTTCTTCCTTTGACTTTTCTTTCTTTTTTAATTTTCTTTTCTTTTCTTTGTTCTTTCCTTTTCTTCTTTTTTCATCAAGAGAGGTCCTTTTACTACTGATCATCTTTAGCCTCTCAATTGCTCGCCTAAAGCTCCTCAAGCACTCGTCCATCGTGCCCACTACCGCCAAAGCACGGAATGAGCTTACTTAACTTCAGGAAAAATTCAGGGCTTACTTCACCAGGGCACCCACGATGGGCGACGGTGGTTCTAGGCAAAGCTCGCCCAATTCCTTAGAGCCAAGCCTCGCCGACTTTGGAGGAGACTCCACCTCACTAGATCTGGCAAGGTCAGGCTCGCCTCGACACCGATGATGCTTAGTCTTGCTAACGTTGAGGCTAGCAAAGCTCGCCTTAGGCCGGTGAGGCATCGGCCTTGCTCGATCGATGAGCTCTAGGCTCCCTGGTGGAATTGTGTGAGGGCTGCAAACCTAGCCTTCTTGGCAAGGGTCGGGCACGAGACTTCGTAAGGAAAAAGGGTAAAAGAAGGAAAAATAAAAAAAGAAATCAAAATTTATTTAAAAAAATCAAAAATAAAAAAATAAAAATGATAAAAACTGTAATTAGGTAATTTCATCCAAAATTAGGGCTAAAAACAGAGCTCAGAGAGAGAGACCTAGACCCCCTTTTGCCGGCCAAAGGTTAAGGCTATGGCCTTCAGCAATCAAGTGGAAGGAGGTGAAGACACAACAACCATTAAATTACGAGGGTCTCACTTAGGGCCCACACTTTTCAATTATTGAAATCAAGTGAACTCACATATCCCAAATGCGCACTTAAATGTTCATAACAGAGCTACTACGTCGTGCCATCAATAGAAACATTGTCATGCGCGCCCTTAGCTGACAGGGAAATATAAGATTTTTACAAGAATTTAAATTAGTTTGAAATATTTTAATTGTGGTGTTTCTGTCAATTTTTAATTGTGGCAGTTCAGCCGAGCTAGGTAAACTCATTCCATGCTCTTTGTAGTCCTAGACCTTCAAGTGAAAATGCAATAAATTTTTCAAGTTGAAGTCTAGCCCGAAATTTCCAATGTGGCAATTAAGTCAACCTATACGTCATGATCCACAACGTGACATGGCCAAATGCCATCTTCTTCCTTTGACTTTTCTTTCTTTTTAATTTTCTTTTCTTTTCTTTGTTCTTTTCTTTTCTTCTTTGTTAATCGAGAGAGGTCCTTTTACTGTTGATCATCTTTAGCCTCTCAATTGCTCCCCTAAAGCTCCTCAGGCACTTGTCCATCGTGCCCGCTACCGCGAGAGCACGGAATGAGCTTACTTAACTTTGGGAAAAAGTCGGGGCTTACTTCACTAGGGCACCCACGATGGGCGACAATGGTTCTAGGCAGAGCCCTCCCAATTCCGATGAGCCAAGCCTCGCCGACTTTGGGGGAAGCTCCACCTCACTAGATCTGGCAAGGTTGAGCTCGCCTTGACACCGATGATGCTTAGTCTTGCTAACGTTGAGGCTAGCAAAGCTCGCCTTAGGCCGGTGAGGCAACGGCCTTGCTCGATCGACAAGCTCTGGGCTCCCCAGTGCAATTGGGTGAGGGCTGCAAACCTAGCCTTTTCGGCAAGGGTTGGGCGCAGGACTTCGTAAGGAAAAGGGTAAAAGAAAGAAAAAAATCAAAATTTAAATAAAAAATTAAAAATTAAAAAAAAAATGATAAAAACTATTCAAAAAGATTGATATATCCTTAATGGGTTGACTCAGCTAATAACCTTTATAAGTTTAATGGGTTGTAAATGGGTTTAAAGACAAATCCATTTATCGAGCACATCCATAAAATCTTCTCCACGGATTCATTTGAGTCAATGATGTTCTTTTTGAACTCGGTAACCCACAAAAATAAAAACGCTCACCTTCTCCTTTGTTTCAGTGAGAGGATTTCAGCCACACTGAAAGTCCCGCTTTTCATTTCCAATTTTCGATAGTGAAATTTGGGGTAAATCAAAACTAGGGTTCGAGATTAGGGTTTGAGCGCTTCAATGGGAATTTTGGCCGATTTAAGATTTTAGGCTTGGCATTCTTTCTTTAGTTCCAGTCAAAGGTACTCTCATACTAGACATCTAGCGTGCAGTTGACCTTCCTTACCAGATGTAGTATGCACTGAAGCGTCATCCTTCGCCATCTTTTTATTTTGCTTTGACAAGCTCTTGATTCTTTTTGTTTAGGTTAAATAGCTAACTCTATACTCTAGGTCTACTTAGAAAATCAGTGGTGAACTTGCCGGCCTCCCTCCCACATGGAGCGAGCCACCTTATTTTAAGGTCCTAGGACGCAAACGCCTCACACCCCTTGTTGACTGGCCTACATTTTTCTTGCGGTCAACCAAGGAATATAGAAGACAGCAGGAAGCCCCACCCCCGAGAGTTTTTCCCATGTTTCTTCTTTGAGCCTTTTAAGCACCCATTGAGGTCCAACCTTCCTATCATATGTAGTACGCACAATATCATCATAAAATCGGTGCCCTTCACCTTCTTTTTATTTTTGTTTTGACTAGCTCCTTGTTATTTTTGTTTTAGATTGCATAACTAACTCTATACTCAAAGCCTAAATTTAAGATAAATGAAAGAAAAAACGAAAAATTATCTAAAATGTTAAAAATTTATTGTGTAAATTGCAATTCAATTTTGAACTTTTTAATTTGGTCAATACAGTCCTAATTTTTTTTACAATTTTTCAATATAATCAATCCTTTTAATTTAAATTTGAAATCACTAACGTGATAGAGCAATCAACGGCATCTATCATATACAGTACTATCAGTAGCTGGCAGTTAAATGTACAACTCCACTCGAAACAACATCGTTATGAGAAATTTGTAATTTTTTATTTTCTCCTTTCTTTTCTTTTCTTTTCTTTCCAATTTTTTTATATTTGGTTAACTACAAATGGTTTTCTCCACGCTTCCCTTGTAGAACTCGCCTAGCAACCGCTCCACGATCAGCGATCTCACCACATAGGCCCTATTGTTGAAGAGGTGGACCCTAAACTCCTCTTGGAAGGCATCAAGGAGCTTATAAATCCATCTGATGGAGAGCGTGTCGTCAGTGGTGATGGTGGAGAGGTCAAGGAAGCGACCCACGATTTGCCTTTAGAAGGCCTCGAGCTTAAGCTCCTGGGTGGTGGCCTCACGATGGTGGGGCTCCATGGAGTGGGCAGCAACAGCCTAGTCATTGCGGAGACTGAAAATGGAATGCCAATGTGGGAGCCCTGGTAATATAATGCGCACATCCTCTCACATAAAGTTTTCGCAAACTACATTAAATCAAAACGAATTAAATCAAGCTTACATCATGATTCCTCAGAGAATAAAAAGCGATTTCGCAGAGAATTGAGCCGATGTAATCAAGTAATTTCATCTAAAAACAGAGCTGAGAGAGAGACCTAGACCCCCTTCGCTGGCCAAAGGCAAGGGCTATGACCTTTGAAAATGAAGTGGAAGGAGGCGATGACACAACAACCATTAAATTACAAGAGTCACGTAAGGCCCACACTTTTCAATTAATGAAATAGAGTGAACTCGTGTATCCCAAATGCGCACTTAAATGTTCGTAACAGGGCAATGAAGCGGAAGGAAGCAATGACACAACAACCATTAAATTACGAGGGTCTCACGTAAGGCCCACACTCAATAATTAGAGTGAACTCATGTATCCCAAGTGCGCACTTAACTATTCATAACAGAGCTAGGCATCGCACCATCAATACAGCAATGGCAGCGGTGGAGTGACAAGGGGACAATAGTCGCATTCGAGTGGCAGAGCCAGTGGTAATGGCCGCCTTGCAACTTATCAGATGCGAGACAGACTTGAACGATGCAATTGAGTTGTGTAGGTTGAGATTGCTCAGGTCATCCATGTATTTGCAAGACAAATAGGCCCCGATGCCCCCGCGCATTGACTCAATCCCCACCGCACCAATTCCCAAAATGAATCTGCGACTTGCCTCAAATGCCCCCGCCGGTTTCGAAAATGCACAATGGAAGTCAGAAGTCGGGCTCAGATTTGGCTATTCAAGTAAACAGAGCCCCACAATTTACATATTTCCTCCCTAAAATGAGCATGGCATGTCACATGTTGTAGTCTCACATTACAAGCCATTCTGCCCACTCCTCAGCTGTGATTGCAAAAAATCGCAGCAAGCTGAGACGATCAAATAGAAAGGGGGAAAATGAATACGAGAGAGAAGAAGGTAGACCAATCCAAAGTCGGGAGGATGATATACAACTAACGGCAAGAGATGCGAAACAATGGCTAAAATGAATCTTACAAGTGAGGTGATCATCTTTCCTCTCACTCCAGCACTTCAAGTATCATGTTGGCAAGACTAGGACTCTCATAAGGAGATCTTTAAGTAGGGAAACAGAAGTGCATCGACAGCTTATCCGATATCATGGTAGCCGGACAAGCTTGTTGACAGCAGAATCTAAAGCATCAACATTCCTCCTTAGAATTTTTCTGAAGCAATGTCAAGGAAAACACAAATGATAGCACAGACCTTTAATTCAACTGGGAAATTAAAAAAAAAAAACTGTGTACGTTTTACTTTCCAACGAATGGGCGTTGCTCATTTGTAAGAAGTAAAATGATGCTTTTTGATAAATTTCTAAGTTCACAGGACAAAAATGTGTTCAGGACAAACAGTGCAACAACGATAAAGACTTTTTCCACCTAGTCAAGGATACAATTGTGTCGCTAGACTTTCCATGCCCTTTGTTTCTTCATTTAATCTGCAATAACAAGAATCCAAGCCAAAAAAATTACTGACACTAGCAAACACTGATTACTAAAGAGCAAAATGTGACTAAATTCCAAATAGCAACAGAGGTTCAACAAGATGTAATGTTTGTCATGACTGATCATTCAAAGGATTTCTTAAGGTGCGCATATACGAGAGTTTGAGTTTCCATCAAATGAGGAAAGAAGGGAATATCCACCAACTTAGTATATAATGGACAGTCTAAAGCTGGAATGGAGTTAGCAACGGGTTCTTCAGCTGAAGTAATGCACATCCTTTGCTCTTGATTCAAGAAGCTAATAATCTAATGTTCTAGTCACACCAGGAAATCACTCGCATTCTCTCATTGACAATAAGAATTTTTATGTGAAAAGAAGATGCAAAAACCTCACCATTAGTTTCCACAGAAAAAATTTTCTTGAGTCAAGTTAAGCACATCACATGTAAAACATAGAAGAACAGCATTCTTGCATGTAACATGAAAGATAAGGAATGATATTCAGACTAGCAATTTCCATAAGTGTAGACAAACACAACATGAAGTTCCAAAAGGCAAAGTTAGGCATCAAAGCCTGACTACCTTAGACAGGAATTTATGTACCGATTTCCTTTTGTTGCTGCATCAAGCACTACAAAAAAGAGAAGGAACAACAAGGTTCAGATTAAAATACACATAAAGAAGCATCCATTAACATATAAAATATCATGGAATAATTTTAATGAGACTATCCTCAACAAATTACTGCCTCTAACCCAACTTAATCAGCACGAAGATTACAAAGATCTCATGAGCTTCATATCAACAGCATGCACTGAAATGCCAAATGTTGTGAAAATCCCATTAATTATCTTCTTTTAGCCACACTTTTAAATAATTCGAAATTACATTTTGTGTTTAAATAGCATTTTAGAAAACCAGCAAACAGCCTTGAATTATCTAGCATGCGAAAACCGTAAGCATGTGCGAATGCATACACATGTATCCATCAATCTCCAACATATATGAAGACAACAGTCCGCCAGCCGTGCGTCCAACCGTTAGATGTCAATACTAGTGAGCAGGTTCCGCACATGACCATCATCACTTGATGTTGGGAGAAAATACACATAACATGCTTGGTGACCAGAACAGGTTGGTAGGTTTAGCTCAGCAAATGAACTTATCTCACGGGGCAAATTTCAGATTACAAGTCCATTAGCAGTCATTCATTGTCGGGAAAAGAAACAGATTTTTACTTTATTTTGAGGAACTTACCAGATTCTTGAAGGCGTCCAGCAGCATCATTGAAGCACTGCATATGATCTGTTGAGCAAGAAGTTACCTGCAATTTTACAATATCTAGCCAGATAAACACAGAGCTTGTAATATCGGGAATAGCCACCAAAGAGTGATGGTTGTAATTTCTCTTTTAACAGAATATGGAGCTATTCCAACAGCACAAGATTCTGATTTTGAAAGGTATCACACCTAAATAAAAATTTAAGACACTTCTCGAAATGTAAATTTTAATAGGAAAGCACCTTAAAACTTCACACATTTAAGACATCTCAAGAGCACAGTAATATGCTATATTTGGCTCATAATTTTTTCCTTCAATGTGAGTATCATCAGAGAAGCCTCATAAAAATTAACAAATCTTCCATATTTCAAGGTAATGAACTCCGGACTGCAAATAATTCCTAAAACATACCAAAGAAACTCATGAATTAAATGCAAAAGCACATGGGAAATGTGTCTTCATTGACACTTTATTAATGCTAACAATTCAATCTCTCTAAAATTTATCTTGACGAGTCTAACGTGTGACAAAAGTAAACCTTTACATAGCATCAAAGAATTCTCAAAGTTCCTCTCATGGTTTGCCGTCAAAAAGTTACCAAAGAACCTACATAAATCATCAATCTTCAATCTCTTATTTCTTTTAGCTTCATCAATCTTCAAATTATAATTTGATCGAAATCCCTTCTTATGATTTACTTTCCATGAAGATGACAGGACTGACATATCTGATAATTTTATTAATGCTGCAGCAGTCACACTGAACCATGAAAAGCCAACAGGGATGTCAAATCATTCAGTGTCATCTTTAGGATGCATGAATCTCCTCTACAAATATACGGCATTGAACCAACTTAGGCAAGCTGGGAACGCTAGACAAAAGGGATGAGTCATGGCCACAATTTGATCAAACCAACCTCAGATAGAGCCAAGCGAAGTGAAGCAAATAGAGATGTGAAACTCTCGGCGATAGCAACAGAATCTCTCTCAACCACTTCAAGAGCTTTAACAATGTCGGTCTGGTTTGGCATAGGCCTCTCTCCAGTGTTATCCTGCCCACTGCGGTCCGTCAGCATTGGCAGAGATGCAGACGACGAATCCTTATCTTGTTCTTCTATCAATTTGTCCTGGTCCTGAGAGTGGCATTTCTGATCTTCATGATCCATTTCCACTAATTTGCCTATGCTTGTGATGCTTTCTCCAGAGTCAGCTACTGGAGGTGGCGATCCAACAAAAAGCCACTACCTCAATTTATACTGCATTTCAAGAGGTGATGAAGGTGTTGAAGATACCATTGCCATATTGACATTGATTTTAATTGATACCGATTAGTCTATTGTTAGAAAATTAGAATATTGTGTATTAGGAAAATTTATTTTCCTTCTTTTCCACATTATGTATATTTTTCTTCCTAAGATAGTTTTGCTCCTATGTATTACAAATAGGAACCGGATTGTACATCATTAATCAGTGAAAAGCAATAGTATCAGAGCGAGTCTTCTAGCTTCCGCTCCTTTTTCAAGTTTTTTTTCTCCACCTTTCACCCTCGATTTTGCAGAACTTCCGTCCCCATCCTGCAAAATTTTTTTGAGCTAGATAAGCAAAAGGAACAGTATGCCAAGAAACCCAACAACCAAATCTGGAGTCGTTCAAGATCCAGAAGCTTCCTCCAACGTCCAAGAGGTGGATGATTCACCTTCGAACCAACATTCAGATCCTGTAATAGAAAACCAGACACAAGAACAGGATCAATCGCAACTCATGAAGTGCTGCAACGTCCCGTTCAGCCCAATCCGGGGCAATTTTTTCAAGGTTCACATGTACAATGGATTCCTGTTCAAGTTCAACCAGCCCAGAGCACAACGGGGTCTACAGAAAGCGTCGGACCAGGAGGAGGCTCAACAGCAGGATCCGGATCTACTTGGTCCTATCCGAACTCGAATCTCTCGGGTCCGATGGGTCTCCCTTACCCGGGATTCGGACCTAGTTTTTTTCCTTTTGCAGGCACCTTCGGCGGCCGGCCAGAACCAGGAGATGCCCTGTACACAGCCGCTACCGATGGACCCCAGCTCCGCCTGATTTCGCAGCAACTTTCGGGATCGGAGAACTACTCCGTTTGGTCCCGGGAGCTTCGGCGGGCACTTATAACAAAGGACAAAGATGGCTTTATAGATGGATCCATACCCATTCCAGCCGATGAACGACTGGCCCGGCACTGGAAGAAATGCAACCGGACTTGGATCGGTAATTGCCTTATGCCGGAGGTCGCCGCCGGACTCCCTCCGACTGAGGACGCTCACCAGTTCTGGAAAAGCATAAAAGAAATGTACGGCAAGCTCGATAGGGCTAGAATTTTCTCAATAACCCAAGCCCTATCAGAGCTAAAACAAGGAAATCTATCTATTTCGGCCATTTTCAATAAACTCTCGGCGTTGTGGAACGAATTAGAAGAAGCAGAGAAGAGAAGCTTCAAGGGCCAGAAGAAACTCTAGCTCAATACCGAGCAATTAGAGAAAGAGAAAAAGTGACACGTTTTTTGTTGATCCTAAATGAAACGTACCTGCCGTTTCGCAGCCAAATCCTTGCCATGGAGCCGGTTCTTCCGCTTGGCCGGATCTACCAGCTTGCTGTACAGGAGGAATCACAACGGGTGGCTTCGACGGAGTACCTCAAGGTTGGAGATCGGGTTGTTCTCGCGGCCAAAGCAACGGCAGACCAGCATCTACTCGCGGCAAGGTCCGGCCATGGAGTCTTCAGGGGGTCGAGCAACGTAGCAGCTGCGCGAGGATTAGGGCTTCTGGAGGAAGAAGATGAAAACCCACCCTCATTTCGGATGGACGGCCAGGATTGGATTCGGCAATCCAACGGCCCAGGACGGGTGCGTTACCCATTAAGCACGAACGGTCCAGATCTGATCGCGCAAATGGACGGCACCCATTATTTCGCTCGATCGGACGGTGGGCTCAACAATCCCGCCCGATCAGACGGCTCCGGTTTTATCCTTGCAGCTCCAAGATCGAACGGCCCAGATCGAGCCACATCGGCACCAGCTTGGAAAGGATCAAATGGCCAAAATTTTTCATCATCTTCCAACAAATTATATGCCCAAAATTCTAAAGGAAAAGGTAAAGTTTGTGATTATTGCAAATGCCCCTATCACACTCGAGAAAATTGTTGGAAGTTGCATTGAAAACCAGGAGAAAATGAAAAGAAAGGACGAGAAATCTCTATTGCAGCACATGCAAAGGCTCATCAACCCATCAACAAGGATCAGCTGCAGCATATTATGAGCACTTTAAGTCAACTGGGAACAGAGGAAAAGATGAGCAGCTATGCAGGTACTTCTCACTGCTTGAGTTCTATTTCCAATAAATCATGGATTATTGATTCAGGTACTAGTGATTATATAGTCTGCGATGAACGATTTTTTTCTAAAACGTATAAAGCATCTTCTCATACATCCGTACAACTTCCAAATGGGGAAGACACCTCTGTCACTAAGATTGGGGACGTTCAGCTTAGTCCTTCCATTACTCTCAAAAATGTCTTACTCATTCCCAAATTCCAATTTAACCTAATCTCTGTGTCGAAACTTTGTGAAGATAACTCTTGTCGAGTTCTTTTCAACTCTGACGTTTATTTCTTTCAGGCCCTTTCAACTGGGAAATTGATGGACTTGGGTAGAAATCATGAGGGGTTTTATTTTTGGGTTACTCTTCCAAAAAATACTTTACATTTTCCCTTGAATAAGGGCACTCTATGTAATGCCAGCATCAATAAAAGCATTTTATTCCATCAGCGATTAGGTCATAGTGCCTCTTTTCCTCTTCCGAAGTGTCCTGTTTGTCCTTTGGCTAAACAATCGCGATTACCTTTTCCAAAAAGCACTTCTCGTGCCAAAACAGCTTTCTCTCTTTTGCACATGGATATCTGGGGACCATATCACATTCCACATCGTGATGGATCCCGCTTCTTTCTCACAATTGTGGACGATCATACACGAGCAACTTGGGTTTTTCTAATGCAGTCAAAGCCCAAGTTCCCTCTTACCTAAGAGATTTTTTCACACTCATCAAAACTCAGTTTCATAAATCCGTACAGCAAATTCGCACGAACAATGCTCAGGAATTTTTTAATCGTGAATGTTTTGCCTTGTTCACTACAAATGGCATTCTTCACGAAAGTTCCTGCACCTATACCCCTCAGCAGAACAGTGTTGTCGAAAGAAAACATCGTCATCTCCTAGAAGTTGCTCGTGCCCTCAAATATCAAGCTTTTATTCCTGAAAAGTTCGGGGAGACTGTGTGGTCACGGCAGCATACTTGATCAATAGGATGCCATCCAGGGTCCTCAATGGCAAAAGTCCATTTGAATTGCTTTTGGGAAATACCCAAACATTCAACATCTTCGTGTATTTGGTTGTTTATGTTATGCATCTACCATGGGCACCCGTGACAAATTAGGACCTCGTGCCATCAAATGCGTTTTCATGGGGTATCCTAATCTTCAGAAGGGGTATTCAGTATATGATCTTTCCACCAAGTGCTTCTTCATCAGTAGAGATGTTATATTCCATGAGGATGTTTTTCATTTTCAAGAGGAATTATCTTCTCAACCAAGCGATCCAACTATTGAGAGTCGTCAATTTCTGGCTGATAATGATATATCAACTCCTACTCAGATGATGATTTCTCATGTACCTCCCATTGAATCTTTAGCTCCGAAATACGATGTAGGCTCACCATCAGATATACATGACACAACTCCAGATTTTCCACAAGAAGTGATATCAGCATCTCCTGTAGTTCCTTCATCACCAACATTTCTGGATGATATCTCTTCTAGATCACATGAGCGTGCTCCATCAGTCACACTAGCTACCCCTCGCCGTTCAAGTCACATTACTCGACCGCCCACTTGGATAGTAGACTACATTTGTCTTATAATGAAGTCATCTGGTACACACTATCCCGTCTCCTCATATGTTAGTTTTGCTAATCTTTCACCAGAGCACATGTGTTGCATTAGTAAAATATCTGAAGGACAAGAGCCATCTTCATATGAAGAAGCTGTACAAGACCCTCGTTGGCAGCAAGCAATGGCGGATGAATTGCAAGCTCTAACAGGGAATAAAACTTGGGACATAGTTCCTTTACCCACTCATCGGAAGTCAATTGGGTGCAAGTGGGTATACAAGATCAAATACAAGGCGGATGGTTCGATCGAGTGTTATAAAGCAAGACTAGTGGCTAAGGGGTTTACTCAACGAGAAGGTTTTGATTACACTGAAACCTTTTCACCAGTAGCAAAGGAAGTCACTGTACGTTCATTTTTCTCTATTGCTGCTATCCGTGATTGGCCTCTTCATCAGATGGATGTTCATAATGCATTCCTGCATAGTGATCTTGAAGAGGAAATCTACATGGACCTTCCGCCGGGTTTACGCAAACAGGGGGAGAACCGAGTGTGTCGTCTCCGTAAATCTCTATATGGACTCAAACAGGCTTCTCGTCAATGGTATGCGAAATTTACCAATGCACTCACGGCTGCAAAATTCCAGCAGTCCAAACATGATTATGCCTTATTCACATGGAGACAAGGTACGTCATCGATTTACTTACTTATATATGTTGATGACATACTCATTATGGGAAATGATGAGACTACCATCAAGAAGTTCAAGCGGTTTTTGCATTCGAGCTTTCACATTAAGGATTTGGGGCCCCACAAATATTTTCTCGGGATAGAGATTGCACGATCGGATAAGGGTATTTGTCTCAGCCAGTGCAAGTTTGTCCTGGAGATCATATCAGAAGCGGGACTTTCGGGATCCAAACCAGCGGTTATCCCAATTGAGCAGAATGTCAAGCTAATGACAGCTGAGTATGACAAGGGTTTATCACCCTTGAATGAGGATCCTTTACTCAAAGATCCTTTCGTTTATTAGAGACTTGTTGGGAAACTTATCTACTTAACCATGACCAGACCTAACATATGCTATGCAGTGCAAATCCTTAGCTAGTTTATGCATAATCCAAAACAATCACACATGAATGTCGCACTGAAGGTCGTAAAATACCTAAAAGGGTGTCCAGGTTTGGGAATATTACTGTCTCGTGACAACAACATGGAGATGACAGCATACAGTGATATGGATTATGCCACTTGCCCGATGAGTAGGAAGTCAGTCACAAGATTCTACATCAAATTGGGCAACTCATTACTTTCTTGGAAGACAAAGAAACAAACGATTGTTTCGTTATCATCTGCTGAGGCGGAATATCGAGCAATGGCAAAGACCAGTTGTGAGATAGTCTAGATAAGAGGATTACTCCAAGATCTTGGGGTTTGGATAAAGGAACCAATTGTTCTATTTTGTGATAATGATGCTACGCTTAAACTTGCAGCAAATCCAGTTTTCCACGAGAGGACAAAGCATATAGAAGTTGATTGCCATTTCGTTAGAGACAAAATTCAAGACGGATTGATCAAGACAAGTGGGATAAGAACTACGGAGCAGCCCGCAGACATCTTCACTAAACCTTTATGTCAGAGGCAACATTCGTATCTATTGAGCAAGCTAGGCGTTCTAGATGTGTATAGACCACTAGCTTGAGGGGGAGTGTTGAAGATACCATTGCCATATTGACATTGATTTTAATTGATACCGATTAGTCTATTGTTAGAAAATTAGAATATTGTGTATTAGGAAAATTTATTTTCCTTCTTTTCCACATTACGTATATTTTTCTTCCTAAGATAGTTTTGCTCCTATGTATTACAAATAGGAACCGGATTGTACATCATTAATCAATGAAAAGCAATATACAATACACTTATCCTCCAATTCTTTCACTCAAATTTCTGACAGAAGGCAGCCCACTCATCATGCACAAGATATAGACATTGTCTTGATCTAAACCCTAATAAAGTGACCGAAACCATGACTCAAATCTGCTAAATCGAGCCCCCTACATGAAGATACCCCTCTAAAATTTTCAAAGCAAGGGGTACTGCAAATAGATTTGAACTCCGATTCACATGAACCTAGGAAAGAGCACACCAAGCTTGACATGTAAGTGGGGAAAATAGAATAGAAAAAGAAAACCCAACTCACCAGACCACCCACCTTGAACTTCTAGGAGATGGGCATTGATCAATGCCCCCAAAAACTAGAACCTTGACATATGTCATCGACTTAGACCTCAAAATGCCAACGATTTCTCACCCCAAAAAGTTGAGAGCAAAGCAATTCCTATTTGTGCCACAAAATCAGAATCGAAAGGGAAAGAGAGAGTTTTCGTCAATTTCACAGTAGATAGCTGAGAAAAATGGGAGCTTTATTCGTCGAAATTGAGGAAAGCGGCTGTCGAGAGCATACCCTTAAAGGAGGAGATGGCGGGTCGCCCAGTCCAAGCTACGAGGTTCCAATCCGCAGTCAGGCGATCTGCCATCAGCAAGGTGTTTAAGCCCTGACCCGCCGGCCGGTTCATCTAGTTGAACTGAGAACCGGCCCTCAGTCCGGTCCGATCATTCATTGCCACTTGGGTTGGTCAAAACCCGGAACAAACCAGTTCGGCCAATGGTTCAATCATTGGATTGGCAAACTAGACCATATTTGTACCGAATTGGACTACTCTAGCACATGAATTGGCAAGATGAATTGCCATTTTCAACTATTGTGTCTGGTTCTAAAGTTGATCCATCACCATCTGACTCACTACTGGCTAGACCTATCAAAATAGGTTATTAACCCATTTTTTAAAACATACAGGTATTAAATGAGTCATAAATGAATTGGTTATATTAAGTAAATGAGTTTAAACATAATGTGAGTGTTAAATGGGTCATAAACAGATTTACAACTTATTTAGACCCAATCCATTTCTATAACTCTCTTTTCATTCTTTCTTGCTCTCATTCAATCTCACGTCCGCTCACTTCACACCCTCATCTCAATTTGAGTTTAAAATTTTGTAAATTGAGTTAAATATAAAAGTTTTTTAACAATATAAGTCAGGTTGGGTACGGGCCGGATATAAGTCACTAGATTTATATTACGTAAAAAATGGGTCATGACATGTTAAATTAATGTATTTGGGATAGACTACTTTCAACTTGACTCATCTATTTAACTAATCTACTAGACACTAAGAACTTTTAGAAATGCATGTTTAGACTATCATTTCTATTTTGTAGCTCTCTTTATTAAATGAAAAATGTGATATTTTTGGAAGATATTTTTTAGTAAGTCATCTTCCATGACATTTTCAAATGTTTGGCTAATTCTAGAAAATAAACTAGAAAATATCTTTTGTCATTTGATATTAAAAATCTAATTTAATTCTTCTAAATAGACATGCACTATTTAGTAGGGTTGTCAATAGTTTGGTTTGGTTTGGTTCGGTTCGATTTTCCGGAAAAACAACTGAATTAAATTAGATGCGATCCAAACCAAATACGAACCGAACCGAAACCCTAGTTTAGTTCAGTTCGGATTTTTGGTCTTCACTTTTACTTTTTGTTTTGTTCCACTTTTTTTGCCAAAAAAAAAAAAAGAAATCAAACAAACAAAAATTTATCCATCCACTAAAAGAGATTAACCAAAACTCCACAGACAAGAGTTTATATGTAGGTATATAAATTCCTCAAAACAAAGAGATGAGAGAGAGAGTACTCATTGGTCTTCCAGTGACTATATCTATAAGTGTGATTTTATATTTTATTGGTTCGGTTCAGTTTAGTTAATCAAAACATATGATAAAATCTAAACCGTTAAAAAGAAATGTGGTTTTTTACCATTATCTGAACTAAAAATCAAACCAACCCGAAAATGTACAAAATTTCAATTCGATCCAATTATGACACCACTGCTATTTAGGCAATAATTACTTGCACATGAGTAGTTAGGGAATTAGGTAGGGCTACTAGAGTCATGGGTTCGGCCTTAATGGACTGTGGATTGGGACATGGTCGCTTGGGTCTCGATCCTAGCCTCGATGGACCCGAGCATGAGCACCAGGGTTTTGGGTCTAGCCTCAATGGACCAAAGCACAACTATTGTGGACTCAAGCCTTAATATAGGTAGTCCAAGCTTAGGTATGGGGATCCTGCCCTCAGCCCTTATAGACCTGGGACCAAGTACCAAGCCATTGGGCACAAATAAGGGCACCGAGGTTTCGAGCCCAACCTTGAAGAACCTAGGCACTAAGGGCCCAAGTAAAAGCAATGGGTCTCGAAACTCATTGTTGATGGATCAGAATGCAGATGCTGAAGATTTGAGAACCAAAACTGAGGTAACCAACCCAGCCTCAATGGATTCGAGCCTAAGCATCAGAGATCTAATCAGGGCTTTCATGTCCAAGTGTAGAGTTTTGAATTAAGTAAGGGAAAATTCCAAATAAAGACTTGAAATGCCATTATTTTCTCAAATAAATGTGCAAATTAGATCTAAAATAAAGTTTGGCACCAAAGTGAATGCCGTACACAAGTTTTGGCATTGATAGTGTACTTACCCCATATGAAGTGTCATTATTTTCTCAAATAAGATCTGGAATTAGACCTTATGTTAAATAAGGGCCTAAAGTACCATGATTGTTTCAAATAAGGGTCTCACCTCGCTAGTCATCGGCAAGCTAAATATTCCAACTGGTCAATGACATTTTTGTCAAATTACAAATTTAATTTTAATTTATTTTTAATTCCTTTCGTTTCCTTTTTCACTTCTTCGTCTTTCTTTTTTGGCTCGACAAGGGCCAACGACCACTGATAGGGCTTAACCACTCTCACTGACCACTAATAAGGGTGGGTAAAGGCTCGACCAACCCTCGCCAATTGTGAGCAAGGCCACCCTCCCCAAATCTGGAGGGTTGGCCTCGCTTAGGGCCAATGAGGGCTCAGCAATCGTCATCGATTGCTGGTGAGGGAGACCTCCCCCAAGGTGACGGTCACCTTGCCCAAGCAAGGCCATCTCTCGCCAATCACTAATGAGGCAACCCTCGCCCAAATCTAGCAAGGGCTGACCTCATTGATGGCCACCAGAGTGGCCTCCCTTAGGGTAAGGGTCACCTTGCCCAAGCGAAGCCATCCCTCGTTAGTGGCCGGTCGGCCACCAGCAAGGGAAAGAGAAAAGTAAAAAATCCAAAAAAGGATGAATTACTAAAATATCCATGACTAGTTGGATAGTCAAGTCCTTATTTGAAAAAAATATAGTTATTTCAAACTCTTATTTGAAGAAAATCTACTTTGAGCCCTTATTTGAGAAAATAATTGCACTCCAGGCCTTTATTTGAAATAAGATCTACTTCAAACCCTTATTTGAAAAAATGAATGCACTTTCAAGCCCTTGTTTGAAATTTCCCCATTAAGTAATGATATCTAATCATATTTTGGAAAATAATTTCTAATTTTTTAAGGAGAAAATTAATTTTCTAAATGTAAGCGTAGGTTTTCTATTGACTTATCTTATTAAGCAAAACAAATGCGGAAAAATGCGAAAAATATTTTTCACAAAACAAACATAATTACAATTTATTTTGATCACTTAAAATTCTTAAATATATTTCATTAATCTGAGAAAATATAGAGGACGTTATGATACGAACCAACTAACAATTCGATTTCATAGTTACAATGGTCGTAGGCCCCATTTGATATAGCTTTTCCAAGGGGCTTTAAGCCCCCAAAACCCTTTGAAGAAAATATTAGGTGTTTGGCAAACATATTTGGAACTCCATTAGCCAAATGTCAACATTGGAAATATTGAAAGCCCAATGTAGATCCTGACCTATTTTGAGCTTTAGGCATTTTGGAAATGCAAGTTTGCTATTCATCCACATCATGTTCATCTCCCTCCCTATTCATCTTCGTCTTCCCCGATTTGCCGCTTAAGCGTTGGGCTTCTTTGGCAACTGCCACCATCGCCAAAGGGTCGCGCCTCCCCGGCGACCACTACCTAGGGTAGTGCAACTCTCCACTTAGGCAACGACATCACTTGAGGTCACGCCCCTACATGGCGTCGCCTAGGTTTGCGCCACCTAAGGGGCATCATCTAATGTGGCATCCAAGAATTTCAACGAATCCTCGGATAGGTGATGGTCATGACCAATCGATAGAAGTATCATCGAACTATGGCATCGGTATCAATTACGGGCATTAATCCGTATTTGTTTATTTGTTGGATTGATATGGTATCTTTAGCAATGACCGATCAACCGTGCAACAAGAGAAAATCTTTGGACTATGATGGAATAATATTTTTATTTTAGAACCAAAAGGATGGAATTCAGTCATGCATGAGGAACATGGATGCTGAAATTTAAGAATAAAATTTTGAGGAGTTGGACTGCACGCAAGAATTTCGGTTATACATTTGTTCATGAAGCAACTGGATTATGGGAATGTAAATTTATTCATTTAGAAAACAAAGTGCTTCATAATTATAGGCTTATATTTTAAAGACCATGGGCCTTTGAGTTTGGACTTTTTGCCTCAAATTTTTCGGGCCCAAGTAGGCCCAAGGAGCCTCTAAGGCTGTCGACCGAAAAGGGGGGGGGGGGAAGCCACTCACCACTTGTCCATGGTTGCCTCAACCTTCTTCCACTTGTCCCTTCCTTGAAGCCATCTGTCATTTGCATGCAAAAATTAGCAAATTAATTAACCAAAGAAAGCAAAAGCTTTCGATTTGAGCAAGGGAGAGTGAGGCCGAGAGAGTGAGCGGGCGAGCAAGTGAGATAGAGAGAGAGTTCAAGCAAGAGTTCGAGAGAGGGGTGTGCAATGAGTGGTCTGAGCATGTGAGGGCAAAGAAGGAAGGCCACCCTCCGCTTGTGCCATGTCCGAGCTGCCACCGTCGACACCGCCGATCCCCATTGCCGATTGAGCCAAGCTAAGATCCCCGAACCCTTGTTTTTGGCTAGCAACCGAGTAGGAAGACTTGAGGCAAGTAGAAGTTCATTGATCTATGTTTTGCTTGCTGTTATTATCTAGTGAGGAGTTGGTAAATGTGAGAAAATAAGGAATTGAGAGTTGCATGTTGATTTTGGACAAATAAGATGGAATTAGATCAAGAAACTAAGTAGAAACAAAACATGTTTTGATGGATTTCGGTTTTTGAATTGAGATAAGAACTCAAGGATCTAGCTATGGTGGATTTTTGGAAGTGAAGAGGCTGTAATGTGGTGTAATACACTTGTAAACACTTGGCTGTGGACGTGGGATGCTGAGATTCAAAGAGTAGGAGTAGTTCTTAGTAGACTGTTTTTGCAGAAGACAGTATGACCCTTCAGTGATTTCATGATTTTTCTGTAATTATCTAGCCAAAATTTGACTTTGAATCCTTAATGAAAGTTGTAGGGCATATCTTCAGGAACAACATATTAAAAATTTAGAATAAATGAACAAGGTTTGACCGATGAAACGATTTTTCTATGAAAATGCTAAAGCTGGAAGTCATTATAGAACGTTAGCAAGGAATACAGAAATTATTACTCTCGATACGTAAGGAATTTGACTTGGTGTTCTTCATGAAACTTTTTCCTTTAGGTCTTATTGAAAACATGTCAAACTTTCATAATTTTCTGAGTTCATTTAAGGATTATTCCGAAATTTTTACTAGAACTGTGCATTGTAATAATCAAGCTGTTTTGTTTCGAATTTGCACAAATTGTCCCAAAGGTGAATATATCTTGAATTGTTATGCGAGATGATGATACTGGCATTGGCATGTTATGCAATATTGAGATTAGATGAAGGATTCTTGGGACATCTTGTTATTGCATTTGAAAGTATTTTTGGAAATTAAGATGTTAATTGTTGCCGTTGGACCCTTGGGTCAACGATGCCCCGGGAGTCGAGATGCCAAAAGGATCGAATGAGTCGATGCCTTGTGGATGCCCGGTGGCCCTAAGTGGTTGAATGCCAGAGGTTTTTCCTCGGGAGCTTCGGGATGCCCGGTTGTATGCTAGTCGGTACGTAAATCCAGAGGGCCGGGGCAACCATTCTCATGGTGAGCCTCGGAGGGTTTCCTTGTGACGCTAGGTGGGGTATGAGATGCCTGGAGGCGTGATATGCTCCAGATGCCCGATGGCCCTAATGGCTGAATGCTGGAGGCTTTCGCGATGCCAGGGTGGATGCGAATGCCCGAAGGGACGCAAACATTGGTCCTCTAGGGGATGAAACATTTTGAATGATAAAATGGATGATTCTACTACGTGTGTGTATGGTCTGGTTATAGGACTAAGTTGTATGGCATGGAATGGGACATGTCATTACAATTTGGCCCTATGATCGGGACTTGAGTAACTAAATATGATGCATCTTGATTCTTTTGAAATTATATATTTGCCATTGCATTAAAGAATTTCATGAATTTGGTGTATATTTATTCTTGTGATTACTTGTTTTTGTCTATCCCGTATGAGTCTAGATTTGAACAGTAATGCTTGATATAGTTTGATGAACCTTTTACTACTGAATGGATGTACTCACCCCGTGTGGGGACTAACATTTTAGATTAAAAGATGCCTCTACTGCCTGTCACTCGCGGTACTTTTTATGGTGTCCTAGTCGACATTAAGTGCATGTGTTCAAAGCACACTCATGTCGGGATTCGAGGATGGTTTTCAGTACGAGTTCTAGTCATGTATGACGTTGGTTTAGCTGATGGCCCCGTAGTTCAGGAGTTTTTGTCGGTGCACATTCGTCGTGATGGGATCATGCTAGGGATATTGCCACCGCCGCTAGCCGATGGATTGAGCTGGGTGTGATCGTGTGTGACCGGTAGCAAATGAAATTTTTTGGACTATCGGCACTGTTTGATAGACTTTTGTATAGGGCTAATTGGAAAGGAAAGCCAGGGGGAGGTTGGGTTATCTTTTGTTATGAAGTCGGGTATAGAAAACCACAGCAAGTTTTGATGTACCGACCGATGTTATCTATCAGACCTATGTAAATAAAAGTGTTCAACTTAACTTATAAAATTGTCTAGTGAGTGTGCATCATTTCAAAAATTTTGGGATAGGGAGATGTGATTTTCGCTTCCGCTATGCATTTATACGCTACGCTAGGACTGTTTAAAAATTAGAAACCCCAAGATTGTTAGACCTTCAAGTCAAGTAAGAGAGAGGTAAGCGAACTAAGGCGACCTAACGGATTGGGGGCTGTTTAGAGGGGTGCCACATCTAAGCTCACGACGTCAAGCCACTAGATCTAGCAATCTAGAGACTAGATCTAGCTATCCAGCCTCCACGACCTTAGGTCGCCAGATTTGACCGTCCAGTGGTTGGCCAACAGCCAACCTACACTAGATTAATTTTCAAAGTAAAAAAGAAAAAAAAAGGAAAATCGCTTTACAAATGTTGGTTTTATCAAATTGTATTTATGCTAAAACTATTTTCCAATACTTTCGGAGGTTACGATTTATCAAATGGTGTAACATTTTGGAAAACTCCTTTACCAAAAAGATATTTGCATTCTTTCCATAGTCATTTTCCCAAATGCGAACCAAATGGGCCAGTAATGGTAATGATGAAGTGATGGGATAGAGGTTAAAACACAAGGCTAATTTTTTTTTTTAAACCCTTGAATTTCAATTCTATCATGAGCTTTTTCTTTATCTAAAGAGAATTTTAATTCTAATCTCAAATCAATGCAGACATCAAATAATCATCACCAATTCCTTCAAAATTATCAACATCAAAATATCACTGTCGTTTTGTATGAGGCAAGAGGGTTGATGAATTGTCCTTGGTGTTGATAATTGAAGAAGTTAGTGGTGATTTTTAGACAAATAGGTAGATTTAAGATTAGAATAAAAGTTGGCGATTAATTTTTAGACTATATATATATTTGAGACAGAATTGAGATCTGAACTAGAGTCAAGGATTTTTTTTCTTTTTAAAAAAAATAGACCCTAGAAGTTGTGACACTACTTTCAAAAAGTGAATATTTTAGCAAAGTTTGGATTGCATCAAAATGGGTTACTCGAGTCAATTGGATCTAAACTCAATCCAAATTCAATTTTGATCCACCCATTTCACTTCTACATAATATAGGCTGCGTTTGGTTCGGCATTTGCAATGGGCTTTGAGTCCAATGCAAATCTTTGAAAGCCCAAAGCTACTTGGGAAAAATACAATGGTGTTTGGTAAAAAAATTTTGCAAATGGACTTTGAGTTGAATGTGCGTTTGGTAAGAAGAACTTTCGCAAGGGGCTTTTGATGGGTATAATGTGTGTGTGTGTATATATATATATATATATATTTTTTTTCTTTTTTTTTTTTTTTTTTTTTTTCGGCTAAACCCTTCGCCGACCGGACGAGGGTCTGCGCCGCCGCCAGGTCACCCGAGGTCGGGCGACCTCCGTGGCCCTCGGGCTGGTCGCGCGACCCTCGCCGAGGTCGCCCGAGGTCGGGCGACCTCAGGCGGCCCTCGGGTCGCGCGACCCTCGCCGGAGGTCGCCCGACCTCGGGCGACCTCGAGGCGCGGCCCGGCGCAGATCAGCTCGCCGGCGGCCGTCGCCCTTCGCCGTCCGGCGAAGGGCTACTCCTTTCCATTTAAAAATAAATAAATACATGGACAATAATGGAAATATGAAAAATTAATAAGGATAGTTTAGGAAAAAAAAATTTTTCAAAGATTGGGTAGAATCTTTGAAAGCTGTGCGTCCCTACTGGCGCGGAACCCGGCATTCGAGGAGCCATTTGAAAGGCCTCAAGCCCGAGGTTGCCAAACACCCCATTTTTGGGTGAAAGAGCTTTGGGGCGTGGATGGAGCTTTAAAATGCCCATCCAAACGCACCATAGCCTCTTTGTTCCATTTTTTTTTTTTCGCTTTTGGTAAAGAACAAAAATGGCAGGCACATGCCAATTGGCCAATTTTGTTTTTTATGTTCCTTTTTTTTCCCCCATTTTGTCCCATTTTCCTATATTTATTTTCCTTCGAATTTTTCTTTAATCCTTCCCTTTTCCTTAAACCCTAGCCAAAGCCTCTCTCCCTCCCCCAACATCCACTGCTCGCCCCAACCCCCCCGCATCCCTGGGAAGGAAATGGCTGCTCGGTACGGATCGCTGTCGAGGTCGCTGATCCAGGCCGCGAGGTCCTCCACGCTCCGCTCGTCCTCCTCGTCCCTCCCCCGCGTGCGGCCTTCTCGCGTCCCCCGCCCCCCGTCTCGCCCTCCTCTCTTCACCAACCCGAGGTTCTCTTCTTCTCTCGCGCAGTGAAAGCTTGTGTTTTTGGGTTTCTAGTGGATGAATTCGTGCTCCGTGGTTTTGTTTTGGTAAGGAATTTGGGGCAGCTGGGATGCGTCCAGTCGCTGATGCCGCTCCACAGCACGCTGGCTTCGTCCCGGCTCACCTCCCACATCTCGCTCGAAGCGCGCGCCTACTGCGAGCTGTCTCAGGGTAATGACGACCGACCCTTTTACCCCCCCTCCGTGCCCTGTCCTGTTCTGGTGATCGGAATCGTTGCATTGCGTCTGGTGTCGTCGATCTTGTTTATCGGGTGTGAAGGGGGTGAGCCCCGAATATGTTGTTAAGCCGAAAGTCGGGTAGGAATTCGAGGGATTGCGCAAAAACGTTCGGGGGATTTTGAGGGTTAATGGTTATACCGGGAAAGGGTCGAAGGAAAATCATGAGGGAGAGTTGGAACCTAGGCTTGGTAGCTAAAGGAATGATTTTGTAGCTTTGATTTTCCTGTTGGTTGAATTGCATAGTTGTTCCTCACTAATGGACGGGTTTAAAAAATCTATGAGACCACCCTGAGGTGGTGAGCCTCGAAGAAATTCTTTTGTTTAAAGTCCCTAGATGTTTGTTCCGAGGTTTATCGGAGGGTACTGCAATGAAATCTCTGTAGGGCATCTGGTATGAGGGATCGAAATACAGATGCGCATCTACTCTCTCTTTGGTCGAGGTAGAACAAGAACAATTTTAATTTGATTGTCTATGGTATCATGAATATGCTGACTAGTGCGCAATGCACATTGTTGTCATAAGACTCCGGGGTCATCATCCCTCCTTTTGATGCAAATGTCATGGAGATACCTCTCATATAGCTTGCTAGAGCCAGCCTAGACATTTTGCATCACATTGTGTATAGTTTAGAGTTGGAGCATGCCACAATGTCTCCGGAAGCTGAAACTGCTCTACCGTGACATCCTGTTATTTAATTTATTATTGAAACTAATGTCTGAAGCACCAAAAGTGGGTCACGTATGTTCAAATTTAATCAATATTTTTAATTGGTGTAAGGAGATACCTCTCGGGTTGTTTGCTGGAGCCAGCCTACAAATATTGTATCGCATTGTGTGTAGTTTAGAGTTGGAGCATGCTACAATATCCCCGTAAGCTGAAACTGCTCTACCGTGACATCCTGTTATTTAATTTATTATTGAAACCAAGGTCTGAAGCACCAAAAGCGGGTCATGTATGTTCAAGTTTAATCAATGCTTTTAATTGGTGTAAGGAGATACCTCTCAGGTTGTTTGCTGGAGCCAGCCTACAAATTTTGTATCGCATTGTGTGTAGTTTAGAGTTGGAGCATGCCACAATGTCTCTGGAAGCTGAAACTGCTCTACCGTGACATCCTGTATTTAATTTATTATTGAAACCAATGTCTGAAGCACCAAAAGCAGGTCACGTACGTTCAAGTTTAATCAATGTTTTAATTGGTGTAAGGAGATACCTCTCATGTTGTTTGCTGGAGCCAGCCTAGAAATTTCTGTATCCCATTTGTGTAGTTTAGAGTTGGAGCATGCTAAAATGTCTCCAGAAGCTGAAACTGCTGTATTGTGACATCCTGTTATTTAATTTATTATCGAGACCAATGTCTGAAGCACCAAGAGCAGGTCATGTATGTTAAAGTTTAATCAATGCTCTTGATTGGTATAAGGAGATACTAGGCATCAAAAGATGTAGCTACTGATAAGCAACATTTCTGTGCATTTCACCATTTGTATTAATTGTCTTATTTAGGAACCTCTGTCTTCATCTGCTCAAAAAGATTGCTCTGTTTCTGAGCTAAGGCCAGGACTGCACTAGAACATCAAGAAAATTCTGAGACATATGTCACGCTTCCTTTGTGAAAGAAGCTGAACACTTTCAAATTAGTGTTGATCCTAACAATCACCCCCTTCTCTTCTCGTAACTGCTGATCTATGTTGGAATGGTGTTATGGATCATTATCATTGTGTTTGCTTGTAGGTACTTGAAGACACCTCTAAATTAGCACAGGAGGTGCTAAGCCATATGGATCCTGAAGTATACTTTCTGGGGGGCTACTTTCAAAAGTAGAATGCATCGTGTGACTCTCTTGACAAGCATTTTTCTGTTTCAATTTTAGTTTATTGTAGAAAATACTTTGGAATGCTTTAGAACTAGGTAGGTTCAAGTTCAACCAGTTAACCTTTAGTCATTTTTCCATCTTCCTTAATTTATGCTCATAAATTGTCGGAGTTTCAGAAACAAATAGTTCCTGAGTTGGGCATCTTGGAATTTCAGTAAATTTATTTCTTTCCAATAATGAGTATTGTATAGGTTTAATTCGATGGATCAACAGAAAATGGCATGATGGCATGGTTTTAGCTGCATAATTCACTTTTTGGGTTGAAGAGTTAGCTTTGTTAAATGCACTTAAACCTGAGCTTTTACACCTTTTCTCTAAGCCTCAATGTAATAACGGCACTTCTGCGACTAATCGGTCTTTACTGGTCTGAAAACTGGCGTGGATCGTTGGAAAACTAGAGAACTCTATCTTTTGCATCTCTTCTGGTGTTTCTCCTTTATTTGACCTGTCTGTTTCCTCGACGGCACTTACCGCTGCTCAGTCAATCTTGGTTTTCAAATATCGGACCAGTCGCTAGGTGTCATTCCGACTTGGTTGGTGGTCTCACGTTAAAATGCAGATTGCTCAAGTACTCAAGTATCTATCAGCAGAATGCTAGAAGGGAGTTGCCTTTGAGGCTCCATTTGGTTCAACATTCTTAGGGGACTTTGAGCCCCCAAAGCCCATTGGGAAAAATATTATGTGTTTGGTTCATTATTCTGAGGCCCCTCATTGGCCAAATGTATGCTGAAAGCCCAAAGTAGATAGGGATTTATTTGGTTTTTAGCTTTTTCGGAATTCTAAATGAAAGTTTAATGATTTTTTTTCTTTTCAATATTGCCCTCATCGATAATCGTCTTTTCCTCTTTTGCCCTCAAAAGATATTGTTTATCGTCTTCTTCTTGGATTTGCTAGTCAACTGACGAAGCTTGGCCATCGAGAAGCCTCACATGAGGTTGTGCAACCTCAAGCAAGCCACAACCCTACCACCACTAGAACCACCACCACCACCAATCGCCTACCCACCATCACAAACATTGCCACCACCAGCAACTCGAACTCGAACTGTTTATCTCACGATTTTGCCCTCTTCGACGTAGTTGCATCTCATTTTCCTTTTTCTATTTTCTTTTTATTTATTCCTTTTTCTTTTCACCTAAAAGTTGTTTTGCAAAATATACACATAAAATGAGTATCCAAACATTCTTGTCTTCACAAAATGCTTATTCATTCAAAGATACTTGGGAAATGTAAATTCATTTTCCCAAAGTTGAACCAAATAGCCCGAGTCTTTATAATATATGGGGCTTCCCTAAGGGATAGGTGAAGGGGGTAAATTGCATTCTGATGAGAGTTATACGAGTTTACCTGGTTTATCAATTTTATCTCCTCTCATCATGTTTGGCACATATATGGGGCTTCCCTTAGGGATAGGTGAAGGGGGTAAATTGCATTTTGGTGAGAATTATACGAGCTTACCTGGTTTATCAATTTTATCTCCTCGCATCATGTTTTGCATTGTGCCATAGGTGCAATGCTTAGTTAAGTAGGATCGATTGGATTCCATTTTACTAATTCAAGACTTTCCCTTTAACTCCAAAGAAAGTAATAGAACAAATATAGACAAAAGGGAAAGAACAAAGTATGGTATGGTTCTCTAGGAAAACTTCCTGAACAACTTCATGAATTTTGAAATCTCATATAGCTCTCCATAAAATCATCTAAAAATAAGCATAATTCAATCGGGCTCGAAGCACTCCGGTTTCATTAAGTTTGACCGCTATGACTTCTGAAGGCAATACACCGGTGTGCGTCAAGGGAGCAGCTCCTAATTCAGCTCGAGTTTAATTAGCTCATTGGTGAGGCAGTAACTCAACCGGGCGATGATCGGTGCTTTTAGGCACTGTACCCCCTCTTTTTCAGCACTTAGGATTCGGATGCAAAATGTAAGTCAAGATCAAATGACATTATTGCAAGATGAGCATATGCATAGACTAGGTTGATGCGTATATAATATGCTTTGCACTTTTGAAGGCGATTGTCAAAGATTTCATGTATTTTTTAGTTTTGTTGGCACGAGAGTCGATGTGATGAGTCCATCAAGTCGGCCCCTTATAGCCCTAGACCATACAAGAGACATACCACCAGCAGATCCTGAGCTAGAGACTTAGAGAGGCAGGCCTCCTCAGACGACAACCTAGGGTCGGCCCCCTCGGTCTCCAGCCTCAACGTCAAACCTCGTCGATATCCGGGCAATGATAAGCCTACCTAAATCAGGGCTAATCAGATTAAGACGTCAATTAGTGTCTATCGTTCGATTCTTTCTTCTTGTTTTGTTTTTAATTCCATCTCTAGGAAGATGTGAAGGGGAAAGTCTTCGATGGGGTGACCCTAGAAAATTATAAACTTTGTAGCCTTAGGAAAAAGATGGTCGGATTTCGTTTGCATGAACCTAGAATTGGCAACATCCCTAGTGATTACGTGGTGGTCTACTACTGGGGACTTGGACCGTGACAACCTTAGCCACGTTACACTAGTTTGTTGTATGTGTTTGTGACGTTGTTTGAATATTTAATTACGCAGTTCTAATAAATTACCCATTTTTCTTTCGAAAAAAGGTAACTAGGCGTCGCAACCTTTTTTTCCCATGATCTGAATACGAGGCTGTGGGGAGTGTATCACCGAGGATCGTTCGCAGCCTGTGCGGCAATAGTTGTCAAATTCCCACTGAGGTGCTAGAAGTCTACGACTCGCTCGCCAAAGTAAGACGCGTGACTCGTTCCTTCGACAGATTCCATTCGCATTAAAGCAATTAGATTGGTGAAATCGATTTATTGAGAATGTGATGATTGCAATTCAATCTAACGCGCATTGAGCGTAGGAGTTTGAAGTTTAGTTAGGGAAGATGCACTGATTGCAACTCAATCTAATGCGCACCGAGCGTAGGAATTTGAAGTTTAGTCAAGGAAAATACGCTGATTGCAACTCAATCTAATGCGCATTGAGTGAAAGAAATTGAGGTTCAGCCTAAGTAAAAGTCATCCACAAATACAATGATCTGTTTCGTTTGAACTTCGGTTCCTGAAAATGTGTAGCTAATCCTCTCTGATATGATTATTTTGTACTTTGTAGTATGCGCCCAAACAAATTTCATATTTTCTATGGTTTAGCCAGAGTGCCCGATATATAGACATAAAATGGGAGAAGAAGACTAGAAGTGCTAAAAGTTGTACACACTCTCATTTTCCGTAATACACAATTTACTCTCAAGTTTTTTCTTTTTTCTTTTGACACATCTGACACACAAGTCTATAATATTAATTACTTGTTTTTTTCTTTCCAAGTTTTATGGATTTGTTGAAATGGAGTTGAATTTGTCAAATTGAAATAATGAAGGATATTAATAAATTGTGGATTAATGTTTTTAGTGTAAATTTATTATATGATTTTATTTATTTATTTATTTATTTATTTGTGAATTTGAATCGATTAATTTAAATAATAGTTTATTATTTATATATAAAATATATATTTAATATATAACGTGTTTCAACGTATTGAAATTCTCTATTTTTTTTAAGAAAAGATGTGTTGGTGTATTATGTCGTGTCGTGTCGCGTGTCGATATCGATGTTAATTAGCATCTAGCTATAACAAGTGTGGACCATGGGCATTGCTGGAAAATGGACAAGGACTCCAGGAAAATGGACAAGGACTCCAGTGTAGGTGCTCATCTGCGGTCAAGGCCGGGAATCAAAAGGTCATGCCATAAGACCATAGGGAATCACGTCAGACATAGTTTTAGCTATCAAGGAAGAAATCATGAATATACAATCCTAATTTTGAACATTGATTTCATGAAAACAACTTTATCAGCTCTTTCAAGCAAATAGTCAAACACATGCTAGGCATTTTTAAAACGTAAACTTCGGACTTGATTTCAATGTATTTCTCAGCTTAAACATAGTATGCAGAGTATTAAATCATCTCTATTTGTCACGAATCCATCTCATTCTGTCACGATTTGCTCACAATTTAACTTTAAATTCAACAGTCCATTCGAGCCACCGCCCACCACGCCAGGCACCACCATCCGTTTCACCGAGATCACAACAGTCGAAGACAAGACCTTGGTTTTGCCTCACACACGAAGATCTGGTAGAATCTCAAAGGGAAAAAGAAGAAAATCCACCAAACCGGAAGTCCCGATTCTACCCATCGGATCCATTCGCGGGAGGCAGCGATGTGTTCCAATTGCAAGGGACCAGCCACGTGACCAAGAACCCAGATTTCGGAACTTGAAGCTTGATGCCACCCAATTCGACGAGAACGAACGACGCGAACGAAGGCGACGAGAAGGACGATCTATCAAAACTGGTGACGACGTTGTTTTGGGTTGTTTAGGTAAATGAAACTAATTAAAGGATGTTGATTTAGGCTTTTTATGTTGATTCAAACCTCCAGCATGCCACGTCAACTTGATATTAATAAAAAAAATGCCACGTTAGATTTTCAACCAAACATATCGGAGTTGACATTGAAAATATCGCTTTTCAAAAATTTGGCATTTAAGTGACAAAAAAATAAAAAAAACTTGTGACATTAAAGTAAACACTATAAATATCTTTTGATACTGTAATGTCCTTCTCCCTACATAAAAACAAGGGAAAATTTTAATTAAGGGCCTAAAGTGGAATCGTTTTCTAAAAAAATGACCCAAAATAGACATTGTCTCAAATAAGAACCTAAAGTGACCAATTTAGTTTTAGATAAGGGCATTAACTTAAAAGCCAACCAAATCTTATTTGCATCTAGGGGTATTTTTGTCTAAATACTTTATTTCCTTCTTTTTTTAATTTATTTTCTCGTTCTCTTTCTTTTATTCATCATCATCATGCCTTCGCATTTTTCACTCTTTAGATCGCGTTCTCCAAAGTCCATCTTTATCTTCCTTGCCGAATTAGCTATCACCACCCTCAACTTCATTTGCCATTGCCCTCAACAACAATTCTAGTACCTTTGTTGAAAGATGAAGGTCAATCCAAGCCCTAGATTAAGCACGAGTGGACCAAGATGTGACACCCAGCTCGATTCGATCCCCACATCTTGTGGTCGTGGTCAAGCACAAAGCATGATGAGGTGTAAGCCATTAGCTTGTTGCCCTCGTTATCATCGATGCTTGAATTCAAATCGGTGCTCATGCAAGCTATGATCGATCTTAGCGAGGAGAAGCCAGATTGAAGTGCCTAAGCCAAATTTATTAGAGGTTTTTGAGGATTCTCTATGATACTCATGTGCATTGATTTGTTTAGTGAAATACATGGTTTTGGGATTTTCTAAGCGATTTTGCACTTTTTTCATCTTGTTATTCTCTCTCAAATTTGTGTAGATAATATTTTGGAGTTAGAGAGGCAAATTTGTTTGAACATGTGTAGACTAGAGTCATTCGTTTTTTAGATTGAGTGTTATCTAATTCGAATCGCCACCAAATGCGAGTATCTTTAATCACGAGTCAAAATGATTCAGCAGCCTTTGAAAATAACTAACATGCACGACACAATTGGACCCTCTCAAGAAGCCACATATTCCACCTCAATGCAATCTATGTCTATGAATGTTATGAATAGTCCAACCTGGACCTAATAAAACATTCCCAAGAAGCTATGAGTGAAAGTTATCGTGGCATAGGCAATTTCATTGGTGGGGAGAGCATGAAATTGTTACTTTAATTGCCATAATAAGTTTTTACAAGCAAATTGAATAAAAACAAAACTCACTGATGGATATTTCTTGATTCTCAAGTTCATTATCATCATCGGAGAAGGTGAGTGGTGGCGAATAACTTAAAAACTGACTTATACCAAAATCAATGAGTTCTTGGGTGAGGATGCAAAATTGCATAATGTAGAGCACGCGCTTTGAAGTTTGCTAATGGGGAGGCTGCAAAACTAATGTATGCAATTTGCAGTTTTGCAAAAGTGCATAACTTCTCGAATGTCTTTTTGTTTTTTTCCTTTTCCTAAATTGTTTAAATTGTTTTGCACATGTGCAAGCTCATGTGTGAGGAGTCTGATGCATTTGTCAAGAAGGAGGTGAGTAAAATGAAAAAAAGAAAGAAAAGAAAAACAAATGTCTTTAGATGAAAATACCCCTAGCTGCAAATAAGATTTGACTAGCTTTCAAGTTGAAACCCTTATTCGAGACTTAATTAGTTACTTCAGGCTCTTATTTGATACAATGTCTATTTTAGGCTATTTTTTGAGAAAACGGTTCCATTTCAGGCCCTTAATTGAAATTTTTTCTAAAAACAACAATTCCAAATTGATCACATTCATAATGATATTTAAAAGGGAAAAAGCTACAAAAAACCCCATGCTTTACTCAATGTGACAAATTTATCACAAACTTTTTTTGTGACATAAAAACCCCAAACTTTGCTAATAATGACACATTCATCCCACCAAGGGCATTTTCGTCTTTTTCTTTTTTTTTATGTTTTTCCTTTTCCTTTTTCTTTTTTATTTTGCTTTTTTTCTTTTTCTCTCTTCCCTCCGCCGGCCATGGTGGAGGGAGAGAGACGAAGAAGAAAAAAAGAAAAAGAAAAATATTTTAAAAAGTAAAAGACGAAAATGTTCTAAAGTTTAGGGTAAATGTGTCACACCAATACAAGTTCAGGGTTTTTTGTATCACGAAAAAAAGTTTGGCGTAAATGTGTTACGGTTAGTAAATTTTGAGGTTTTCATATCATAAAAAAAAAATTTGGGGTAAATTTGTCATTTTGGACAAAATTTGGGATTTTTGATGGCTTTTTCCCTATCTAAAATGTACGAATAACTTGCAAAAGCAAATATAATTGTTTCAATTGGGCCGTTAAAGATATTTTCCATTTATTATGGAGACATCATCGACAAATCATATATTCTGCAAATAATTCACGTCCTCAGCAAATTATGTGTATGTTTTACGTGGTCCTTTTTTTGTCTAGATTCATGGTATGGTATGTTAGACTGTATTTTCTCTGATTTGGTTTGAGAACATATAAAGAGGTCATAATTGCAATGTCGAAGCGAAGCGATTTCAGGGTCTTGTCATTCTTCTCATTTTCCAAGTTAGGTCACCGTGATTTACTATTGATGGGTGCATAAAGAGTCTCCCGTATTCAATTGATCTCATCGGTTCAGTTGATTTATGACAACTAGTAAGTTGATACTGCACGATTCCTTTTTAGCCAAATGCACGGAGATTGTCAAAACAGCTCCCTGAAATCAAAGCAAAACTAGGAAATTCCAACAACATGACTTCCATGTATGTCTACCCTTGACGTTTCATGGTTCAAAGAAGGCCAATGTCAAGATAATTAGGTGAAAGAGCAACCAAGTTTCAGTCTTACTACGGCATGCAATCGGATAAATTCAAAGAACCCAGGATGTCTCTAGCAACCCAATGTTTTAATCGAGAAGGTATTGACCTTTCCACCTACCCGTTGATTCGGAAAGAGAGGAAGAAAGGAATGGCCAAAGTAGACTTCATTTTATCAAGAATTAGATGGTGATTCAAGTGACATTATTTTCGGGGAAAAGATAAATTATCCAAAAATTTAATCCTAGCCAAACGTATTGACCAAGTCCCTTGTAAAAGTCAATTACATGTGATGTTTTTCCAAAGAAACAAGTTAGCTTTATGTTGCCAGAATACATTACAAGTGGAGCATCCTTGTTCCCATGGAGCCCTACATGTATTGTAGACTTTTTCTAGTTTTTATCTAGATGGAACAGCTAACAAGTCAATTAAGAACACCGGATGGATCTGTTTTTATGATAAATCAATCATTTAAAAAATATTTTTAAAAAAATGATCGATTCATCGATTATTAAAATAAACTAAGAAAAACTATTTACATCATTCACGAAAATGTTTCGGCATAGAATTTATGAAAGCATTCTTCATTGATTAATATTTCTTAAGTGATACAAACAATCAATTTCTATTTAAATGTTTTCTGAGTAAATGATTTTGTGCGAAACAAACATATTCTAAAAGGAAAATATAGATCGGACTCAAATTCTAAATGAGAAACCATGCATAGTATGTTTTTAAATATGATGAGTAGTTTGTAGATCTTTGAACAAGCATTCTCAATATTCTATTTTGTCGAAGCGCATTAACCGAATTGAAGTAAAGGCCTTCAATAATACCATACAGGCATATGAATTAAATTGTTTGATAAAACCATGAATATATTGACATTATTAAAACTTGAACTATGACATCTTGAATTCCATATCAAATGGGAAAGATTATGTTGAGTGACTCATAATTGAATATAGACTCTCAAATAATCATCACCTTATATGATTACTCCAAATATCTTTTAGGAGATTTACTGTTCAATCGTTAAAGATACTATTAGAGTAATACCTTTTCCAGTAGATATACATTCGTGGATGACTATTACTCAAATGAACATAATTGATCCCTATTTTTGTTTAACTTGAATTTAAAAAAATAAAAAAATTCCATCCTTTCATAAGTTTGATGTTGCTCATCAGCTCCGGTTGAGGGTTAACGTTTGGAATCAGGTCTTGGAGCAGCATATATTTTATGGCCACCTTCGCGTGAGCCGAAAAAAAAAAAAACGAGGTCAATTCAATCTTGTCTGTCATTTCTTTGACTGTAGAGAGCCCGATTTCTATTTAAATGTTTTCCAAGTGATTGATTTTATGCGAAACAAACATATTCTAAAAGGAAAATATAGATCGGACTCAAATTCTAAATGAGAAACCATGCATAGTATGTTTTTAAATATGATGAGTAGTTTGTAGATCTTTGAACAAGCATTCTCAATATTCTATTTTGTCGAAGCGCATTAACCGAATTGAAGTAAAGGCCTTCAATAATACCATACATGCATATAAATTAAATTGTTTGATAAAACCATGAATATATTGGCATTATTAAAACTTGAACTATGACGTTTCGAATTCCATATCAAATGGGAAAAATTATGTCGAGTGACTCATAATTGAATATAGACTCTCAAATAATCATCTCCTTATATGATTACTCCAAATATCCTTTAGGAGATGTACTGTTAAATCATTAAAGATAATATTAGAGTAATACCTTCTCCAGTAGATATACATTCGTGGATGACTATTACTCAAATGAACATAATTGATCCCTATTTTTGTTTAACTTGAATTTTTTTTTTTTTTTAAATTTCCATCCTTCATTAGTTTGATGTTGCTCATCAGCTCCGGTTGAGGGGTTAACGTTTGGAATCAGGTCTTGGAGTAGCATATATTTTATGGCCACCTTCGCGTGAGCCGAACAAAAAAAAACAAGGTCAATTCAATCTTGTCTGTCATTTCTTTGACTGTAGAGAGCCCGATTGCTTCTACGTCATTGATGCTGTGGAATATATAACTAGAATAACAGAAAAACAACAAGAACCTCATCTCATCGTTTGACAAACCTTTTCCCAATCGACATAAACTCTCCAAAATAATTGTAATGATTCGCAAAATACGACACACCTCTCCTAATGCGGAGGGGGATCTGGAAATCACCTTCTAATGTCTATTATAAATCCAGCGTTAGACGATAATGTCAGCAAACGGAACGGCCGGCGGCAATTATTGGGACCAGCTTAGAATCGCTGGAAAGAATCTTGAGAGAGGATTCGTAAAAAACTGCAGAAGGCACCAAACCCTAGCCTATTGGCGTCAGAAGAAAAAAAATGCATGGGAACCATCCTTGCTAAGGGACAGAGAGACAAAGACCATCCTAGGGTTTTGACAGTTCGAAACACCTGCGTTGTGTAGATAATTTGACTAATACAATGTATTGGACCGCCGGTCATCTGAAAGAACAAAGACTTTATCGTAACCATTTTGTGCACCTCTTGTTTTGATTGGAAGTGAATCTTTTTAATTTTAGGGAGCAAATCTACATAGTAGATCATTGCCTTCCCATTGCATCTCTCTCTCTCTCTCTCTCTCTATCTATACAAGATCGGAGGTTGTCTATGGAGGAGGAGGACCACATATCCGAGGTCACTGAATCAGGTTTGCGGCAACCACAATGAGAGAGAGAGAGAGAGAGAGAGAGAGAGAGAGAGAGAGAGAGAGAGAGAGAGAGAGAGAGAGAGAGAGAGAGAGAGAGAGATGGAATTGGGTCAATGCCTTGGGCTCAACGTATCTAGACGTGTATTTTAGAACATAAAATAGAATTTCATGAATGGTTAAACAAAATTTTTATTCAAACTACATTTACAGGGGTACCATGTACCTTTCCACGAAAAAACCTACTGTGTCCTCACTGGTGCCAAAATTTTCAAACTTAAAACCTATTTTGTTACTGATAATGCCAACTGTATAATTACTCGACCTTGCTGATTCAGGAGGTCCTAGAATAAAGAGATGTTAATTTCTTAAAAATTGTACTTTTATATATCAAGATATAGAGATATTCATATTTCTTTTTGTGATTTTATTTCCTGTCCTTTTACTTATCGCAAATCCACGTCCCTCGGCATTTTAGTTCTTCAATCCACTAATCTCACCCTCCATCAGAGATACATCAAGAAAACCTAATTTGGAACCTCGAACAATTTAATTGGTCTTTGTACCTTGTAAATTCGGGTCACCTTAAACTTCAACACTTGGATTAAAACTCTCAAAAGAATTATGTTCTATTTAGATATATCCTATTCACTGCTGCCTTGTGCACTTCTGATCATCGCATAACGCAATTAATGCAAACTAGTGTTCGCCTAACCTTCTGTACTATCACAGTACAAGACTTAGAAAGTTAGGCGATGTCAAAAAAGTGTCTCACATCATTTAACAACGGTTAGAATATACTATTTATATTCATATGGTCTCTCTTAGTTTAAGCTTTTGAGTTGAACTTTCGAACATGATATTAGAATCATTGATATTCCTTTCAAATATGTGCGTCCACCCCCCATCAATCAAGTTCCACTTTTCACTCCTAATTCAGCTGCTCGTGGGAGGAAGTGTTACAGTATAGTCCCACATCACTTGACAAAAAGTGCTATATTCTCAGTATATTCATATGGTCTCTCTTTACCTATTGGTTTATAGTTCTAAGTTGAATTTTTTTTTTTTTACAAGCAACACCTCGCTATCTACTTTGCCAAAGCATAAGATTGCGATATCACCAAGAAGAGCACAATTATTGGCGCGCATCAGATCTCCTAGCGGCAAATGGCTAAATTTGTCAACGTCCAAGGACAACGATTGGATAAATGTACGCTATTTATGTCTGTTCATTGATCTTGGCCTATAAATTTTTTTTATGTCACAAATGGACAGACAATGCGGAGTCCTTTCTTCTTGTTAAACCTCCTATTTTACGTAACATATGTTTCAAATGTGCACGAGGGGTGAGCAATAACACGGGCCGAAGCGTGAACGTAAAGAAGTTCCCAACAAGGGACGTTGTAGACATTTGATGTGGTCATGATCTCGATTTCTAGTTTTGTGTAGATTTCGTCATACAATGATTCTGAATTCCACAAAAGAAAGACCATGAACGATTAACTAAGGGACGACATGCGGTATCGAAACAGTCTAAGCCTTACGAGAAGTATTATTATGCACATACATTTGTAGGTGATATAGCCGATACTATGATCTCGGTTCGTGAAATATATTAATTACAAAGAGTAACTTTTGCATGAAGTTGGCTCCCCATCGTTAATTAGTTTTGATTACAAAATCGGGAGATAAAAATGATAATTTACAACTGAAATTGTCTTTTCTGAGGATGTTCGGGAAAAAAAAAAGGACTTAATAAACTCTACTAGCTACAAGAGTTTCAGTCCTTCAAGCCTGTCTTTTTCTTTTCTTGGAAGTAGAAATTATATGAGAACTCTGATTTAGGTTCCACCATATGCCAAACAGAAACGTAACACTAACTTTAGATCTTACTCACAAATGCGGAGACCATTATCTTAAAAATGAAGCACGCATTAACTGCTATTTATCCAACTGGGATCGATTTGGTCACGGCAATTGATCACGTCTGCCGGCGATGACGGTCGCAATCGATCTGGTTCACGTTCGGTGCAGATTGACAGGTAGTTGTCACATCTCGGCAACTTTTCGTGTGGGCCTTCTCTCTAGTGGCTGTCACGGTGCACGTTGCCGATGAACCAGCTTTCCGATCCCAAATTTGAGCAGACGTCCGTGCGTGATTGGAAAACGCCAAATCCTCTCGTCACGGAAACAACTAAAGAGAAAAGATCCTTCGTCTGATTTTACCGTGTGAATACGTTGGCGGTGAAATGGAGGGACATTCATGCCAGAAATGGAGCAACATCTTTGAGATTCCGAGTCATTATTAGCGCGAGAATGTCGCTGAGCATGTACCGATTGACACATCGCGCCAAGTTGGGCACTCAGGGTTTGGCACCGACAGGAGCTTTTCAACCTCACGCCTCGAAAGACTTTGCCCAGTGATTGACAAATTTGAACACGAAAGTGGTCACATCACATGCACGGGCGGGCGCATATGCTTAAGCATAAGTAGATATGTATATGACAATCTACATGTACTTCGCGTTTGCATTATCGTACAGTGAGTTAGAGTTGTTGTAGCAGTGATACGGAAAAAGTTGAACCAATGTGACGAGCTCGAGGAATTGGAGATTGGAAAAAGGAATGCACATTCTATGTGTGCGTCAATCAATGTCTCTTTCTCAGTACATTCAATGTATCTATTCTCATTTGGGGGAATTGATAAAAAAAAAAAAAAATCCTTTTAATTTAATCAAATTCTAAAAATTTATAAAATATTATTAAAAATATGTATATTTGCGCTAACCGTGTCACTTGAAATTGTTAATATTCACATTTGTGATTTCCGGCTTAAATTGGCCGGATAAATTGAACTAAAATTAATGTGAAAAAATTTATAACTAAATTAGTACAATTAAAATGCTTGGAATTGAATTAGTACATATGTAATATATTTAAAACTTTTTGAATATTTTTTATTATTCCATCATATAAAGATATACACACACATAAGAAACATAGCAACCTCCATGTGAATTTCAAATTATTCTAACCACATCCTACTGTTGAGCAAAACCAACTTCCGGCTGGACCACTCTGCATGGAGCATATGTAGCGAGAGTGACATATATTAATAAATATGTATATATGTTAATTAAATTCCTGTTATTTAACTCTCCTCTGCCCATCTTTTCAATATCGACAAGGACATTCTAACTTGCTCCTCGAGAAATAATAGCTAACCCTAGATGTTGTTACCTCATGTGCCTCGGGATTCCATGGATGTCTATATGATCTTGGTTTTTTTTTTTTTTTTTTTTTTTCGAGGGCGATTATTTTTCTTGGGAAGATAAACTTTAACAAGCGATGAAAAGAAAAAAAAAAAACCCATTAAGATATTGCAATCAGATATTGTCGTCCCAGTCATTTCCAGAAAGATGGTGAAGGAGCAGAGCCAGGGATTGGAAAGCAACTGTCAGATGACGCAGCAGCAAATGCAAAAGCTTCAACCACCACCCGCTTCTTCTCCGTCTTATATTGAATCGGATCGCGAACCGTGACATGAAGAAGGAGTACAAAACGGAAACGATCATCCCCGCAACGAATTCTTTTCCTGCGAGATATAAAAATCAGGTCACGTCCACGTGATCTCTGCCACCACCATGGACGACCTTCCCATGAAAAACCCTAATAGTTCCATCCCTCATGTACCGGAGAAAAACCGAATCCAGCCGTTTATCATTCTTTATTCTCACAGAATAGGGTTCTTTTTTATTAGATAAAAATTTGTGCATTAATTTAACCAACGCAAAGAAATGGTCGTTATTGCGTTGCTTTGCATTGTGTCGATAATTCTTAGGCGGCTGTCGGCTCATCATGCGAAATTGATACGCTGGAGAAATGAACGAAGACATCGTTTAAGAAAAACTTGGTCAAACTATGTAAACAAATGGTGTAGAGAAATTGAATGTAATAATAATAAAAAATAAATAAATAAAAACCTGCGTAGATGAGAAGGGGTGGAAGAAAAAGAACAGCTTCACATTAAGGATAAATCAAATCAGAGGAGGGAGGGAGGGAGAGAGAGAGAGAGAATACATATAAAATTTGAAAGAGCTTAATCTGAAGGTTGCGTCCCTCTCTCCACTTACCACTATTTTCATGTCTTACACAGTACCATCATCTTTAAATATTTCCTTGTGTTTCTTCAAAGAAAACATGACCTTATTAAAGAATTTGTTCATTATCATCCTTGGTCAAAACGCCAAGTTGTAGTTCTCCGGGAGTACATAATCATAGTAATCTTCATAGTTAAACTTAATATACTAAGCTCCAAATCAAGTTTTGATATGAGCAAGAATCGAAAGTTTTGATTCGACATGATAATTCTCTCAACTGTCATTGAATAGATTGAAAAACTTTTGATGTTTTGTATTGCCAAAAAGTGTTTGGACTAGATTGGAATCTATCTTATTTACTGCCCAAATATAAAGTTTTCAATGCCAATGATAGACCCAACTACCCATCGGGTGAGCTCCTCATCATACCTCACCACAATTTGACAAGGGAATTCAAGACCAATTGATGATATATTTAAGACACAAACCCATCCTTCGCAAACTAATCAATTTCAGTGAATTACTTGAACGAATGAGATCGATCTAACTTGTCAAAACCCCAACAAGATATCGTGCGGCACGTTTGGATTCATCAAGTAGCTAAGCGATGGCCAAACGTGGCAGATGTATGTATTCTATAGATATGGGAGATAGATATCCTCATCAGCACAAGACAAAGATGTGCCTGTCTATATGATTAGACACCCGCTTAATAATTGCAAAAGAACAAAAGAGCCCATGTAACCAACTGAAGAACAAAATCATAGAAAAGCCCGCACGGTCCTAGTGTTCTCTCTCATACGCAACAGGACCAAAGAAAAGATTTTACACTGCTTCCGTGCCCGTCTCCCTCTCTCGATCTCTCGTTTGTTAGCCGGCGGCCATCATTGTTGTCAGTGATCATCAAAGATTCCCTAGGATAATTTCCTGCATGAGAAGAACTCTATTGATTTTTTCATATCTTCGAAAATGAGGCATATATCTTCACTTGATTGTTCAAATCTTTTTAAAATAATTTTTCTTACGATCGAAATATTGTAATAATTCTATCGATTTCCTCATATATTTCGAGATTGCGTGTATATCTTTAATCGATTATGTATACGAGGAATCAATAAAATTATCAAAACATCACGCTCTAACCTAGGAAATTATCTCAAGGAATCCCTAATTTTCGCTGACGTATGTTGCCTCGAGACCAACAAGCTCCCCTGCAAGAAAGGCCCGTGTGGCTAGAGAGAGAGAGAGGGGGGGGGAGGGAGGACGCTGACGCGTACATACAAGGACCCCGCAGCTGACGTGGCCGACACCCGGGCCCCGCATGTCGGGGCGACCCGGCGCAAGATGACCTGTCGCGGGCCCCAGCTCCCCCCGGGCGGGGACAACTGTCCGACACAAATATTTGATGTCGCCGGGGGGGCCCGCTGCCGCTGCCGTTCCCTTCCGGAAAACCACTATTCCACTCGGCTCTTACGTGCCCATCTCCACGCACCTTGCCAGTATAAATAGGAGCCTTCTCCTTGCATGGTTTCCTCACAGCACTCGCCCCACCACCACCAAGAGCCTCTCTCCTCTTTCTCTTCACAAATACACACAAACCTCTCTCCTCTTTCTCTTCACAAATACACACAAGCCTCTCTCTCTCTCTCTCTCTCTCTCTCTTCCATCATGGCCAACTCGGTGATGCCGTCTCCGATGGGCGCGCCGGCATGCGAGAAGGACGCTAAGGCGCTCGGGTTCATCGAGGAGATGACCCAAAACGTGGACTCGGTCCAGGAGAGGGTGCTCAGGGAGATCCTGACCCGAAACTCAGGGACCGAGTACCTGAGCCGGTTTAGGCTCGGCGGGGCCACCGACCGCGGCTCGTTCAAGGCCAAGGTCCCCGTGGTGACCTACGAGGACCTCCAGCCCGAGATCCAGCGCATCGCCAGTGGCGACCGTTCCAACATCCTGTGCTCTCAGCCCATCTCTGAGTTCCTCACCAGGTGCAATTTCATTGAACCGCTGAGTTTATTTTTTTCCCCTTTTTTCCTTTGATATCGCGTCCGCTATACGTTGATCCTAGTAATTTAAAGGGGGAAAAGAAGCTCGGAATCTGTTTATTTTATGTCCTTTCTATCTATAGAAGATGATGGCCTTAAAATAGATTTGAGCATATAATAATGAGTGCGCATATTCGCAGTTCGGGTACTTCGGCTGGAGAGAGAAAGCTGATGCCGACCATTCAAGAGGAGCTGGACCGTCGCCAACTACTCTATAGTCTCCTCATGCCGGTCATGAACCTGTGAGTATTGCCTAAAAACAAATGATGGCGGCTATGGCCAGAATGTTTCCAGAACGAGAATTTAATAATAAAGAAATGATGGCGGGTGCTGTACTTTTTTAAGTTTGCACTTTTTTGCAAGTATCTCCCCAAGAAGATCCCCATGGTTCTTTTGGTAGTGGATCCCTTTCGCCTTGAGACCATCTACAGTGAAACGCGAGTATAAAATGATATTGTCTTGTACAATAAATCAAAATAACATTCCTCTTATAACTAATCAAGTTATTTTGGAAGGGACATCTGAAGTTTTTTTTATTTTTTTTTTATTTTTGTTGTTGTTGATGTGCAGTTATGTGCCTGGGCTGGACAAGGGCAAGGGCCTCTACTTCCTCTTCATCAAGGCGGAGACTAAGACGCCGGGCGGCCTAGTGGCGCGCCCGGTGCTCACGAGCTACTACAAGAGCGAGCACTTCAAGACCCGTCCGTACGACCCATACAATGTCTACACAAGCCCGAACGAGGCCATCCTTTGCCCAGACTCCTTCCAGAGCATGTACACCCAGATGCTCTACGGCCTCCTCATGCGTGAGGAGGTTCTCCGCGTCGGTGCCGTGTTCGCCTCCGGCCTTCTCCGTGCCATCAAGTTCCTCCAGCTCAACTGGGAGCAGCTAGCCCACGACATCGCCACCGGCTCCCTAAACCCTAAGGTCACTGACCCCGCCATCCGGGAGTGTATGTCCAAGATCGTGAGTCCTAAACCGGACCTTGCCGAGTTCATTCGAAAGGAATGTTCTGGCGAAAATTGGGATCGGATCATAACTAGGATTTGGCCCAACACTAAGTACTTGGATGTGATCGTGACTGGGGCTATGGCTCAATACATACCAACCCTGGAATATTATAGTGGTGGCTTGCCCATGGCATGCACTATGTATGCCTCATCCGAATGCTACTTTGGGCTAAACCTAAAACCCATGTGCAAGCCCTCAGAGGTTTCGTACACGATCATGCCGAACATGGGATACTTTGAGTTCCTCCCCCATGACCCGTCGGCCCCTCCCCTGTCACGGGACTCCCCTCCCCGACTCATCGACCTGGCAGATGTCGAGGTTGGGAAGGAGTACGAGCTTGTCATCACAACCTATCCAGGCCTCTGCCGGTACCGGGTCGGTGATATCCTCCAAGTCACAGGCTTCCACAACGCTGCCCCACAGTTCCGCTTCGTGCGGCGGAAGAATGTGCTCTTGAGCATCGACTCAGACAAGACGGATGAGTCGGAGCTCCAGAAGGCTGTGGAGAGTGCGTCGGCGCTCCTCCGCGAGTTTAACACTAGTGTGGTCGAGTACACAAGCTACGCCGACACGAAGACCATCCCAGGGCACTACGTCATCTATTGGGAACTGCTTGCGAAGGAGCCAAACAAAGCACCTCCTAATGAGGTACTCAACCGGTGTTGCCTCGCCATGGAAGAATGTCTCAACACCGTGTACCGGCAATGCCGGGTGGCAGATAACTCCATTGGGCCTCTAGAGATAAGGGTGGTGAAAAATGGTACATTTGAGGAGCTCATGGACTATGCAATCTCTAGGGGTGCTTCGATCAATCAATACAAGGCACCGAGATGTGTGACTTACACGCCTATGTTGGAGCTTCTCAATTCAAGGGTGGTCTCGGCGCATTTCAGCCCTAGTGCGCCGCACTGGACCCCTGAACGACGTCGCTGACCGGGTGCAGATCATGATCGGATCTAGTCAGATCGACTGGAAAAAAAGGGAACAAGCTTTTGGTCCTGTCTCTGCCGCCGTATCATATCTCTCTCTTGCTGGACATTTTCTTAACTTTTCAAAAGTGTCTCTTTAGCTCTTCTTTTGAATTCCTGGCGTTCCATGTGTTGATGCGGAATAAGAAGTTCAGATAATCTGGGCGAATGATGTAATTGTCAATGTGTTGTAGGCCTCAATGTTTATTCCGTTTTGTGTCGCTCTGCCTTCGCTTTCTTCTTTCCCAAAAGTTGAAGACAGAGACTTGTAAAAATGGGGCTTGTTTTGCAGGTGATGGTAATGGCAATTTTTTCTAAATTTGTGGAAACATCTAGTGGCAATGTTGTGATTTCGGTCAGGATCGTGTAGGCATCTTATGCATGGAATTTTGTTCACGTGCTAGATATTCCTCTGCGAACTAGGGTTTCGTTGTTGCTGGTGGGGTTAACGTGATGGCTAAAGATAGTTTTCTTCAGTCGGCTAATGCTTTTGGAAGCTTATGATGAGGTTTTAGTGGGTGGATGGACATGTGAATTCGGTATATACCTCAGACTTTTTGACGGGCTTAAAGCCCTTTTCTTTCTCCTTTTTAACTTTTCATATGCTTCAGTATTACTTTTGGGCTCCAGTATTACTTTTGTTGACATCCGACATTGAAATTTGATCCTTTGTTTAGTACAAGCATCCATTATTACTCAGGCTAAAAAGAAACGGCAAGCAGCCATTTAAACTTCTTTTTAATTGGGTTTGTCTGCAAGAGCTAAATATAGTCGTTAGCAAAAAGTTAATATGAACTAGATCGCCCCCACACTCACGAACTAGCATCAAGGATACAAAAAATAATCAAATTAAAAATATTGTAGTAAATTAAAGCTAAAAAATGGGGTTGAGTACATTAGCTTCACAATTTCTAAGTGTGGGGGACAATATTTATTCCACTTTCAAATGAAAAGGTAGTTTGTAGCTAGACAAGTGGTTTACTTTTAAGATGCATTATAGTTTTTAACATTCAAAAGAACTGATAAATGTTATTAATGAGCAAAAATAGGTATAATAATTGAGAAGACAAGGTTCACACACAGAGGTCTTAGGGTGCGTTTGGGAAGATTTTTGGGGAAAGTCCTTGAGAAAATGCAAAGGTCTTTGAGTCAAGGGTGTTTTCCAAAATGCAAAGTGTGTTTGGTAAATTTATTTGTGAAAGTCCATTGTGAAGTATACTTGTGCAAAATAGTGTTTGGGTAAATTAAATTTGCAAAATACTTTTATTTTAAAAAAAGGAAAGTTGGCCGGCCAAGGCTTCGCCGGTTACTGCCGGCCAAGGCTTCACACCGGCCAAGGGTAGACGATTCGACGAGGGTCGCGGCGACCCTCACCGCGCTGTCGCGCAACCCACCGCGCCGCGAAGGTCACCACGAGGTCGTAGAGGATCTGGGTCGCGGCGAGGTCCTGGTTCGCCTGGGTCGCTGCGACCTCCGGCGACCTCCGCGACCCCAATTTGGGTCGCCTGGGTCGCCGCGACCTTCGGCGACCTCCGCGACCCGGATCTAGGTTGCCTGGCGCGGCGACCTCCACAACTCAAATCTGGGTCGCCGCGACCTCGGCGACCAGTTTGTGTCACGGTGGTCGTGGGTCGCCGAAGGTCGCGGCGACACCTCGCCGCGACCCGGCGACCTCCGCGACCTAGATCTGGGTCGTGCGACTGGTCGGTGACGGTCGCCGGGGTGCGGCGACGGTTGCCGGCCTCTCTCCAACCCATCGCCACCTCGCTGGCCGATTCGCCACCTCGCCTGCCGACATCTGAGAATTCAACGAAGGGGAAGATGAACAGTGCATCGGGCCTTCCGAAAATGCTGAAAGCCTAAGGCAGCCTAGGACCTGCCTTGGGCTTTCAGCCTTTGGAAGGCCAGCATTTCTTCAAGGTAGGTCTAAAAATTTTTCCCAAACACCCAATATTTGGGCAAATGGGCTTTGGGTACCCAAAGGTACTTGGCAAAGTTGGTGCCAAACGCACCCTTATTATATTCATATTTACATGATATATCTACCACAGTAGATGGGCAAACAAGGGGATACAATGTCCAAATCACTCCTTCAATGAGCAAACACAGATATAATAATTGAGAAGACAAGGTTCACAACATAGATCTTATTATATTCATATTTACATGATCATGTCTACCATAGTAGATGCCCTTTTCTATGTGAAGGCAAACAAGGGGATAAAATAGCCAAATCACTCCTTCAACTTGCTCCTCTAATTGACTAGTCTCGATGGAGAAGTTCAACTACAGAAAGTTTGTTTGCTTTTGAAACTTGTAGAATCCATGCATATGTTGACCTACTATTTCTAGGGCAAGAAAATGCCCTACTACATTTATTCGCCTAACAGACATTATAAAGAGGGTGACATTTTCTATAAGTTATTAGGCATATAGCCAATGTCGGCCACATTATGTTGTTCTAAGCTGCATCATTGCCTAATATTCATTTGGAGAAAATCGTGTGACGTTCGTTCACCTTCTTATCTTTTTCCGCCTCTTTTCTTGCTTCATAACTTTAGTCTTCTTCAAATATTAAAAGTCTAATCGTACTGACACATCCCATAAAAGACCAAAACCCTAATTATATCGTCTCTACCTATCTAGGGTTTGTCATCATGTGCTCCTATTAATGATAACAAAGCTGCTAACCATTTCGTATAGGATTCGTCCTTTGACCTCTATGCCGTATTCAAAGTACGATTGTTTTTTATAAGAGTAAATTATAGTTATATTTTAGCGTTCCGTTAAGTTTTTTCTAACCAAATAAATTAATGTAATGATGCAAACTTCGATCCTTCATTAGTTGTCTAGAACCAAGAAGTCAACGACTCTATACTTAGTCTTGTTCAAACATGTAATTAACAAACATGTTATATGTCAGTAGTTGATACACAGCATTGTTGTAGTCCAAAGCAAGTCTAGATGCACGGTACTTGAAATATTGAAATACAGCTTTCCGCCTCTGAATTCAAGGGCCGAGGGAATTTTGAAAGACTAGTCATTCATATTTTCGCAAAAAGAATTGCACAATTAATGATAATGGATCGCTAATTAAAGAGTCTATATTTGTTTCGCATTATTTTCTAGAAAATGATGGCTTGTATAGTTTACAATAATGAATTAACGAAATTGGTGCATACATATTCTCTTGCATCCCACATCTTACGAACAAGTCCTACTAGACATGGCTTGCCCACAAGACATGGGTCTAATATATCATGCTATAAGTGACTTTTGCACATTAAACACATTGATCCTTTTTAGGGGAATTGTTTCTTTTCCAAATGAAAATTTAAGAGTTTTCCAAGAAAAAGTGAAAATTTAGAGAATTTTCTTCCCAATATGTAGTAAAATTGACTAACATGCTTGCGACATAATGCACTATAGAGAGTAAAATTACCTCAATTCCATCTAAGAAAACATGTAGTAAAATACCGTAGTATAGTTTAAGTTACTTAAACCAAAGTAATAACGGAAAAAGAAATGACCAACGAGTAGAAATAAATCCTAATAAACTTAAGTCTTGTAAAGTATGACATAGGAGATTTTGGAAAGTGTGATACAAATTTTTATATATGGCAAATCAGTCCATAAAATTCAATCATCTTCCGTATGATATATAAATTTCTAATGATATTTCTTAAAAAATATCATGATATTGTCACTCCGACAAGTCTCAAGACACTATTTCCATATAAGAAGATCGATGTGGTAGAGAAGCAGATTGAATAAACATGAATTTTCAAGAAAAAATTAAGCGTAAAACCCTTCTCATGGGCAAATATATAAGCAATCTATGTCACTTGCAAGGCTTGATTGCGAATGCAATCGATTCGATTTTGATCTTTTTCCAGTACGATACTATCACTACAACTATGAACTGACCATATACCAAACGCATCATAATCATAAGACTAATTCGCGCGGAAGAGGTTGTTGCTCCACAATAATTACCAAATCACTTAAATCTGCCATGCCTGCCCATCCCCCCCAAGCCACAAGCAAGTCCCGCACGTGGCTTAAATATTTTTGGCTTTTACCCAAAGTTACTATAACACGGCTTTGGTGAAACAGCAAAATCTTGCAAAGTTGCACCTGCAAGAATAATATAAAGCGACAAACTCTTATCTTGTACTTTATCTTGGAAAGCAATGTGGCAAAATCTGGTCGCGGGGATACTCAGATATAGTCGGCAGCCAAAGAGTTACCAAAAATCGAAATGACAAGCATCTAATCCCAATAAAAGACCGCGCAGGCCGGAAAAAAGCCGAAAGCGGTTCCTGGCTTTTAACGGAAACCTTTTTATCGCCCTCTAGAGAAACCCAGAGCAAACCAAAGCTCACGATAAAGCGATCTTTGAACGAGCCACGAATCGGGTCACGTCCTGATAAAGGACTCCATTCATCGAAACGCGAAAACAAAGCAATGGGTTTGACCGTCCAGCTTGGGGAATGGTTTGAACGTGGCCCAGCGAAAAGGGAACTTCGCTCAAGGGTTAACCAGCCCGGTTGCTTCAGGGACGAAACAGCGAAGATTCTTCAAAGCACTCGATTTCCTTTGGAGAATTCAAAAAGATCCCGGATGGAATGTTTGGGAAAGAATGAGTTCACTGGATCACGAGGACGATTTCGTTGTCTCCTTCATCATGGTGCATTAATGTCGCGGCATCATAAAAGGGAAAGGCGTAGGAGATTGGTCATGGTTCAAGTTTCCACAACCATGATTTCGAACGGCCCAAAGCAACGCTTTGCATGGCCTTAAACCGCCGTTGAAGCCGTAATAGCGGCAATCCTTTCCGTTTCAGGGTGGTGGTTGGTAAGTGGAGTGCTGAATACGTCTCGAATTCTAGCCGAGAAGCAACTCGGATTGAAGCCTGGAAACAACGAAGATCGGAATTAGGCATGTCCAAGAGGGAAGTAGGACCAAGGTGCTCGAGCCACAAGTTGGAAACCTATCTTTAACTTCAGGAAAATGATTATTCTCTTTAAAAAATCTGAAATCATTTTCTAAAATATGATTAGATATTAACCCTTTGACCGACTTTGCATTTGGGCACAAGAGAACCCCAATGTCTGTTCTCAAGCCCTTGATAGAGGCCACGGGCCAATACCAAGTCCACTGGGGTCCATCAAGGCCAATACTATGTTCAAAGAGTCTAGACCCATAACCCTAGCGCTCAAACCCAAGTCCACAGTGGTTGGGCGCAAGACACCGGCGCTCATGGCTAGGCCTAAGACTTTGGTATTGTTGCCCAACTCCTCAATGGCCCAGCTCAAGTCTACAAAGGCTAGACTTAGGTCCACAACTCACGCACTCAAGACTAGGTCCATCAAGGTGACCATGACCTTGATACCAGTGCTCAGGCGCATGTCCATTGAGGCTAGGCTCGAGGCCTCAATGCCCATGCCCCCGGCACCCAATGCCAAAACAACGTTCCCGACCCAAGTCCTATCCTCAGTGCCTGAGCTTGAGACCCAGGCACCCATGCCTAGGCCCTCAACGCCTTGGCCTCAGTCCTTAGTCCATTAAGGTCAAGTCTAGGATGCTAGCACCCACCTGAGTCAATCAAGGCTAAGCTCGAGACCCTATGCTTGCACCTTGGTTCATTGAGGTTGGGCCCATGTCCATCAAGGTTCCAAAGACCTTGGTGCCAAGCCCAATTCTATGACACCTACATTCAACTCCATGGAGGCTGAGACCCGAACCTTGGACCTATATGCCGATTCCCAGTGCTCAATAGGCCTAGGTGAGGTCCATCAACATCAGACTTGAGACCTTAGTACCTATATTTGGTTCCCCGGTTGCTTAGCACCCAAATAATATTTGTCTACATAGGAAAATCAAATTATATTTTCCTTACCAAACAATGTAAAATATTTTTCAGTTCATTTTCAAGTTTTAGCTAAATACCGAAAAATATTCATTTTTCTAGAAAATAACTTTCTAGGAAAACATTTTGTAGTAATGTCACAATTTTCGTGAAACAAATGGAGGCTATATGAAAAAAATTTAAATGGCTTGATAAAAAAAAAAAAAAATTGGTCGATTGAGGATGTCGGGGAATAGTTTCAAGTTGTTTTCAATTTCTTGGCCAAGCTCGAGAAAATTGGAACCCGTGTCTCCGTCAGGAAACGTTTCCAAGACACAAAAAGGTAAATTCCTATTTGCACATCCCATTTTCATTTGAAATGAGATAAAGGATTTTGAGAATTCTCATGAACCAAACACGCACTAGTTCTGAATTTCGGAAAATTGAACTTTAATTGGTGACGTGTTGCGTATCAAATAATTAAATAGGATACTTTCTTTATACCCATAAAAAACGGGGGATACTTTATCATTAGATATGTCAAAATTATGAAACTTGCAATCTTACATTTATAAATGACTGGTAAATTGTAACGGGCATTGCACGTGCTGAGACAATATATTTTCTTTAAAATGTCTAAAAATCAAATTTGCTGAAGCGTAATATGAGGATTCTCTATTTATTTATTTATTTATTTATTTATTTATTTATTTATTTATTTTGATCTCTAAACCATCATCATTTTATTTACTACTTCATATGATGAAACAAAACACTCGAGCATCGTAGCATAGTAGATCAAATAAAACGGGGGAGATTATAAATCCAAATCAGGGGTAGAGAGTTGTTTCGGCATGCCTTCGCGATCCAGTCCGCGGGCGGTTTAAGTTTTCGCTACGGTGGGCCAACATCGGGCCGGAAGGTGAAGTAATTTTGCAGGGCCCGTTTCACGGTCGGATTCAGTTCCCAACTCAACTCGTTGAAGTCTTCAAAGCGTGCACAAGAGATAAGCGGTCGAGTGTACTTAAGGAGAGAGAAAGTTCCGGGTCTCGATGAAATTTAGGGTTTCGACGATCGCGATCGTCTCCGCCCTGGAGAGCCGAAGTCGCAGCGGCGATCGGCTTCGCGAAACCATCGACGATGAGGCCTCGGTGATCTCTGCATACACATGCTATGGCCGCGCGATGTCGAGGAGTCTCTGTCATCTCGGTGGGAGGTTCTGTCGTATCGGTGTTTGCTTTGTGTGCCTTTCCGGATCCGGGTCGAAAGCCGCATCCACATTAATACGAATCGTTCTGGAGGAGGTGGAAGCCAAGAGTCGATAAGTGTTCGGTTTTCTTCTCGTTGTTCTTTTCGCCATTTACGGATCTATAGCTTCGTAAATGCTTATGCTCGGCTATGATTGATTTTGGTCTCGGAATCTGGCGATTGAATATGAATCGATTTCGTTCCTTCCCGGATGTTCCATAATACCTCGGAATTAGGTTGAATTTACCCGAGGTTACTAAAGATCGTTGTATGTCGCGGATCCATTCTTCAAATCGGAAAGGCCGACTGGGAATCAGTATATGCAAGGGGGCCGAACTCCGGACCTTTACAGTCCATGGGCGAGAAGAAAGGTGTGCTCCAAATTTTACGCTTCTTTTTGCGAGAGAGGACACAAGGGAGAAGGTACGATTTTGCGGTGGTGCAAGTTTTCCTTTGTAGCTAGGGCATTGTTACATGCATTCCGAGAAAAAATTCTTGTTCTGGGTGGGATTGTGGACTGCCATATATTTTTCCATAGATTGGGACCGGCCTGGTAAGATGATGTTGCTTGATTGTCCCGTGTGATAACGAGGCTTTCCTAAACATGAAATAGCCACTCTTTACCGAGTACTCTCCCGTTTTTGTGTGCATCCATACCAGCTTGTCATTCTCCGGGTAAGCCAATGGGTGTGGCTAGAATTTCCTGCACTCTCCTTTCATCGAACATAGAATGTATTAAGGGTTCATTCCATGTACCCGTGTCTGGATATATGAGTTCTGCGACTTTTTCTGGTTCATGTTGTGATGTTTGGGCCTTCTATTATACCACTCTTTAGCCATCTCATTGTTCTAATTGGAGTGTTTTTGCCATTGCCGATCCTATGCATGACCCGAGGAGCAACCGAGTCCCTTGCCATGATGATACTCGCCATCCCCACGAAGGCCTTGACCTCTCGCCCGCAGTCCGAAATCTCCCCGTGAGTAATATAGCCCTTTCCATAATCTGGTTAACAAAGAGTCTGGATTTTGAATTATGCGCCACATCTGCTTTGCTAGCGGTGCTTTATTAACAATGCTCCGTAGATCTTTAAATCCCAATCCCCTTCGCCTTTCCCCTCGTTTCAACAAATCCCACTTCTTCCAAAGGGACTCAGTCTTTTTTTCTCGTTGCTTTTCCACCAAAAAGATGCAACCTTCTTCTCTATTGCTTTACGATTGATATAGGAATTTTAAATATAGACATCGCGTGCGAGGGATAGCTTGTACTCTTTGCTTTTATGAGAATTTCCTTTCCAAACTTTTGATAACAGTTTTCCTTCCAATTTGCTCAACTTGGAGTTTACCCGAGCTAGGATCCAAGCGAACATGTCCTTCTTGGAGTGTCCCCAGTCTGAAGGTATGCCCAGATATTTCCCTGTCTTTGCAATTTCTGGAACCCTAAGAGCAGATGCCATATTTCTTCTTAGATCTATAGGACATCCTTTACTAAAGTAGATGCCTGATTTGTTGAGGTTAATTGCCTGGCCTGAAGCAAAGCAAGACGATTAAGTATGTTAGCAAGGTTTTGACATTCCATAACTGTTCCATGCAGGAAAAATATTGAGTCATCCGCAAATAGCGAGATGGGACAGAGTAGGGCATTGACGGTTCGATCCCGATCCCAGTGAGCGTACCCTCCTACATAGCTTTCTTCATCAGAATCGACAACACATTGGCTACAATGATGAAAAGGTCAGGTGAGAGTGGGTCTCCTTGGCGCAGGCCGCGGGTAGGTTTGAAAAAAGGTAACGGTTCTCCATTGAGGTTTATGCTGAAGGATACTGTGCTCACACATTGCATTATCCATGTTATCCATTTGTCACAGAAGCCCATTTTTGTTAGGCATGCCTTAAGAAAATCCCACTCGATGCGATCATAAGCCTTTTGCATGTCCAGTTTTAAGACTGCTTGAAATTTCTTCCTCCTGTTGCTAGTTCGGAGTCTGTGGAGCACTTCCTGTACTATCAATATGTTGTCCCGAATCCGCCCGCTCCCACAAAAGCGCTCTGTTCCTCGCGATGATATGGGGTAGGATAAGTTTGAGTCTGTTGTAAGGACTTTAGAGATTATTTTTGTATAGGAAGTTGCGACCGATAGGGCGATATTGCTCTAGTTTTTCCGGGGTTGTGGGACTTTGGGTATCGGTGTGATTTGTGTTACTCGTTTAGTGGGATCTAGATGGCTGTGGTGAATAAGAGCCGCGTGCTTGATGGATGTCTTTGGAGATAACTGGCCAATGTTCTCTATAAAATATTCCGTGGAACCCATCGGACCGGGTGCCCTAAAAGCTCCAAGTCAGCGCATAGCTATGGTAACTTCCTCCTCAGTGAAATTCTCCATTAAGGTACGGTTCATCTGGTCATCCACTAAAGTAGGGATGTGTTGTAAGATAGGTTGCCAGTTACGGTCTCCCACCGATGTGTATAAGTTTTTGAAAAACTGTTCTGTCATCCCCCGTACTTGCTGTTCCCCTCTTACCCATTCACCACTCTCATTTTTCAGCGTTCTTATCTCGATTTCTACATCTCCTCCGAATTGTCGTTGCATGAAAGAAACAAGTGTTTTTGTCGCCCCACTTAATCCAACTTAATCTCGATCGCATGCCCCAATACATCTCTTCTTGTCTCCATAGTTGGTCGATTTCTTTAGTTATTTCTTTCTCCCGAGCTGTCTCTTCATGTGTTTGTTTGCTGTTCATCAGGTTCTGGAGTTCTCCTTTGAGCAGGGTGATTCTCTTCTTTGCATGGCCGAATTTGCTCTTGCTCCACTGCATTAACCTCTCGTTGTACTTGCTGCAATTTTTCCACCCGTTAAGGTCCCGTGCAGCAGGGTCATTCCAGTGTATCTCGTGATAATGTTTTTGCTTTCTGTTTCATCAGACCAGTAAGCTTCATATCTGAACTGCTTTCGCTTTCTTCTTTTTGGTTGATCTAGAGATATCAGGATAGGACAGTGATCCGAGCCTATTGCTAGGAGTGCAGTGCAGTTTGCCTCAGGGTAAGTAATTCTCCATTGATGTGAGCATAATGCCCTGTCAAGTCTCTCTTTAACCAGGTTCTCTCCCTCCCTTTTATTTGACCAGGTGAAAGAGCATCCCTTGCAATCCAGGTCTATCAGGGAGCATTGATTAACAAAATCTCTGAAGGCTGTTAACCGGTAAGTTTCTACCCTGTACTTCCCCTCTTTCTCCCAATGGTTCAGTATTTCATTGAAATCACCCAAGCAAAGCCATGGTATCCGGTAATATATACTCGGCGAGTAGATTCTTTCCCATAATCGAATTCTTTCTCCGAATACATTGGGTGCATGGAGAAATATGATTTTCATTTTCTGGTCTCGATCGTCGGGTGGCACTGGGTAAAGATCGGCGTGGCCGAGGAGGATTCAATTGATAATCTGCAGTTGATCATCCCGGAATAAAGCTAAGCCCCCGCATTACCTTCGGGATTAACGATGTAGCTGTTCCGGAAGTTAAGTCTTCTTTTATTTTAAGCACTTTCTCTCTCCGAGTTCTTTGTCTCCATAATGAAAACAAGGTTGGGCCGTTCTGAGTCACAATGACTCATGCAAGGCTGGATTGTCGTGGGATTGCCCAGCCCGACCCGACAATTCCAGCTTAAGAGTTTCATGGGTACTTTGGTGGCTTATTAGGGCTAGCCACCGAGCCCATTGTTCGACATTTCGCCACCCTAATAGGTGTTTCCACAAGCTGGATACGATTCTCGCATGCTTTGATGATGGTTGTGCTCCATATGGACAGAACCTTTTTGCTTTTTTTTTGCATTAGCCACCTTTACACTCTTTCCTTTCTCATTTTTGCGGGGGTCCTCTTGGTCTCCCGTAGCTTCCTTCATTTGTTCTTCATGGATTGTCAGGATAGATTCCTCATCAATACAGCTATTTCCCCTTTTCTGGAGACATTTCGGGTCTAGCACGATTAAGTCCCGAGAAGAGGAGGGTGTGTAGGTGACCTGATCTTTTGACTGGGTGTTGTAGACATGTGTTTGCTTTGGGATGTTGCTTGAACTAATCTGCTCTCAGTGTCAAGTATAGGAGATAGTGGGGTTTCCAAAGACCACATCCACTTCTTCGGGGGAGTTCTTTCGCCCATAAAAGATTTTGCCATAGGGGCTGAGATCCTCACATCGCCCGCGACCAATCACCATACCTGGCCTCGGTAAGTTTTGCTCCATCCCTGACTCCTTATATGGTAGCTCAGCACACTCTGTAGTGTAATGTCCAATTCTGCCACAGGAATAGCAGTAGTGGGGTAGTCTTTCGTATTTAAATTCAACCTAGAGCTTTTTATTATCTAGATTCACTATCACGCCGCCTCTTCGAGGTTGTTTCAACAACGGTGTCACTTTGGCTTTACCCATCTTATATGTGCTATTTCCTTTTTCCTCCAGTTTTACTTCCACAATCGCTCCTATTTTTGAAGCAATTTCTCGATCACATCATAGGTAACTCTCCCATATGGTAGTCCAATGAATCTTACCTAGAAATCACAGTGATTATAATCATAACAGAACTCGGGTGTATCAGGTTCGCACTGCCTAAGTATTAGGAGATGGCTGGAGAAAGACCAGGGCCCCGACTGGAGTATTCTCTGTGCATCGGCTTCCGAATGGAAGGAGAAAGAGAAGAACCCAGGTTCTAATGTGGCACAGGTGAAAGTTTTCTGTCTTCCACGCTTTTCGCATCAGAGTTAAAAATGCAGTATAGTTCAAAGCTGGGTTTGTGTAGAATTTACCAAATAAGGTTTTACGACATTCAATCAGTTTCTCAGTAGAAATAGCACCTGGGATATCAACGACCTCGACTGCATTCCAGAGTTTTCCCATGCTTTTGCATAGAGCCGCAAGCCTTCTTTCTTCGTTGTTCGATCTCGCCATAGTTTTGTGTGCGTGGGGCTAGGGTTTTGGATGAGTCCTGACTCGAAACGGTTGAAGGGAGCTCGATGATGGGGGTGGATCGGAACTTTGCTGTGGAGGAAGGTGGTAAAATTAGGGTTTCCAAAGGGGGTTTTACCTCTATTCGACGATTCGCAAAGAGAGGTGGAAGGAAGGGATGCTCGGACACGAAGCAAACGTAAGCTCCGAGGTTGAGGGCGAGTAAAGCAAAATGGGAACTACCCAGCTGGTAGAGGGGGACTACACAATCGGTAGAGGGGAACCTCCATGGCGGAGAGGAAACTTTTTAATGAGAGCACTTGAGGATTCTCTATTCGAACGTGAGTTTTCTTAACTAAAAACTAATTTCTGTTCCCGATTCATTTTATTTTTTTGGTCAAAGTTCCCGATTCAATATAAAAGTGAACGATTTTTAGCAAAGAATATGAATAAATTTCGAAAGTGAGGATCTGTGCTCATTCAAATCAGAGAATTGTTAGATAATTGCTCGGAGATATCAAATTTTTATTAATCATGATATGTATTGTCCTCCGTACATTTTTCTATAACGTGATGACACATGGGTGTTTTTGTTATACAAAAAGTGGACACCAAATTTGAAAATTAATTTATATATATTATTTCATATATAAGCTTTAATTGAACATTGTATAAGAAACGGTAAATTTAAGTCATTCTTTCTTAATTTCTCATCTCGGTAATATAGATTATCAACTACATAGAACATTTTCCTGTAGCGTTCCATATTAAAAGGTATGCAGGAGTAGGTTTCAAATTGTTCCAACGAGTAGAGACTCACCCCTAATCATCAGTGAGAAAGGGCGCTATTTTCATGATTTAGGATGAAAACTCGGGTCAACTCTTTAGCCAAGACACCCATAAGACCCAAGCCCACAACCCAATCTGCCTCTGCTGGAACTCTCTTCAACATGATTGGGTTTTGTTCTAATTGGGCCGTGATGATGATGGATGGACGCTAAAAGCACAGAGGCTCCGCCTGATTTTGATCCCTGGAGATGGAACGTCTTCTGACCTTGGCAAACTTTCTGAAAGGAAACGCTCTCTATGGAGAACTCCCTTCGCGATCACAAGAGGGACCCGATCGCCTCTAAAGAGGAAGAAGATCGTCTGAGACGCCGCAACGGGGATGAGCTGCTGCATCGGATTCCTGGAGCTTTTTTCTCTGCCTTTCTAAGCGAAATGCAGAGATCTATGCGAAGGATTTTTCTATGTCCTGTTCGCGGATCAGGAGGATTGAATGACATGCTTAAGATTGGACCTTGGTTTGTGGACGGTAGAATTCTATCAATTTGAAAATGGGTTCCCAAGTTTCAGCCATCAACTCCTTCAGCGTTTGAGAAACGTGGCAAATCCTATGGGAGCACCGTCGAGGATTTGATCTAAAAACAGCAGGCAGCGAGGGAGGAGTGGATGCTCGATTTCGCCTTCCTATTTCAATTGCTAGACCGCTTCGAAAAAATATGGCTGATTAGATGGAAGACGGCTCAAGCTCCTACATGAAGGTCTTGAGATTCTTTGCTTCTTTTGGAATTCAACGCACAAACCTAAAGAAATAGAGAGCAAAGGCGAGAAAGAGACATCAAGAAACGAGGTTTATCCTGGTTCATCCTTCAATTATGGTTACATCCAACAAATGATTCCACTATAATTAACATTTTCTACCTCTCTGTTACAAAGCTATATACTTAGTAATTATTCATGGACCCAAGTTCAAATTATCGATAAAATATGAATTCAAACTATAAAATCCCTCTGATTGCTCGAAGGTGCTACCCGCAATCCCAACGGGGCAATCCCGAACCCTTGTCCACTCATTGGGGAGCGGAATACCTGTGCATTCTTGATGATTGGGAATATAAACCATACCCCCAACAGCTTCCACTATGGAATTGTTGGCCATAAAAGGGATAGTTGCTCGGAGTTGAACGAATTGCCTAAGTCACGGACTGTGGCAATAGAAAAGTGCTCAGATGGGGGAGCTACTGTGACCAACTTTAACCTTTGCCGCATGAATGCAGGAGATTGCTCATGGAGCTGCAGCATTGTAGCATTGAGCACATTCTCAAGGAAGCTAATGGGAGTGCGGATGCGTTGGAAAAACCAGGATAGAGCAAGATCGACGGTTTTTCATGTGCTTCCACTCTAGATCTTATTAGGCATATATAATGTATGGAGACTCGATTAGTAAATAAATCAAATTTGGGCTATAATTTAATAGGTTGACGTGGCCGATGATGCGGAGAGGTTATCAGTGTAATGGACAAGTTAATAATTTTAATGATAGACTAATTGGTTGTTGATTTAATGTCTATGCCAGTTCAGCTCTCAAGACTAGTGCACAAATTTAAGTGTCTTTATTGTAGTGTCATTTTCGAGGATCTGTTTGTATCTCAACATCCAGTTTAATGTTTTGTAAATTCCTAGGAATCTATCTCTTTGGAATGCTAGATATATTTATAAGTTATTAAGAGTAAGAGTCATGTAACAAATCTATTTAAAGGCAAGTCTTATGATCATTTCGAGTAAGGTGAAATAATAAATTCTGGATTGACAATTGTCTTTCCTGAATAAAAAATTTACCTTCAAATTATCCTATCAAATTCCAATGGAAAGACTATATCCAATATTTATGTAACTTGACTTAATTGAATGGAATTCTTTATCTACCAAATCAACAAAAACTTCTGACCTCAACCCTAACCCGACCCGACTTTAATAACACCTTCACCATACTAGCTATGGAGGGGACTTGAACCGAATGGCAGTAGGCGCTTTGAAACATAAACAGGACTATTCAAAACATGCAAATACTAGCATTTGCTAATCCATTTCTGCATAATTGTTTGAACCCAAAGTGTCATTTTTCAATTTTACGATTTATTAGGAATACAAAGACAATCAAATGGAAATGTCACAGAAATCTTTGGTCCTATTGGAGTGTCCTTAAAGTGGAGAAATATTTACATAGTGTATTTACAAACTCTTAATGGCAAACCCTAGAGGAGGAGACAAATAAGAAGAGTCCCTTGGCTGACACTAACAATAGCATCCTCCTCTATCCCATGTGTGCATCTATGCAATTATTAATCTTTATCCATTGCAGAAGCAATAGATCAAATAAGAAATTATACATAACAAAAAAATAAATCGAACACCAGATTTACATTGTTTAGTCGAGATGACTTATGTCTATGAGAAAAGCAATAAAAAATTACACTATAGATCAAACAATACAATAAAAATTACAACCACACTTAAGTCATTGAAACACTCTATATATTTAAGACTCCAATTACACTTGCTAACTTATATAGTGTTTAGCATTATAATTTCTCATGAAATAATCTCTCAATATCTCAAAAGAATTTATTAATCTTACTCACAAAATTTAATTGACTTCAACACTAAAAGCTCTAATTAACAAAGAAGTTGCCTCTCAAATACTCTTTACAACAAAGACACTTCTTATTTATATAGATGAGAGCGGGATCCAAAATAGGAAACCTATTGTAACTAAGAAACCATTAAAATAGGAAACATACTTGAACTAGGAAAGTCTCCTTTTTATACTCAAATTTGAGTTATACTCCTTCACTCAATCTTTGTCTCCGATCAGGCATGTCATCAACCGACCTTTCATAAAGAAAGAGATTTGGTGCAAAAAAACATAAGATACCCTATGAATAAAGATGAGAACATGATATGCATAATCAGGTATCTACCTACCCAAACTCTCATAAAATGTAAACAGATTTTGAATTTTGGCTAACAATACAGGTTTAAAATTAGTTGCTCAAAACTTTATGGTATTCAAAATGAAGTTAGGAGTTTGTAGTTTTTGAAACGGTATAAGAGCCCGACACAAATTGATTACTAAGATTTCTTACTTCATTTCCAATCCTTTTGTAATTTTCGAGTATACAAAATTATGAGAACACAATAAAAAATAAATTATTATTTAACGATTTTTATAAAACTAGAGGTGTTTAAAAGACTTGACCCAACCCAAACACAATTCAAATAATAGGCTAAAAGAAAGGAATTCTTGCAGACCTGAACAGACATGAAACACAATAGGAAAGGAAACCTAAACACTAAGCAATTCCCCTCCTTCCCTTAGCAACTCCACCACCATCGCCCCCGCCTTCTCCAATAGGTCCACTGACCTGAACTCCCTCGCATCAGCTCCTCTATAGCTTCTCCAGGATGGTTTCCATAGCATAGTCTTTCGACTTTGATTTGTCGATTTTCTTCGCTCGCCTCCACCTGACCTTCATGTTTGGCGATTTTGACGGATGATCTCGAATAGGGGTGATTGGTTCTCGATTTGATCCGGTTCCACCTTTGAACCGGGAACCGGACCGAAACCACCGGTTCCCAAAATTGGGAAACCGTGGACCGGACCATTTGGTCTTAGGACTGAGAATTGGACTGGACCATCGATTCCAATCTGGTCCAGTCTGATCCAACAAAATCAGCTCTACTTTTTTACACTAAAAAGTGTGACCGCGCTTTGAATCCTGATTGGCCAAATTAATCCAATTCGATTCTCGAGCGATTCAACAAATCTAATCACATATCTTTTTACATGCAAGATATTCAAACTTCACTTATGTGATTCAAAAACTACCTCGTCTCTTAAACTTCAGCTCAAAGAAAAGCGAAATCTTGCAGACAAGATGAAGAGTGTCCCGTGACTAGTCCCCTGGCCAGCAAAGGAACAGCACCCTCCTCTGTCCCGTGCTTATCTGTGACTGGTGCAATTATTGGCGATCGATTTTGACAGATTTGTGGGAAGGAATGCAAGTCCGGGACGCCACCTCAGGGGCCTGTCATCTAACGAAATGGATTTGATGGGAGACCGATCCGACATCTCCCACTGACTGGAAACGGAGGTGGCAAAGATACAGTCGAATTCCCCGCCCATCTAAATCCTGATGAGACGTAAATGGATTTCGAATGTTAGCTAACAACAACGGTCTAGGATCAATAATTGCTCGACACCTTATAAAACTTGAAATGAGTTTGGTATTTTATAACTAGGAAACCGATATCTGAACTCTATATGTGTAAATCGCTATAATTCCTTATTTCATTTACGATCCTTATGTTATTGAGGAAATATAAACATTTATCGTAAGATCAAAACAAAAGTCATGATAATTTACTAATAACTGCCACCTTTTCTCGCTTGACTCTCTTATTATTAATTTTAGAATTCTATAACAGTTAAGCTTTTGGAGTTCTAATACGTGAATTTCCCATAAAGTGTTATGTTTGTAATTTGAAATGATTTATTCCTTGGTCTACCATGAGGAGCTTGTGTGCTAAAAAGGCACTATGGCAGGTCACGAGTAAGTGATAATTTTAGTGAGATGAGTTTGGAAGTTTATGCCAAACACATGATGTATTTGGGACGGGATTGGGAATCACAAAAGGTTAAGGGAATAGATCAGGACGACATCAATCATCCAAAAGGGATGACCTTAAAGTTCGCCAATCGGCCAAGGATTCTTCTCCTATGTAAACACAAAATTGTACAAGATGCGCGAGTGCCTTTTGTCTTTTTATTTTGTTATTTGGAGCAAGGGGGCAGTGACGAGATCGCATGCGTTGCTTGCTTCATGCCTCTTTCATAAAATATCTGGTATTTCCCCATTTGTTTCAAAAAAAAAATTAAATATTATTAAAAATTATCAAAGCCATCGCTGACCGTGCCATATAAGACGGTTGGCATCCACTTCGGTAATTTACAATCAAAATTAATCAGATGAATTCAATTGGCAAAACATATAAAAGTTTAAAACTCAATTGGTAAAAATGGAAATGTTTAGGATTGAATTAGTAAAACTATAATAAGTTTAGGATCTTTTGGATAATTTTCCTATTTCATTTCATGCCTTCTTCCTTGTTGTGCTTTTCTCATTCGCAATGCATCAATTAAATCATTATGATGGTGATGTTCCTATTTTTTTAGTCTGTTATGCAATCACACTATAAAACTCATGGACCTTACTTATGTCAACGCTAGATCAGAACATTTTTTTTTAGTAATAAGAAACGCAAACTTGATAATGCATACAACTTCACGCAAATTAAGTGCCACCCATATATCTGTCAAATGAAATATATAATAATTATCCAATCAATTCAAAACTTATTTTACGAATGCCAATTCAATTCTTAACATTTTAATTCTGTCAAATTAGCTATAATCCTTTGCACGAAATTCTAATATATTCTTTCCAATCAATTTTCATTGAAAATCATTAATGTTGCGGTCTAATCGTTGTCGGTCATCCTACATGACACAAAGCTATTTCAAGAAAGAATGGGTCAAAAAGGATTACACTAGAATTTTGAGCAAATATTTAAGATCAAATTGACAAAATTGAAAAGATTTCATGACTAGATTAGTATCCATTAATAGATTTTCGAACCAAGTGAATAATTTTCCTATCGAAATATAATAATTGTTTGGTTAACCATTATGATGGATGATAACCAGTATTGTAATCAAACTTGGTAAACGACCCGTAAATGTAATGATCAGATCTTTTTCTTTTTTTTTTTTTTCTATCAAAAAAAGCTAACGGAATTAACGGCCGACGCAAGTAGACCGATCGAAATGAACTACTTTTCAATAAAATTCACGATTTAATACTGCATTAGGTAATTGATTTTAATTTTCCCATTATACAATTTATGGTGCTGGAATCCCCAATAGCTTAAAAAAAATGAGTGAATGCATAATAGAAACAAAGGAAAAGAGGGGCCAAGCTACACAAATTATCATGAATGGATGGCCAAAGCAAAAGACAGAAAAACCACCAATCATCATGAGCCAGGAGAACGGTAGTTGCAAGCCCCCCGCCCTATCTACCAAGCTCAAATCCATGAATCGGTTGATTTATTCTCTAAAAATCCATCCACGCCGACGGATCCACCTGATCTAACGGCTCAAATGCGCGCAAAGGAGTCCCTGCGCTCCATCCCTCCGTCCATAGCCAAACCATGCACTGACTCTCTCTTTCGACCGGCGCTTGGTAGTTGGAGAAGACGGAAGATACAAGAAGCAACTCCTCAAGAAAATCAAACTTCGGCCGGGAGCAAAACGACAGGAAAAAGCGAAGAAAAATCGTCAAGATCAATCACGAACCGCCACTACTAAAATCTGAGGAAGAGATATAAGGTCAACTTCACGGCCTGATCTCCATAACCAAAAGCAAAACCTCTTTCTCTATATCTCTCCCTGCAATGCCACCTAAGCAACCCGACGAGCAGCAGCCGCTCCTCCCTGGCTCCACCGATGCGGACGACGAGGCTGCGGCGTATGACCCTGCCCAGAAGATCCATGTTGTCGGCATTGGTGATGAGGCCGGCGGGGCCGACCCCGGCACCACGCCGCCCTTCTCGTGGAGGAAGCTGTGGCTCTTCTCCGGCCCGGGGCTCCTGATGAGCATCGCGTTCCTCGACCCGGGGAACCTGGAGGGGGACCTCCAGGCCGGGGCGGTGGCCGGGTACTCGCTGCTGTGGCTGCTGCTGTGGGCCACGGCGATGGGGCTGCTGGTGCAGCTGCTGGCGGCGCGGCTGGGCGTGGCCACGGGGAAGCACCTGGCGGAGCTGTGCCGGGAGGAGTACCCCGCCTGGGCGCGGCTGGCGCTGTGGTTCATGGCCGAGGTGGCGCTGGTCGGGGCCGACATACAGGAGGTCATCGGGAGCGCCATCGCCATCAACATTCTGAGCAATGGGGTCTTGCCGCTCTGGTCTGGCGTCATCATCACTGCTGCTGACTGGTAATTTCTGGAACTTTTCTCCAGATTTGTGCCTTCTCTTGCTTTCACTTTCTTGAGCAATCTATTCTTCTTCATCCATTCACATCGTATTTTCGCTTGCTCTTGACATGCTGTTACATCTGGACCCAGTTATCTTGGAACTGGATCGGATGAGCATGGGAATTCTCAGAAAGTTTAAAGAATATTATGAACTTATTTTTAATCCAGGGCAAAGTTGACTTTAAGTATTTAAATATTAGGAGAGGAAGTTTGAGGAATTTAGTGGATTGGCCACTCTGGAGCTACATTTTTTTTTTTTTGCCAGAATTCTGGAGCTACATAGTTGCCTTATGAAAGTTCATAATCTTACTTTCGTTTGGTTGGTCCAGAAAAACACATGAATGGGGATAAATCTTGCTAATTCCTATCCTGATTACGTTGTTTCACGGCAAAAAACATGTCTTAGCACTGTTGCATTTTGCCTGCAGATATATGGAATTGGTGAGTAATGAAGGTTTTTCTCATTGAATATGAACTGTCTGTAAGGAAAATAATCCAATTGATCCTGCTGTCAGCTGTAATTGTTGTTCATTGTTGTTTCATTTATTGGTAGATCCAGCCTTCTAACTGAAGTTTCCTTCATTCTCTTGCTGTATAGCTTTATCTTTCTGTTCCTCGAAAACTACGGCGTAAGGAAACTGGAAGCGGTCTTCGCTTTTCTCATAGCGTTGATGGCGCTCTCGTTCGCATGGATGTTTGGCGAAGCAAAGCCGAGCGCTGTCGAGCTACTTCTCGGTAAAATATTTTACCGACAAACGGTAGCAATCAAATGCTTCGTCAGCAGAGTTTCCCCGAGTTCTGCGCCAGTTTAGGACATGATCAATTGCTCTCTCTTCTTCGCAGGCGTTTTGATTCCGAAACTCAGCTCCAAGACGATCACGCAAGCGGTGGCAGTTCTGGGCGGCATCATAATGCCCCACAACGTGTTCCTGCACTCGGCCCTCGTGCAGTCGCGCGACTTCGACCGCACCAAGAAAGGCCTGGTCCAAGAAGCCCTCAACTACAACAACATAGAGTCCTCTGCCTGCCTCGCTGTCTCCTTCGTCATCAATCTCTTCGTCACGGCCGTGTTCGCAGAGGGTTTCTACGGGACCGCCGTCGCTGACAGCATCGGCCTCGTTAACGCCGGGAAGTACCTCCAGGAGAAGTTTGGCGGGGGCGTCATTCCGATCATGTACATATGGGGGATTGGCCTATTAGCTGCAGGGCAGAGCAGCACCATAACCGGGACTTATGCAGGGCAGTTCATAATGGGGGGATTTCTCAATATAAGGCTGAGGAAATGGGTGAGGGCGCTGATCACGCGCAGCTGCGCGATCGTGCCGGCGATGGTCGTCGCCCTTGCGTTCGACACTTCGGAGGACAGCTTGGATGTTATGAACGAGTGGCTGAACGTGCTTCAGTCCGTGCAGATCCCCTTCGCTCTCATTCCGCTTCTCTGCCTTGTCTCCAAGGAAGAGCTGATGGGGAGTTTCCGGATCGGCCCTGTCCTCCAGGTATATTCGCCGAGATTTCGCTTTGAATTTCCGACGTTTTAGTTCGGACCCAGATGAACCCAATAGCTTCACTTTACGGATTTCACATCGCCCCTCATAAGCAAATTGCATCCTGCTGCTAGGTGATTGCTTGGCTGGTGGCTGCACTGGTGATGGTGATCAACGGCTATCTTCTGGTGGACTTCTTCTCCAGCGACGTCCAACTAGGTGCCATCCTTGTCACCGTGGTGTGTGCTCTTGCGGTCGCATACGTTTCGTTCATAATTTACCTTGTTCTGAGGGGAATCAACCTTCCCGCTCTGCGCGATTTTTTACGGCCGAAAAGAGCCGTCGCTAACATGGAGGACCTATAATTGCATATCTTCGGGTGGCCATTTATGTACATAGCATATCTCTGATTTTCACGATCGTTTCGGCGGCTATGCTTTCTAGATCAGCTATCCAAATCGACGCGACGGAGCGTTCTTATTTTCAGTAGAAATAGGCATTTGATGAACAGCATTCGTGCTTTAGATGTATCAAGTGCCTCGATGTAGTCATTGATCTGGGCTAACTGCAACGGTCCAATCCTAGTATTACCCCGGCTTTCTCCCTAAATAAAAGCTCTTTTCCATGATTACTAAAACCTTGTCGTCCGCAAGTTTTAGTACTTTCAGTATTTAACAAGAAACATAACATTTTTTTTTTTTGCCAGCCTAGATTGGCTTTTCCCTTTCATTTTTCACTTAATCTAATCATTGCGGCTCGCACACTTCGGCTCCGAAATTCGTCAAACTTTCACGGCACTCGAGTGTTGACATTGGAGTCGCATACAATATCCCGTAATTTTCAGAAATCTTAAAATGTATTTAAAATTTTTGGCTGGACATTTTTGCTTTTGTTTGAATACAAACAAGCATCGTAGCAATAACCATGAAGAAAAATAATCTTTCCCTCCAAAAATTAGAATATTGTCTAATTTCAAAATTATGAAACAATCATGTGTGGATCTACATATAAAGTTTCAAATATTTAAGGTGAGAAAATAAAAAGTAAGTTAAGGCCTCAATAGACAACAGTAGCCGTCAATACTTAACTTATTTAATTCTTTGATTCAGTTTTTCGGTCCCACTTATTTTGATGCACGATTGGAACTTATCACCTTATTTACTATTGAGTTTCGGTAGGATTTGGTTACCCATCTAGCATCTGACGATGCTTAATACAAGGTTGTGGGCATATTTTCTGCAAAGGAACCATTCCATCCGTAACATCAAAATGATGAAAGATGTGTCTGTTGTCATATGATCTGATGGGACCCCATTGACTGCAAACTCATTTCAATCATGTCACGTAATCCCCAAGCTATCCCCCTCGGATTCCATCCCAATGAAGTCTTTTCTCGCTCTCTCGGCAATCTCAATAACCGTATTGACATATGCTTACTGATAATGACGGGCAAACGGGAGAAACTTTCCTTGAAAGAGAGCCGAAAATGGGGCAAAGGACGGGAAAGGAGATGGGGTTTTGGTTTGGTTTGGTTAGGTGGGGACGGGCCGAGCCAATCGCCCGATGGGTATGTATTTTTCGTTTCTCATATAAGTTTATGTTGTGTTTGGTTAATATTATGAAAAATCCGAAGCTAATATATCTATGATAAATTATTGTCCGTTAATTTTCATTAGATTTTATCGTTAAATTACTAGATTAGACAACACGTGGTAATTGACGAGTATACCAATTTAAGGTTTTGCCCTCAGTTTGTAGTTTTTCGTGGTATCAATCAAATTTAACGGAAATTAAAATATAGTAAATTTGCCATAAATATACCAATTCAAAGTTTTTAGTGGTAAAAAAAAAATTAATTTGAAATAAATTTGTTATAGATGTACCAGTTTAAGGTTATTGATAATAAAAAAAGTTAGTTTATAATAAATTTGTCATAGATATATAGATTTAAGATTTTTCATTGTATTAATCATTTTTTTCTTGTACATGTTTATGTTTTATAATTTTTATTTAAAACCTAATACAACTTACTATCGTTATTGTTACAATCCCATTAGAATTGTCTATGTCAATTTTGAAAGAGAAAAAGTCACTAAAAACCTCAAATTACACTCATTGTAATATACTTACCCTAAACTTTTTTTGTGACATCAAAAAGCCCATAATATGTCCACTCTTACACATTTAATCTAAACTTTTTTGTGCAATAAAAAAACCCTAAATTTATACCTATGTAACACATTTACCCTTCATCAATATTTTGTAAGCTGATTTTTTAGCTAAAATGCTGTCATTTTCATTTCACTTAAACATATCATATGCTTTATGGCATTGATGTATGTAGATTTTTAATGGTGTTCATTGATGAAATCTTGATGAATGGTATATATGTCGCACAGGCACAAATTTGAGATTTTCACGATAGGATATATAATTACTTATCTTCGAGTGGCCATGTACATAGCATATCACTGATTTTCATGGTAGTTTTGATGGCTATACTTTTTGGATCAGCTATCCGAACCGACACAACAGAGCATGTTTACTGTTGGGAGAAACAAGCTCTCGATGAATAGGGTACATGCTTCCGATGGATGAAGTGCCTCAAAGCATCCAAGTAATAGCTCAGCTTTCTCCCTAAATAATATCTATTTCGGTGATTGCTAAAATCTTGTCATTAATGCCTGCAAATTTTTGTACTTCTAGTATCTAACAAGAAACATAACATATTTTTTCCACCGGTTTAGATTGATTTTTACCTTTTATTTTTCCTAAATCTAGATACTGCAGCTCGCGTGCTTTGGCTTTTTCTAAAATTCGAAATTGACATACAACATACCATAATTTTCTGAAATCTTAAATAAAATTTGGCAGGATATTTTTGCTTTTGTTTGAATCAAACAAACATCGTAGCAATGATCGTAAAGATATAGAATTTTTTTCAGCCAAAAATTAGAATATTATCTAATTTCAAAATTATGAAAGAATATGTAATTAGTTTTGTATACCGTGGATGTTTCAAGTATGTGAGATGAAAAATAAAAGAAGTAAATTAGGGTGTCAACAATTATCAGAAGTGCGCCACTTTTTTTCTTTGATCCAGCTCATGGTCCCACTTATTTTGATGCACAATTGAAACATGTCACATCATGTACTGAGTTTTGGTAGGATTTCTTAATACATCTAGCATTTGACGATGCTTAAGATAAGGGTTTGCAACTTGGAAGGTGGTGTGTTCACTTACGGAATTCTTAAGGGGAGAGATATTTGCGGCATAGAGGCCCACTTTCCACAAATTAACTATTTTATCCATAAGTCCAAAATGATGAAAGATGTGTCCATTGTGTTGCCATGATGTTGATGGGACCCCATTGATTTCCAACTGGCTTCGATACGTCATATACCTGTCAGCTAGAACGCCATTTACTTCCCACCCCATCTCCTCCGATTATTTGTCGCATGATGGGTCATTCCATCACACTGAAGTCTTGTCACCCTCTTAGAACCCTTGATAACCCTATCGATAGATGCTTGCTTTTCGAAAAATGTTACTATAAAATTTTGATGATTTCAAGATTGTCTATGGTACTAGCCATCAAATAGGTGGATCAAGTCAACAATCCAACCTATTTTGATCCATTTAACCCACATTAACCCACTTCCATATAATATAATTCTTATGATTTATTTAATTTATATTTTCTGATTTATCTTCCTTTCACTAACTCTATAGTCAGGCGAGCCTACATCGAGCTCACTATAATCAAGCTTGCTCATCTCACAACTCATTGAGTCACAAATATGCCGGTTTGTTTCCCTGCCACCATACCGACACTCGAAATTGTCGACGCAATCTTGAGCTCGAAGAAACACAAGTCGCTTTGCTTTGCTATCAATAGATCCTATTGCCTGGTGATGCTTTCGAGCAATGTGAGAGGTTGCGAAATAGCCAATGACGAGAGAGAGAGAGAGAGATTGGATCTTGTGCCAAGAAGCAAAGAAATGCGGGAAATAAAAAAAGGCAAGAACACTATAGATAGGCTCTCTCTTTCCCTTCCATAAAACTCTTTCCATCTACGAGGAGTCCCTATTGCTTCACGAGACACAAGATGATGATGATGATGATGAGGATTGTTATGATTTCGTGTTACGGATGATGGATTTAGGGCTCTCAAGCTCGATCAACTAAGCTCAAGCTCAACAATGGCGAGACGAGCCACAGCCAGGCAAGAGGAGACTAGGAGACTAGAGGCAATATCATCGACTGAGAGACAAAGTAGTAGTGATGGAAATTTGTAGCTACATTGTTTAGGAAAGTAGAAATCTCTCTCTCTTTCTTTTCTTTTTTTCTTTTTTTTTTCTTTTTTTAACATTCTGTAAGCTTATGGGTCTAAATTGAGTTATTAATAGGCCAAACCCATTTATATCCCATTTTCCAATTGGGCTCTGTTGTAATAAACCCATTTTAACCCCATCTTAGGGCTTCAACTAACCCATTTTCTATTTAGTCCATTAAATGTGATTTAAAATATGAGTCATTGACCCATTTTGCCATAGCTTTGTAGATGTCAATGAACCATTTGTATTAGCAAAGACAAGAAACTAGGCTATGATAACTAAGATGAACAAGCACCAACATAAGTGGGATCTCACGGTGATTTGAAGGTACCTATGTCAAGGTAGGGTTTTTGGAGGTTTTTGATTACTTATGAAAGTGAAAAGATCATTGATCATGTCATCATGCATCATTTTATTGGTATCGTCACTCAAGAATGTCAATCAATTTCCTCACGATCTGTACCTACCGATGATGAGCTTCAAATGTATTGTTGAGGAGTTGACACTGATGATGGTGAGATACACATTTGAAGATGATCATTGATGGTGCAAAAAATAGCCATTACAAGCATTGAATTCTAAAACTGAAAAACTGGGAAAGATATCTTAAAAGCTTGTAGGTTTTTACTCTCAAGCGATAGGATATGTTCAGCAAAGTCCATTTTAGGAAACTTGCAAAAATCAAGAGAAGCGACCGTACAAGCAATCCTAATTCTAGCATAGGTCTCCAATAACTCTCAAATAGCTAGCTGGGTATCCTTGAAGGTCTTCAGCGATTAAATGGAAGACTTCTATAAAAATGGATCAGCGCAACTTATAAGAGGTTGGATAGAGAACTTGTTGTAGTTGTGCTTCACACTAGAAATAATCTCTATCGGTCTCTCTGTGAACGGTAGGTTTTATGGTAGCAAATAATCAAGTGTACTAGTGTAAGGGCATTGATTATGTCTTGATAATATGATCTATCTTATGAAAGTAACGACATTTGCCACTTGCAACTTACATTGCTAATTACTAGTGGAATTCAATTGCTCATTGGACTGTTAGCTAGAGTTTGGACCTAGGTTTAGATATAAAGACACCACTATGAACACGCTAAGCAATTTTATCTTCAGTGCTTATTATCTACATCCTTGGTGCACTATCTTCACACACCCTAGTTCATATCTTTCACAATTTGCATTGTCAATTGTTGTTATTCCTTGAAAATTTTTCACTATCATCATACAACTTTTTCGATCCATTTTAAGTTGTGTTGTTAGCCCCAACACTTCTAATAATGACGAGCAAGGGGCACACTGTGACCCACCCTAAACATGAGTTTTTTTGCATGCAACCGAACCGAACTATTAACACTCTTACAAAATCCAACCAAAATATTTAGACTAATGTACCCAACTAAAGCTTAAATCTACAATCCGATCTTACACGCATGCACGCACATGCACATAAACATTGTAGACAAGTATAAGTGAGTTTTAGCCAGTCCTCGTGTCTAATTAGTAAATTTTCATTTATTTTTAGATAAAATAACCTGTTATACGTTATATAGATTAGGACTTTTGTTGTTTTAAAATACTATGGTGGTGTTTGTAAAATGAATGACCTAATGTAGTAAATCTAGATTAACTTGATTATATATATTGAGACTGATCGGTAAGCTTTTAGGCTTCCCACAAAGGTACTTTTGTTAGAGAACTAATCATTTTCCTCCAAGTCAGGACATGAATCTAGAAAGAAATATGTATGTTCCCTTAGAAATAGGTACCATATTCACGGGAAGACGAGATTTTCTTTTCAACGAGTGAAAATGTGTAAGGTTTACCTTTTTTTTTTTTGTTAAAGGAAAAAATAAATAAAGAAATATGATAAGTTATCACTTATAAATTAAGTGGAAGGATTGAATCAAAGATAATAATATAATCAAACAATTTTGACAAGTCTAGTCACAAGGGTGAGCATCGGGTCCAATTCAATCCAAAAACCTAGGACTAAACCTATCGATTCCCGAGTTAAACCAATTTGGAACGGTTTTTATGAAAAACACCTTTGCACACATAAGTTGTGAGGGCCGACCTCCAACCCCACTTGCTAACTATATTATTCGCTTTGGGTTGCAAGAGTCAACTATCCTATGCCCTCACGGTTTTTGTTTTTCTAGGCTTCACCTAGAAAATGGCTTGTTGGTAATTAAGACTAATGCTACTCCTTATATATGACATTACTTCATTATCTTTAGTTAATGTGGGATTTGATTCATTGCTACACCTTCACTATCCTCAAGGCGAAGTGGCATTCCCCTCCCTCACATGACCAAGCTGTTACATAAGTAATCAAATCATGATCTTCAACTTGAAGAAACAACAATATAACCACTTGACCAACATTTATTTTTATAGTGAAATAGTGCAGTGCTTCTATCTCATTGAGGAAATTTGATTTGTTCAAACAAAACAAAAATTGGATTAATTCTCAAGTAGAACTGGGAACTAGGCTAGAACCAATGGGGAGTTATAGGGACCCATCCTGAAACTTGATCACCCCTAGTCACAAATAACATTCAACCAGCTAGTAATGTGACTTTCATTTCCATTTATAACATCTACAATTTCCGGTGCTTTATTCCTAGATTTATAAGGATCCACTTGCCACGTAAAACATATATATATCCATTGACACATAATTAATGCATTGAAATAACATAACGTTGGTATGGTGAATCTTTTATAAGTATAAGAATGTTCCATGTCAATATAACCACACAATATGACCCGAAAAATTATAATGAATTAAGCTTTTGACTAAACCGGTGCAAATCATCGGCGAATTAACTAGCCTAGATATAAGCTTGGAAACTCACTAAAGGTTCAACGGTCTGACTGCTTTCATGTCATGTATACTCAATGTTTTCAAAAATTAGATTGTTTTAGACTCTATTTTTTCGTGAAAAATATTTTTTGAGAAAACATTTTCCTTATCTCCAGACGTTTAGATCATTTAGGGAAAATTATTAATGAAAAACTTACACTTAAATTCAGGAAAATGATTTCCTCTTTAGAAAATGGGAAACCATTATCCAAAACCAAAATATAAGTAGATTCGACGTTTGGACCCAAAACTCTATGTTTGGGTCATAAGAACCCTAGTATCATTCTCAGAGTCTCAACATCCACAACCGGGTCCTTGACACTCGAGCCTGAGTCCATTAAGGCTAGACCTACGACCTAGTGTACATGGTTGAGTCCCCACCCACAGGTCCAAATCCCCTTCACACGGACTTGAGTCCATCAAGACCAAGCTTGAGAATTTGATGCTCGCGCTAGATCCTTGATGCCCAAGCCTAGGTTCAAAGGGGTCAATCTTAGCCAAGATCCCTATGCATGTGCTCATATTCCACTCACTTGAGCCCAAGTCCATCAAGGTTGAGGATCGAGGCTCCATTGCTAGTGCCTGAGACCATCAAGGCTGAGGCCTAAAACACTAAGAAGTCATGCACAAGCATTAGGTTATCAATTTCAACTTCTATGGACATGGCGTTGGTGGTCATGCTCTTGCTCTCAACCTAAGCAACCTTGCCCAAGTCAACCATTCTATGGACATGGCGTTGGTGGTCATTTCTATCTTGCTTCTTTTTTTAAATTTCAATTGAACACCGAAAAATATTATCTTTGTTGAAAAATCAATTTTATGAAAAACATTTATACCAAGTCAAGGTCCATCAAAATTTTCTTTTCTTTATTTCTTTATTTGAAACATAAATCATTTGGTAATGCAATTTCATTTTTCTATTTTTTGGAACAAGAAAATAAATTTGGAAAAATCATAAGTTAAAATTTTTAGTTTTTCTATATCTGAAACAGAAATGAGAAGTCAAAATTTTTCTCATCATTCACTCTCGTCACCACTCATTGCCCACTTGCAGCTCATGGGATGCCGGACGCCCACCGTCAGCCACTGGCCTTGACCACCAGCTACTAATTGCCAGTCACCAACGCTAACCACCAACCGCCAACCACCGGCCACTGAACTCCGG